>NW_026652278.1:123904794-124365098 GCF_009828535.3 Hylobates moloch
CTTCCTTCCTTCCTTCCTTCCTTCCTTCCTTCCTTCCTTCCTTCCTTCATTTTTTTAGAGACAAGGTCTCACTATATTACCCATGCTGTAGTAACATAGTTATTCACACATGTGATCATAGTACGATACATAGTACAATACGTAGTGTTGAACTCCTTGCTTAAGGGATCCTCCTGCCTCAGCCAACCAAGCAGCCAGGACGACAGTCACGCACTACCACTGCAAGTGAGCTTAAATTTCTACTGGGTAATCTTCTCTGGCTCTATTCAAAATGATTCATTGATGGTACTATTTGAAGTATTTTAACACATTTTTTTCTTAACTAGTCTTAAATAACAAACAATAGTAAGAATATTTAATTTATAAAACTTAATACTACCCGAAAACTTGTGTTTTAATGTTATTATTTGTGGTTGACATATTTTAAGGAATATAAAACAGAAAGCATGTCATCAACTGTTTAAGGTTTCAAACATAAATTTTCTCTGAAAATTATATAAGAATACAATGCCATCCCCATCAAGCTACCAATGACTTTCTTCACAGAATTGGAAAAAAGTACTTATGGAAGCAAAAAAGAGCCCATATTGCCAAGTCAATCCTAACTCAAAAGAACAAAGCTGGAGGCATCATGCTACCTGACTTCAAACTATACCACAAGGCTACAGTAACCAAAACAGCATGGTACTGGTACCAAAACAGAGATATAGACCAATGGAACAGAACAGAGCCCTCAGAAATAATGCCACATCTACAACTACCTGATATTTGACAAACTTGACAAAAACAAGAAATGGGGAAACGATTCCCTATTTAATAAATGGTGCTGGGAAAACTGGCTAGCCATATGTAGAAAGCTGAAACTGGATCCATTCCTTACACCTTATACAAAAATTAATTCATGATGGATTAAAGACTTAAATGTCAGACCTAAAACCATAAAAACCCTAGAAGAAAACCTAGGCAATACCATTCAGGACATAGGCATGGGAAAGGACTTCACGTCTAAAACACCAAAAGCAATGGCGACAAAAGCCAAAATTGACAAATGGGATCTAATTAAACTAAAGAGCTTCTGCACAGCAAAACAAACTACCATCAGAGTGAACAGGCAACCTACAGAATGGGAGAAAATTTTTGCAATCTACTCATCTGACAAAGGACTAATATCCAGAATCTACAAAGAACTCAAATAAATTTACAAGAAAAAAACAAACAACCCCATCAGAAAGTGGGCGAAGGATATGAAAAGACACTTCTCAAAAGAAGATATTTATGCAGCCAAAAGACACATGAAAAAATGCTCATCATCACTGGCCATCAGAGAAATGCAAATCAAAACCACAACAAGATACCATCTCACACCAGTTAGAATGGCGATCATTAAAAAGTCAGGAAACAACAGGTATTGGAGAGGATATGGAGAACTAGGAACACTTTTACACTGTTGGTGGGACTGTAAATAGCTCAACCATTGTGGAAGTCAGTGTGGCGATTCCTTAGGGATCTAGAACTAGAAATACCATTTGACCCAGCCATCCCATTACTGAGTATATACCCAAAGGATTATAAATCATGCTGCTATAAAGACACATGCACACACGTTTATTGTGGCACTATTCACAGTAGCAAAGACTTGGAACCAAGCCAAATGTCCAATAATGATAGACTGGATTAAGAAAATGTGGCACATATACACCATGGAATACTATGCAGCCATAAAAAATGAGTTCATGTCCTTTGTAGGGACATGGATGAAGCTGGAAACCATCATTCTCAGCAAACTATAGCAAGGACAGAAAACCAAACACCGCATGTTCTCACTCATAGATGGGAACTGAAAAATGAGAACACATGGACACAGGAAGGGGAACATCACACACTGGGCCTGTTGTGGGGTGGGGGGAGGGGGGAGGGGGGAGGGATAGCATTAAGAGATATACCTAATGTTAAATGACAAGTTAATGGGTGCTGCACACCAGCATGGCACATGTATACATAGGTAACTAACCTGCACGCTGTGCACAGGTACCCTAAAATTTAAAGTATAATAAAAAAATAGAATATATTTCTTGGTGGGGCATGATGGCTCATGCCTGTAATCTCAGCACGTTGGGAGGCCTAGGTGGGCAGATCACTTGAGGTCAGGAGTCCAATACCAGCCTGACCAACATGGCAAAACACCGTCTCTACTAAAAATACAAAAATTAGCCAGCGTGGTGGTGTGCATCTGTAATCCCAGCTACTTGGATGTCTGAGGCAGGAGAATCACTTGAACCTGGGAGGCAGAGGTTGCAGTGGGCAGAGATCATGCCACAGCACTCCGGCCTGGGCGACAGAGTGACACTCCATCTCAAAAACAGAATATATTTCTTCCCATCTTAGTGATGTCCAGATGAAAAAATTGCCAATAACAATCAATAATTGAATGCTTATTTTATTTTGAATATCCAATATAGAGATAGGATGAGTTGGCATGAATGGGAAGTATATTAAACATGTACACTCTAGTTTCAAAGAACTGTGATCCATTTGTCAAAATTGAACAGATACACAAAATCAATTTAAATATTTTGATGAAAAGTAAAATAACATTGCTTGTCATAGAAAAAATCAAAGACCCATTAAGTATTAAGTTCAAGGTTATAATCTTTAGATATAAAGATTATATCTAAAGCCCCTATGTATCAACATTTATTCTAAATGAATTTATTTTTTAAGGTATTAGAATATAATTTCAATATGATAAGTTAATAAAAATCACGTATATGAATCTTTAAAATTTTTCATCAAAATTCAGAGGCAATAAAGTTAACAAATATTTTGAGAAATATTACGAATAATACATCTGAATTCAATATTATTTTATTTCTTATGAATAAAACAACCTAAGAAGTATGTCTGACACTTATCCTAGGAAGAATATCTGCTATATTAGGTGACACAATGCCAATGCACAGCCCCCTAAATACAGGAAGCTATAGAAGAAAATATTTAAATCATGATTACTATAAAATTTTCATGTAAATTAATATAACATAAAATGTGTTTCTTTTTCTTTCAGTAGCTACCATGCTCAGCACATTGGCTTACCAATGCACCTGAAAGATAAACTCAAGCATAGGGGAAGTGACTATTTATAAATAAAATTATAAAATTATAAAGTAAGTTTATTAAGTATTTATTTTGAAGATGTTTTGTTAAAATATTTTCTCCTTAAATAACATCCATTTTAATTCATTCAACAAGCATTTAAATGGTAACTGCTATATACTGGATTTAGGCTAAATATTAGCGATATAAATATAGAAAGTACAAATATATTTTAGAACTAACTCCCTTCAGAGAGCATTCTATTGGAAGAATTAAATGTAAACAGACAATCAGAAAAAAATAGAATGTTAAAACATTTATAAATAGTAAATTATGGGAGCACCTAATAACAGCCTTATGGAATATATAAAGAAATATTGTGTGAAAGAGCTCAGGATGATTGTTTTAGGAATCATATTCTTCCAATTATTAGGTAGAACCTTGATTGTAACTAAGATCACCATTCATAGAGACATACTGTGGCATAACATTTAAAAGCCTGGGCACTGGTAGGAGACAAACATTGATTCAAATCCTTTTGTCAATTCATTGTGTCCATGTTCTAAAATTTTCTCCACCACATGAACCCTTCACATGTATTCACAATGTATTACCAGAAGTGACCTGACTGGTCAGTCTATAGTTTGATAATGATTCATTTTGTGCTATGCTGCAAGATATTTACCCAACAAGGACAATGGAAACTTCAATGCAAAGAGATCAATCAGTTTCTTCTAGAGTGTCAACATAAAGCTCAAAGGGAAAATAAGTAATATTTGTTGCTGTAATTGTTGTATAGTCATGAACCACATGACATCAATAACAGACCACATAGATGAAAGTGGTCCCATAAGATTATAATATTGTATTTTTACTATACCTCTTTTAATGTTTAGATACGTTTAGATATACAAATACTTGTTGGGTTACAATTGTTTACAGCATTCAGTACAGTAATATGCTGCACTGGTTTGTAGCCTGGGGTAACAGGCTGTACCATATAGCCTAGGTTTGTAGTAGGTTATAACATGTAGGTTTGTGTAGCTATACTCTATGATGTTTGCACAGTGATGAAATATATTTCTCAATACACAACTGGGATAAGTCACAAATGACTGTATTTTGATTTGTGAGGGAGTAGAAATGTAGAGAGTACTTTGAAAAGATGAAGCCCCATAACAGAAATTCATAAATTACTATTTTTTGTTATAGTTTATTATAACTGTTCTTAAAATTATTATGCTTGATAACAAAACATGTCATTAAAATAATAGCTTGCTCCATAGGGCTGCTTTGTATCATGAATAAGATTTCAGTTCTAATCTCTCTAAGACCAAGTATATCACAATTCCTCCTCTTAGTGTTATATATTTTCTGCCACTGTTAATAATTAGTGAAGTTTAGTCTTATCAAAGAAATTCTGGTTTTTCATCTTCCAATATTTATCAGTAAAATTAATGCCCCTCCTATTACTAATTAGTTGAACAACCAAAAGTGTCTTATGAATGTAGGAAATAACTTTATGAAACAAAAGATGATGAAGTATAGTTATGAAGACAATACAGAATATTGAGGAGATATACATAAATTTTTGGAAAGTACTATTTATCTGAAATTTAAGTCTATGAATTTATAAGAGTTCTAGAAAACTTGTTTTAAATTATTGACTGAATCTATGATTTTGCTTATTTAACAGTAACTTGTACATATCCTCACAAACTTAAACAACACTATAAAGTCTATAAAAAGTAGGACAATGACATGGGTTAATAACATCCTAGGTGAGGTCTTTTGCATAGTGCTTCAGTGGTTTTGTTTGGTATTTGTTTAAATTTAAATCTGTGAACAGTTAGGGTATTTGTAAAACAGTGAATTCACTGCTTACTTAGAGAATATAGATAAAATTGAAATGTGATTCTCATTCAGGGTATAACCAAAAGAAATTTATTCTATATTTTTAAAATTGAAAGAGCAGAAGGAAGAAAGTTTTTATCAGCATACCTCATTCATATAACATCAAGGTGACATGATGTCATATTAATTTAGCACACATTTATGAAAAACGTACAATATCTGAAACACCACTGCATGTATACTGTCGACTGGTATGTCAATCTTCAAATAACAAAAATAGGGCTTATACTCAAGAGGCTGAGGCAGGAGAATCACTTGAGCCCAGCAATTTGAGGCTAGCCTAGGTAACACTGAAGACTCCATCTCAATAATAATAATAATAATAATAATATAATAATAAACAAAATTCAGGCAATGGTGAGGTGAGGCTCCAACTGCAGGTGCTGCTGTGCTGATTCCTCTGCCGTTATTTGAAGTATGTATGCAATCTAGAGTCACAGTTTTAAAATGCAGTTTTCATGTTTCAACAATACCTTTATGTTTTTTCTTTCTTGTTTTTCCCTTATTACATTGCTACCCTCAAGAGAAGAAACACTGATTTTCTAAACTAGTTTCATTGATTAGTTTGAAGAAAAATGAGTTTTCTGGTTTTAGGGCAAAGCAGAAGAGTCATTTGTTAAATTAGGCATTTGCCTAATAGATATAGGAGGATCAGCAAGATTAAGGTCATGTATCTTTTCTTGTTGTCAGATAATGTGTTAAATAAAATCAAAGGGATGATAAACAAGGATAATTGCAGAGAAAAGGGTTCCCCTAGGGTTTAATTCAGAAACTTTCTAAAATGTAAATTTTCAGGATGGACAATAAAAATCTTCTTTGAAGTAGCTAATGGGATAAGTAAGATCATCATTTTCAGAGTATTAAAATACTCTATTCACTAGTTTTAAGAAAAATGATAAAATATATTTATGTTAGAATTCTGACCCATGTGTATGTTTACAGGTGTCTTATGAAGTTATTTGTGGCAAAAGCCAATATCCTATTACAAAGAAACTAATCTCAGTCTAGTTAGGTCTAACAAAAACATCATACTAGAAAGCAGAAATATACAAAACTCAGATCAATAGAAATTTCAAAAATTTGGAAAAATAGAAGAATTAAATTACTTAAACTAGATGGAAAATAAATTTGATCTATATTGCCATAAAAGCATATGGTGTAAGCATAAAAAGAAAACCTTAAAAGGCTTGCCTAAGTAAAAGACAGAAAGGGCAATGAAGAATAAGAACAAATAACAATTTTTACTTAGGCAAATAATTTGTTGCTTTATTTATAGAAAATTAGATCTGTTTGATGATAGTGCTAATCAGAACACACAATATTTTTAGAAAAAATCTTCAAGAAAATCTAGGGACAAGATATAAAATTAAAATAATAAGCAATCAAAACAGACTAGGATTATAAAAGAACTAATGAACAGCAGAATTATGTTTATATCTTATACTTGAATATTGATATAATGAAATAATCCATTATTGAGAAAACAAATTACTTTTTATAATTTTATAATTGACGAGCGTTGTATTAAGTTTGAATGAATTTTTTAAGAAGATTGGGAGAAAGATATGCATATGAGAGTTATCATTTTATGTGTGATTATAAAACTGACGTTAAAGTCTATGCTAATAAAAATAAACATGCAAAGCAATTAATCAATTTTTTAAAAATGATTATTGTGTCTAAAATTCAAGGCTGATATGCTATTTTGCTTGCCTTTTATGTTGTGCTTCACTGTTATGCAGTTACTTTATACATATGCCATATTTAATTTTTACTTTTTCAAATTGACCTGAAAAATTTAATTGTAGTCCTTTATATCAACAAAGAGCAAAAATATCCCTTCAATAATGTAATAAGTATTATTTCAATGACGCTTAATATAATTATACTGTTATTATGCTATTTCTTTCATAGGATTAAACAATTCATTACCACCAGAGTGAGAAAGCCATGCCATCCAAACCTCAAAAGGTAAGTAAGAAGAAACAGCTATTGACAGAGCAGGAACATCACCATCTTGGACAAGCACCACCATTCTAAAGTTCACCTTGATCAAAAAACTGCCTAAATCCAAAGGGCATCAGCCTAATTCCTAAGGTCAGCATGACCATAAACCACTAATAACATCTCTCAACAGAAACATTCCAAACCCCTCCTCAACCAGTGACATGCCAGCCCTGAGATAATCCACCTATGGCTGGGAAGATGTCAGCCCTGAGATAACCTCCCCTCTGGAAAGGGATCAGCCCCAAGATAACCTCCCCTCTGCCCAGAGACAGTCCAACCCCACCATAAAACTTCTTCCCAACACAGAAACATTCCAAGCCAGAAGCCCCTCTCGGGTTTATTTTTCTAAAATAAAACTGTCCTTGACTGTTGATCCACATTTCGTGTTTCTTTCCTCTTTCTTTAACTTTTACAGCTATAGGGAATTTTTATCCTCTTAAATTTAAAATGTCTTGCCGCATTTGAAGTTCTTGCCACATTTTTTTCTATGAAAAAACCATTGACAGTCATAGAATCTCAGAGTAAAAATTTTGAGAAGCACAGAAAGAAAATTCAAAGCTGGATTATACCATAGTTTATATTAGGTTGTGGAGGTTGTTTTAATTAATTTATTCACTTAGCAACTACAATGTTGAAGGCTGCAAACTGGGAATATAATTTGTACTCAGTCATTGACATTTTTAATTCTTAATATGTAGAATTTCGAACTGCATTTATAATCAAATAATCTATCAGAAAACTTTTGAATTACTATTTTATAAAACCAATGTATAATAAATAACTTGAAAGATTAATTTATAAATAAAATTTATTTTAAGAACAAGAATGTGTTAACTCTTCCTCACATTTTCATTTAAAAGTATCTGTTTTGAGAAGCATAAAATGTCTATCAGTTGGACAATTATAGAATATCTACTGTAAGACAACAATGGGCAGGGCATATAAACATGATACACTATGAGTCACAGAAAATGTAAAACAGAGAAGGAAGAGTAACTTAATCCTGAGAAACTCATAGTAATGTATCTAGCAAATAATATTTTGAATAGCAGCTTGAAAATAGCATAGTTTAACAAATGGAGAAATGACACATTCTTAGAAGCCATCATTTACATCATTAATGAGATGGCAGCTACCAAATATTTAAGAGTTCATAGAAGAAAAAGTAAAGCCTCTCTACAGTGATTTAACAAATTCTGAACTATTAAACAAATGGTTTTTCACAGTGGTCAAAAACAAATATATAAATCAATTGCTATGCTGTGGTCAGTTATGGGACCCTCCTTTAATTTTTTTCATTTTTTTCTTAAATTGAGAACTGTATTCTCTTTAATTTTATTGTAAGATTTTAAAATGCCAAGTAACATCTCAACTTTAAAGTCAATTATTTTACAGATGAACTACAAAATTGTACCTAAAATTTTTCTGCAGAAACACATTATTATTTATTTAGCTTTTGATAAAAGCTGACTGGTTTTAAGGCAACTCATTTGCATTTGGAATACATAATTCTATGTCAAAATAACAACGTATTTTTATACAATGCAAGTAATATTATAAACTCAAGTTTGGGTGAATTAAAAAGATTACATCAAATATCTGGCCATATGGAAATAACATTTTTCTCATTTTATATAAAAATATATTAAGATATCTTGCAAATACATTTGCTACATATCATCAGTCCTAGATTCGGTAGTGGTACTAAAAGTAGTCATTTTTTTCAAAGACAAAATGTTAGAAGTATTTACTATAAAGTATATATTGTCTTTTAAATTTATAAATCATAAAGTGGATAAAAACATAAGGAGAAAAAAATACTTCTGTACATTTTCCCAAATTACCATTACAGCTTTATTTTTATCTACTTTGAAAAATTACATCTGAATGGCCTGGAGTTCTTGAAGGTCTTCAGTCATCAGAGTTCATCATAACAATAGCTTTTATCTTGTATTGATCATCAAAGAATCTTGGCCTTGATGGCACATTAGCCTCGAGTAAAGTTTATCCAACTATTTTTATAAATATTTTCAAATACAAAAATCTGTATATTCTGGACCTTTATAGGAGAGGTTGATATTGTTATTCTTAATATTTTCATTTTCTTAAAACCTCAGCATCACTGCATTAAATTTTTCATGTATATATTTTTGCTCCCTCTAAGAGAAGTTTTCTTCCTTAAATGGAGAACTAACTAGTAAACTAATTCTGTGTTTTAGACCTCTTTATCACACTAATAAAGAGTGCATCAGAAACCGCATTCTCTTGTCAATTTTCATAATAACTAATAAAATAGCTTCCAGACTTACAATTACCTATCATCACTCTAAATTAGAGAAGCTTTCTCTCCTCAACCTATCAACTAATTTCTTGCCCACTGATTTCCTCTGTCAGGTAAATTGGTCATACATTTGAAAAGTGTTGCATTATTAAAAAAAAAGAGGCCAAAAAGTAATAATTTCCTAGCACATTAAAAAGGCAGGAATGTCAAGAATTCTATGTATATCCAGTTTCCAAATAATGAGAAAGTGACATAAATAACCAGAGAATCAGTCATTTCTGCTATAACTTAATTCTCAGTGAGTAAAGCTTGGTATCTGGTAACTTTTACTCAGCATGAAATACATAAAATAATAAATAAAACCTTACATTTTCAGTGGTCTTAGGAGACCATGGGAAGTTCATTTCTGAAAGTTAATTTTAAAATGGAAGGGTAGTGGTTTGAAAAGTTAATCATCACTGAATACAGGAGGTTTTGTATTTGTTGTGCTAATACGTATGTTTTAAACTCATATACCCAATAATATTAATGGTCTGTATTATAAAAATCATTTTAAACTCCTTTTCCTAAAAGAATTTAAAAACTGCAACTCACACATGACACATCTGTGATTTCTATAAATGTCTGTCTGACTTAAAAGATCATTAAATCATGTTATCTCACTATGCCATATTGCCTTTTGAAAATAAATTTTCACTGAAAACGGACAAATGACATATATGGATAGTCCTGGAGGCTCATTGTCTACCTCTAGTAGCTGAGTTTACACTGAAGTTCCAAGTTAGCTCAGCAGAAGAACAAGTTGACACCAGCCAGTAGGCTCTAGATGTTCCCCTTTACTAAGCCTTCCATAACCAGGAGCTTCCACGATTACATGATCACCTAGATACTTCTGCCCCCTGACTTTATAAACACGTAGAGTATTATAAAGGAGAGGGCCCTTCTCTACCAATTATTAGTCATGGAGTCCAGGAACCACTTGTGTCTAGTCTAAGCTGTGGAATAAAGAGATTTTGAATATTACTTGTTTCTACTAGTTCTTTGATTGTAAGTTTTTCTCCAAAAAAATTCTCCACATCATGTGGCACTAGAAGTTCATGTGTTTGAGTCACTGTAATATTAAAAGCTTAAGCACAAAATTCTTTCAATGATGCAGGCACTAACACATGTACACTGCTTTGAACTTAATTGCGCTCCCCCCCCATTCATATGTTGAAGTCCTACCCCCCAGTGTAACTATATTTAGAGATAGGGTCTTAAGGGAAGTAATTGAGTAATACAATGCATGCTAACTCAATTAGAATAATAAAAAGTTACGTGAAAAGATTTGTTTATATGGATGTCATACTAATAAATCATTTTTTAATTTACCCTTTACATTTTTATGATGGACTTCCTATGGCGGTATAAAAATAACATACGGGCCGGACACGGTGGCTCATGCCTGTAATCCCAACACTTTGGGAGGCCGAGGTGGGCAAATCCCTGAAGTGAGGAGTTCTAGAGCAGCCTGGCCAACATGGTGAAACCCTGTCTCTATTAAAATACAAAAGTTAGCTGGGGGTGGTTGGCGGATGCCTGTAATCCCAGCTACTCAGGAGGCTGAAGCAGGAAAATCTCTTGAACCCGGGCGACGGAGGTTGCAGTGAGCCGAGCTTGCACCACTGCACTCCAGCCTGGGCGACTAGTGAGACTCCATCTCAAAAATAAAAATAAATAAATAAATAAAATGCATCATCTCTTTTCACATGTTTTACATTCTAGTAAACATACAGATATGCACAGTTTCATTAAATAAGTTAATCACATAAGGGAGATAGAAGAAAATGAGAAATGGTGACATTGTAGAAGTTTCATTAAAGCAGTCCTGTTTTCTCAGAAAGGGCAGCTTTTAAGCTGGGTTATGAAGGATGTAGAGCAGTATTCCAGACAGGTAAAAAGGTAGATATATTATCGCATTGTGCAAGAGCATGAATAAAAGCATGAAGAAACAAGAAATATTATAGACTGAATAATGGTCCCCCTAAGATGTCTATGCCCTAATCCCTGAAACCTGTGAATACATTATGCTACATAGCAAAGGGGTTTTGAAAGTAGAATTAAGGTTAAGAACCTTAGGAGAGGGAGATTACTCTCTGTTGTCTAGGTTGGTTCCACCTAATTATATGAGCCATTAAAAGCAGATAACTTTCTCCAAATGGAGACCGATGAGAGTGGTGGCAGAAGTCAGAGAGATGTGTTAGGAAGAAAAGTCAAGGAAATTCCAAGTGTGAGAAGGATTTGAAGCAACATTGCAGGTTCTGAGATGTAGGTATTCATACACAGTGACAGGTCATAACAATGATGGGGATCCAGGAGCTAAGGGCCAACTTTAACAGCCAGCAAGGAAATGGGGACCTCAGTCATGAAACCACAAGAAACTGGATTCCAACAACAACTGAAGTTGTTATTTCCAAATTCCATATGAATATGGTATTTGGAACCATATTCTTTGCAGAGTCTTTCAATAAAAATCCAGCCCAGCTGGCTGACGCCTTGATTTCAGCCTTATGAAACCTAGAGCACAGGAAACAGTCAGGTCAACTTAGACTGCTGACTTATAAAACTATGAGATAACTAACGTATATTCTTTTGAGAACCCAAATTTGGTATGATTTGTTACAGCAGTAACACAAAACTAATATACACCATGAACTATGGCATCACTTGAGTATAAAGACCAAGGAGAGAAGTGAAGAATCAGACTATGGAAGAAGGAATTGAGATGATGTAACTTTTTGACTTGAGATTTCATCTTGTGTTTAAATGTTATTCTGTAGCTGCTGAGGAGCTATCAAATGATTTTAAGTTGCGAGTTGATATAATCATGTTAAGATGACCACTAGGGGCAGTGGAGGAGAAGACAGGATAGAGGGATGTGACTAGAGAATGTGAAATTGACACAAGGAATTTTGCAAAACTCCAGTCATAATATGATAAATACTTATACAAGAATAAGGACAGTGGCAAAACAGAAATTGAAACAGAATTGATAAATTATTAGGATGTACATTCATAAGATTATGTGATTCAACAGGTGTGAGGATTACTGGGTATGAAGATAATTCTACTTCTTAGATTTACATCTTATCATATTGGGTAGATAATATGGATTTACTGAGATATGGCAGACAGCAAGATTGCAATAGGATAGAGATGGGTGGCAGAGATGATGAATTCATTTTTTTACACATTAATATTAAGTGACTTTGGATCACTGGAAAATAACTGGTAAGAAGTATGTATTCATTAGTGAGCTCTATAGTTGTGCAAGTTATAGAACTGGGCAGTCACATATTGAGACAAGTAATTCAGTTTCAATTTTGTCTGGAGACAGTGGGATATAAATAATATTTTAGTCAATGCTTATGATAAATTTGTCATGGTATTAAAGAAAGTATGTGAGTATTTTAGAGGCATAAAAGAGAAGTCTTAAAAGATCTAATGCAGCACAACCTGGCTGTCCAATGTATATCAAGAAGGGAAAGCTGTAAAAAAGAAAAGAATGTTTATAGGTGTCAAATTTCTCAGACAGGTCAGTTAAGAGGCACACTGAAAAAATTCGCAGGGATTTGGCAATGTGCTGTGAGTCATGTATCTCTGTCATGTTTTTTTTCCATTAGGATTTAGAGGGATACCAGGTCTAATCTGGTGGTATTCCATGGACTGAGGAAAGATAGGATATCTTTTTCCTATTATTACAGTTCACGGAGAAAATGAGCATATGTCAGAAACAAAGTCCTGAAATGTAAGCCAATAAATACTAAGTTCGGGGAAGATAGTTCAATATGAGGGTATCTCTGAGTAAAATATATGATTCAAGGATACATACAGACCTTGAGCAAGATTTTTTTTTAAAAATGACAATCCAAAAAATACTAAGCATAAAAAAAGTAAATCCTCTCTTTTAAAATTCATAGAGTCATGTGCAGGAAGCATGGAAGTTTTTAAATGAAATTTCCACATCAATTTGGGTCTTCATGTTGGAAGGATGAATAAGGAATGTGATTCATCATGCAAAACCTTTGAGGGTGATAGTGGAGCAGACATTTGTTATTGTGCTATTTGGCATCAAGGCTTCAGCAATTTTGTTAATTAAAATAAATAATATGAATAGCATGACTTTCTAATAAAGCAGATGAGAAACCTGAAAAAAAATGTTGTCATGTTAGCTGAGTTTATTACTGAGGGTTCTCTAGAGTAACATAACAAATAGGATGGATAGATGGATGACAGATCAAAGATAGATAGATAGATAGATACATAGATACATACATAGATAGATAAAAATTTATTTTAAGCAATTAGCTAACAATTGAGGGGGCTGGTAGGTCTATATTGCAGGCCAGCAGGCTAGAAACTCAAATAGGATTTAGTTGTTATGGTCTTGAGGCAGAGATGGATGTTTTTAAACAGTGTCTAATTTATCGTATTTGTTCAAAAAAGAGAAAGACCACTGAAACTGTTCAATAACCGTAACAGAAACTGAAACACTTTTAAAATAAATTAGTATACAAAGGATGCTGAACTTATGATACTATCCCTTTAAGAGTACTACTCATAACCCCCTTAAAATGTGATACTTTATTTTCTTCATGGTAAAAGGGAGATGTGCCTTGTGTATAATCAATGAACTAGCTGACCCTGAGAGCCAATATGATTATAAATTTAAGTCAGCAGAAAGAGGTTAAAGGTCTTGATGAACAGAAAAAAGTATTGTTCTATTTGTTTGCTTTACTTTCTATTGGTTGGTATTCACAAGATGCCATGAAGTTGAAGGTCATACTCATTATTTTAGATGTTTATAAATATTACTCCATTTCAGTAATCCACAAATGCCCTCAATAATTTTGTGGTTCATTTAGCTGTGAACTTGGATACAATGCTTTTTAGACCAAATTACCCTAACAGAATTTTTAGTAGCTCAACCATTAATTTTAATGCCCATTAAACTTTGAAATTATGTCAAGAATGTTATCAAGTATACTCAACAATAATATATAATCAATAAATTCAAGTAGCTATTAGGTAAGCCTTTTCTTTATAAAATATAAATTCTTATTTTTTATTAAAAGCACATCTAAATTTCTCAAGTAAACCAAAATGTACTTAAATGCATGAACTTCAATTAATAAATAAAACAAATGAACAAATAATTTCAATTAAATGTGGTCTTTGGAACTTTCAAGAAATAACTTATAAGTCAGCTAAAAGCAACAGTCTATGAGATGGCATTTCCCTGTATATAGAAAATTATAGAAACTTCATGAAATATATATTGATAATTTTTTAAAGGAAAGATGCTGGGCTGGGTGTGGTGGCTCACATCTGTAATCCAAGCACTTTGGGAGGCTGAGGTGGGAGGATTGCTTGAAGCCAGGAATTCTAGGTAACAAAATGAGACCCTGTCTCTACAAAAAGTATGGTGGTTCATACCTGTAGTCTTGGTTACTTAGGGAGGCTGATGGAGGAGGATATCTTGAGTCCAGGAGGTCAAGGCTGCTGAAATGAGCTGTGTTCACACCATTGCATTCAAGCCTGGGCAACAGAAAGAGACCCTGTTTCAAAAACAATAAAGAAACAGATGCTCAATGTCAAATGCAGTGCATATTATTATAATGAAAAGATATGTTTCTTCAATCAGGTTTGAAGTAAACAATTCTAATAGACTCTGTGAAAATGACGTGTTATATCCCAGTAATTTCTTTTACAATGACAAGTCAACAATTTTTCTTCATTCTAATTGAAGCACATGTAAACAGTATATATTTTAGGCCATTGTTATGCAATTTCCAGATTGAAACTGCCATTGATAACAACTGAATTTACCCATATTCATAGTGTACAGCTAAATATGGCATTGCCTCTGCATTTATGAGCTATCTATTATAAACTAAATACTGAAAAAACTGATAATAGAAAGTGAAACAATGGTGTTACTGCAGTAATAGGTCAATAATCAAAGTGTAATTCTTAAGAAATAGACATTGTTACATTCCTAATAAAAATTCAATGTTTATTATTGAATTTTTGCCCACAAAAATCACTTGACATTTAAAAACTGTTACCTGTATACCCTAATAACTTTTGTCTTTTTTCCTCTCCTTTTTTCTGAGATAGGGTCTTATTCTTTCTCCCAGGCCAGGTGCTGTGGCATGATCTCGGCTCACTGCAACCTCTGCCTCCAGGACTCAAGCCATCCTCCTGCCTCAGCCTCCCAAATAGCTGGGACCACAGGAGTGACTTACCACTCCCAGCTACTTAATTTTTTTTTAATTTTCCATAGAGATGGAGTTTTGCTATGTTGCCAGTCTGATCTCAAACTCAAGAGTTCAAGTGATCTACCTGCCTCAACCTCTCAAAGTGCTGGGATTACAGGCATGAGCCACCATGCCCGGTCTCCCAACAATTTTGAAGATGGTATATTTTGATTCTAAATGGTAATACAGAGAAAGATGCATCTATACATATAACTATCACCAAAAACATCTTTACTAATAAATACTTCTAACACTTCATAATGCAATGATTATTTCAAAATTTATATTTGAGTTCATGATCTAAACTCTTATGGTAATGTTCAAATTAATGGAATTTTTTAAAGAGCTTTGTCTTTTAGAATACCTGTTTATCCTATTAATCCATCTAAAACTGTTGTTTCTTGGGATTTTAAATATTTTGTTGAATTTTTTCTGGTGAGCTTCTGTACATTTAAATTTTTCATTGTAAAAGAAAAGTGTTGCTGTGGGCCTTGTAATAGACAATCCATGACTGAAGGCATTATCATCTGTTCTATGGCCAAGCAAATTTCTCACAAAGAAGTGAATTTGAGCTGGAGCCTGAGTATTTGAGCAAGATTGAGGGTTTGATCCATTACCTCCTTATTACTCTATTGAAGCTCTAAAAGTGTGGTTATGGTTATAGGTTCAATTGTTTCTCAAAAAAAAAGTTGAAATCTTAACCTTCAATACCTCAGAATACGACCTTATTCAGCAATAGGGCATTACAGACATAATTAGTTAAGATGAAGTCATATTGGAATAGGGTGGACCTCTAATCCAACGACTGGTATCCTTACAAGTAGATGGCTACATGAAGATACAGGAACACAGAGAGAATGCCAAGTAAAGATGGGGTCAGATGGAGAGATGCATCTATAAGCCAAAGAACATCGAAAATTTCCAGTCCTAACTTAAAGCTAGTAGAGAGGCATGGAACACTCTCTCAGGGATCTCAGAAGGAACTAATTATGACAAAACCTTGATTTCAGAATTCTAGCCTCCTAAACGGTGGAATAACATACAAATTGATTTGGGAGGTGGATAAATTTCTTATTTTTTTAAGCAACCTGGTTTGTGGTACTTTGTTATTGCAACCCTAGTAAATTAATGCAGTTAATACAGCTAAAGATGGTTATTTCGGTAGGATCACGTGAGTGGACTATGAGAAGGTCTGGGATACATCATCTTAAGAAAATGTCTATGTATTCTTTTGTTAAAATTATTTCCTTTAAAGAAAATTTTCCCTCCCTACTCCTTGTCTTGTTTTCTAAAAAACTCAGGATAAGGTGGGAGGAAAAAGAAAGAAAGAAAGAAAGAACGAAAGAAAGGGAAAAAGGAAGAAAAGAAGGAAGAAGGAAGGAAGGAAGGAAGGAAGGAAGAAAAGAAGGAAGAAGGAAGGAAGGAAGGAAGGAAGGAAGGAAGGAAGGAAGGAAGGAAGGAAAGAAGGAAGGAAGGAAAGAAGGAAGAAAAATGCTAGGAATATTGTTGCATGCCTGTAGTCCCAATTTTGGGAGGCCTATGTGGGAGGATTTCTTGAAGTGAGGAGTTCAAGACAAGCCTGGGCAATATGGCAATATCCTAGATTTAAAAAAATTAAAAATTAGCTTGGTTTGATGGCAAATGCCTGTAGTCTCAGCCACTCTGGAGACTGACGTGGGAGGATGACTTGAGCCCAGAAGATTGAGGCTGCAGTGAGCCATGATCACACCGCTGCCCTCCAGCCTGGATGAAAGAGCAAGACCCTGTTCAGGGAAGAAAATACCAAAATACCAAAAACCTCAGGAGACATCTTAAACTGTATATTAATTGGACAAAAATGTTTGTTGAATGTAGCATTGCCTATGAGTATATTTAAGAGCATAATGTATATGAGAAATTAACTGAAACCACTTGGTTTCATAAGAACTTCTGGGAACAACAAATCAAATAAAAATATGTTATAAATATACATGAGTATTATTTTTACATGTTCTAATAAGATATTCTAAAGGGTACCTTAAAAAGATGTGTGTGTTTTTTTAAATTTCTTTGTTTCTTTTTTACTTTTTTAATAGATCCGGGGGTACATGTGAAGGTCTGTTACATGGACATACCGGTTAGTGGTGGGGTTTGAGCTTCATTGTACTCACCATCTGAATAGTAGACATCACATCCAATAGGTAGTTTTTCAACACTCACCCTAAGCACCCTCACCTTTTGGAATCCCAAGTTTCTATTATTCTCCTCTCTAAGTCTATGTGTACACATTGTTTAGCTCCCACTTATAAGTGAGAACATATGATATTTGACTTACTGTTTCTGAGTTACTTCACTTAGGATAATGGCCTCTGCCTCCATCCCTGTTGCTGCAAGAGACATGACCTCATTTTTTATGGCTGCATAGTATTCCATAGTTTAGATATACACAACCTTTTCCTTATCCAATCATTCATTGATGAATACATAGGTTGATACTGTGGCTTTGCTATTGTAAATAGTGCTGTGATAAATATATAAGTACAGGCGTCTTTTTGATATAAAGATTTCCTTTCCTTTAAGTAGATAGCCAGTTGTAGTGTTGCTGGTCAAATGGTATTTCTATGTTTAGTTATTTAATTAAAAGTTATTTAATAAATCTCCATACCATTTTCCACAGAGGCTGTATTAATATACATTCCTACCAACAGTATATAAGCATTCCTTTTTCTATGCATCTTTGGCAATATATGCATCCTTGGCTTTATAATAATAGCCATTCTGACTGGTGGGAGACAGATCTCATTGTGGTTTTAATTTGTATTTCTCTGATGATTAGTGAGGTTGAGCATTTTTTTTGCATGTTTGTTTTGCTGCTTATATCTTTTCTTTTAAGAAATGTTTGTTCAGGCTGGGCACAGTGGCTCATGCATGTAATCCCAGCAATTTGGGAGGCCAAGGCGGGCAGATCACTTGGGGTCAGGAGTTTGAGACCAGCCTGGCCAACATGGTGAAACCCCAACTCTACTAAAAATACAAAATTTAGCTGGGCATGGTGGTGCACGCCTGTAGACTCAGTTACTCAGGAGGCTGAGGCAAGAGAATTGCTTGAACCCAAGAGGCAGAGGTTGCAGTGAACCGAGATCGTGCCATTGCACTCCAGCCTGGGTGACAAAGTGATAGCCTGTCTCAAAGAAACAAAAAAAAATTTATATACTATATATATATAATACATAATTAAAAATAAAATTAAAAAGAAATGTTTATGTCCTTTACCCACTTCTTAATGGGGTTGTTTTTTCTTGTTATTTGAGTTCCTTGTCAATTCTGGATATTAGACCTTTCTTGAATGTGAGGTTTGCAAATATTTTCTTCCATCTGCAGACTATCTATTTATTCTGTTGATTATTTCTTTTCCTGTGCAGAAGCTTTTCAGTTTAATTAAGCCTCATTTGTCTATTTTTGTTTTTGCTGCATTTGCCTTTGAGATATTAACCATAATTATTTTCCTAGGCCAATATTCTGAAGAGCTTTTTCTAGGTTTTCTTCTAGTATTTTTATAGTTTCAAGTCTTGCATTTAAGTCTTTAACACATCTTGGGTTAATTTGTGTATATGTATGTAAGTATTTATCCACATATATTTAGTGCAAACCTAAATTATTAGAAAATCGTGTCCAAAACTACTGAAATTATTGGATAATTTGAGAATTTAAAGTATTAAATTCTACATAAATAATGTAATAAATTCTACACATATAATGTGACTGTGTTCTTTGAATCTATGTAGTTCAGTCATGCTCCAAAATATAGGCCGAGCACAGTGGCTCATGCCTATAATCACAGCACTTTGGGAGACTGAAGCAGGTGGATCACTTGAGGTCAGGAGTTCTAGACCAGCCTGGCCAACAGGGTGAAACCCTGTCTGTACTAAAAATACAAAATTAGGGGGATGTGGTGGTGCACACCTATAATCCTAGTTACTCTGGAGACTGGGGCAGGAGAATCACTTGAATCTAGTAGGCGGAGGCTGCAGTGAGCCGAGATTGTGACACTGCACTCCAGCCTGGGCAACAGAGGGAGACTCCATCTCTCTCACTCTCTCTCTCTCTCTCTCTCTCCATATATATACATATACATACATATTTCACTTAATCTGTTTATTTCAAAAGTTTTAGGGAATGCATTTTTTCCTTATATTCATTGTTGAATGGAGAGGCATTTCTTGGTCAGAAACCTATGCAGTAATTATATGTGGATTCTATTCTATCCTCCAATTACTAATCTATGAGAAACAAACAAAAAACTCTCTTGTTTTCAGCTGAAACACAAGGTGATACAAATATTTTATTTTTGGTGACTCAACATACAAATTGATTTGGGAGGTGACTTGATGGAACTTTTCCTCTGCTTGATTACTTTTCTGTGTTTGATGAATCTACTGTGCTGATGACTGTATTTCTAAATTCAATTTTTATTTGGTCAGCTTCATATGTAACTATGTTTAGTCTCAATGCTGTAGCGTTTGATCCACTACTTTGCAGAGATTTACATTGATATTTTAATATCTGTCATTATAGAAATTTCCTCTTCTTTCAGGGAAGTGCTCTGTCAGTCCAGGACAAGTCCAGAGTATTAGAGTCAATTCAGGTCAATGAAGTAATGAGCTAACAGGCCCAGTGTATCTGTTTTTAGGCACAGACACACAAATGACTGGGCCCCTTTTCTAACACATTAAAAGGTTCTCCAACGTTCTAGTTTCTCCTACAACTCTTGACTCTCCAAATTACGGAGTTGCAGATTCTTGACTGTACTTCTATATTACCTCTTAATATATGACAACTTTTTGTCAATAAATATATCTTCAGTATTTCTAATAGGAATGTTTCACATTATGTGGTACTATATTCAGGTTTCTTCCAATGGATTTCATCACCCTTGTCTTTTAACACGCTTGGTCATTTTTATTTGTATATGTGTTTATTTAGATGTTTTCAAGATGAGTGATGCAAAACACCTATGTACATGCCATTCGCTTTTCAAATCACATAAATTAAACTTTCATTTCCCCATTTGAAAAAATACTGTGAACCTGTGAAAATACAACTGTATCCAAGCATGGAGAAATTCCTCTGACCAAAAGTAAAATTTTGAATAGTGTATAAATTGTATGCATACTATATTGTAAAACTAAGTACAATATGCAGAGAGAAAAAAAGGACACTAGAAGCATATGTTACCAGTGCTGCTAGAATAATAAAACATTTTATTTTCTTTCTAAACGTTCTGGATACTATTTGCTGATTTTTACTATAAAACTTGAAGAGTTTGAACAGAAAAAATATGTTAGTGCTACTATTTAATATTATAGAATACATCCTATTTACTAAGCATTGTAATAGAATTTCATCTAAATTTTGCTAACTAAACATTAAAAACAATTCATTAAGGTAGTCCTTATCTACTTTTTTTAGATGAGGTCACCAAGATTCAGGGATACAGTTTGAACATCCTTAATCAAAAAATCTGAAATCAAAAATGTTCTAAATTCTGAAATTTTCATGGTGCAAATATGACACCACAAATTGAAAATTCCACTCCTGTCTTCATGTAATGGGCTATAATCAAAACACAGGTGCACAACATAGTTTGTTCAGCATCCTCAAGAGAAAAAGGACTCTCCTAGCTTCCTCCAGCTGTAATATGTATTTTCCAAACAGGCCCACACACTCCCAGGTTTCCCCATGCAAGCGGGCCCACAAAGCATAATAAAATAGTACATATGTACACTGATGGATTTTTGACTCTTCATCCAGTTGCCACTCTGTATCTTTCAATTGGGGCATTTAGCCCATTTGCATTTAAAATTTATACATACATATATATGTGTGTATATATATATATATATTTTTTTTTTTTTTTTTTTTTGAGAAAGAGTCCGGCCCTGTCGCCCAGGCTGGAGTGCAGTGGCGTGATCTCGGCTCACCGCAAGCTCCGCCTCCTAGGTTCACGCCATTCTCCTGCCCCAGCCTCCAGAGTAGCTGGGACTACAGGCGCCTGCTACTGAGCCCGGCTAATTTTTTTTTGTATTTTTAGTAGAGATGGGGTTTCACCATGTTAGCCAGGATGGTCTCGATCTCCTGACCTCGTGATCCTCCTGCCTCAGCCTCCCAAATAAAATTGATGTTGTTATGTGTGAATTTGATCTTGTTATCATGATTGTAGTTGGTTATTTTGCAGACTTATTTATGTATTTGCTTCATAGTGTCACTGGTCTGTGTACAACAGTGTGTTTTTTTGTAGTGGCTGGTAACAGTTTTTCCTTTCCATATTTAGTGCTTCCTTCAGGAGCTCCTGCAAGGCAGGCCGGGTTGTGACAAATTCTGCATTGGTTTGTCTGAAAAAGATTTTATTTCTCCTTCAATTACGAAGCTTAGTTTTTAGATGGAAATAAATTTCTAGGTTGAAAATTACTCTCTTTAAAAATATTGAAAATTGGCCCCAAATTTCTTCTGGCTTGTAGATTTTCTGCTAAGAGGTCTGCTGTTAGTCTAACGGGCTTCTCTTTTTAGGTGACTGGCCCTTCTCTCTGGCTGCCCTTAACATGTTTTCCTTCATTTCAACCTTGGAGAATCTGATGATTATGTGTCTTGTGGTTGATCTTCTCATGGGGTATTTTACTGGGGTTCTCTAGATTTCCTGAATTTGAATGTTGGCCTGTCTTGCTAGGTTGGGGAAGTTCTCCTGGATGCTATCCTAAGTGTCTTTTCCAACTTTTTTTCTGTTGTCCCCATCTCTTTTAGGTACCCCTATCAGTCGTATGTTTGATCTTTTAACATAATCTCATAGTTCTCTAAGGTTTTGTTCATTTCTTTTTATTCTTTTTTTCTCTATTCTTGTCTGCCTGCCTTATTGCAGCAAGATAGTCTTCAAGCTCTGATATCCTTTCTTCCACTTGGTCTATTTGGCTACTGATAATTGTGTTTGCATTATGAAGTCCTCATATTGTGTTTTTCAGCTTCATAAGATCATTTATGTTCCTCTCTAAACTGGTTAACAGCTCCTGTAATGTTTTATCATGGTTCTAAGCTTCTTTGCAGTGAGTTAGAACAGAATTCTTTAGCTCAGCAAAGTTTGTTATTACCCATCTTCTGAAGCTTACTTCTATCAGTTCATCCATCTCAACCTCAGCCCAGTTCTGTGCCCTTTCTGGAGGCGTGTTGTGATCATTTGGAGAAGAGGCACTCTGGCTTTTTGAGCTTTCAGCATTTTTGAGTTGTTTTTTTCTCATTTTCATAGATTTATCTACCTTTGATCTTGGATGGGTTTTTTGGGGGATCTTTTTTGTTGATGCTATTGATTTCTGTTCGTTTTTCTTTTAATAGGCCCCTCTTCTGTAGGTCTGCCGCGGTTTGTTTGGGGCCCATTCCAGACCCTATTCACCTGGGTTCCTCCCGTTCCTGGAGATACCACGATTGGAGGCTGCAGACCAGCAAAGATGGCAGCCTGCTCCTTCCTCTAGGAGCTCTGTCCCAGAGGGGCACTGACCTAATGCTAACGGGAACGCTCCTACATGAGGTGTCTGAACTCTTGTTGGGAGGTCTGAGTCAGGAGGAGCAGATCAGAGACTCGCTTAAATAAGCAGTCTGTCTGCCCCGTGGCAGGGCGGGTGTGCTGTGCTTGTGGAAATAATTCTCCTCGTCTGGGCTGCCCTAACTCTTCAGAGCCAGCAGGAAGAAAAGACTAAAATGGCTGATCCACAATACGGCAGGCACCCCTCCTCCTAGAGGTTCCTCTCAGGGTTACCAGTGTTCTGTCCATAAACCCCTGGCTGAGGAGGCTGAGATTCCAATGGGGAGTCCCTCCCCAGTGAGGGGGAGTGGATTCAGGTACGCTTAAAGAAGCAGTCTGAACACTGTGAAACCCCATCTCTACTAAACAGACAAAAAGAATTAGCCAGGCGTGGTGGCAGGCGCCTGTAGTCCCCACCCACTCAGGAAGCCGAAGCAGGAGAATGGCGGGAACGAGGGAGGCGGAGTTTGCAGTGAGCTGAGATCACGCCACTGTGCTCCAGCCTGGGCGATAAAGCGAGACTCTGTCTCAAAAAAAAAAAAAGAAAAGAAAAGAAAAAAGAAACAAAGAAGCAGTCCCGCCACAAACGGATGCAGCTGCTATGCTGCTATGCTGCTGTGCTGTGTTGTGCTGTGCTGTGCTGGCCACAAACTGATTCAGGTGCTGTGCGGCGCTGGGGCTGGGGCTGGGGCTGGGGCTGGGGCTGGGGCTGGTCCACGCTGTGCTGTGCAGTGCTGTGCTGGCTACAAACTGATCTAGGTGCTGTGCGGGGCTGTGGCGGGGGCCCGGGCCGTGGCGGGGGCCCGGGCCGCGGCCGGGGCCCGGGCTGGGGCTGTGCTATGCTGTGCTGACCACAAACTGATCCAGGTGCTGTAAGGGGCTGCGGCTGGGGCCGGGGCCGGGGCCGGGGCCGCGGCTGGGGCGAACTCTCTAGCTCTGGACCGCCCCATCTCGCTGGCACTATGGGCAGGGAAAGCAGCTGACTGGAGACTGGAGCCATATTGGTGATCGCCGCCCCTCCCCCGCAGGAACTCGGTCTTCTTAGGCAGTTTCTAGCTGAGTGCACTGGCAGCCGGGATTCCAAGCCAGTGGGTTTTAGCTTGTGGAGTTCCCTGGGAGCGAGGCCGCTTGGCTCGCCGGCTCAGCCCCCTCCCCACGAGAGTAGACAGATCTCCTGCCTCATGAGAGTTCCCAGAGCCAGAGTACGCAAATACTCCTGCGCCTCAGTGCCTGCTTAAAGCGGCTCCCCACCTGAGTAGCCGCTGTGATTCTCCACAGCTTTGTGCTTGGGACCCAAGGCCCTGGTAGCGTGGGCTCAGGAAGGGACCTACCGATCCACGGGGTTGCAAGGATCTGTGGAAAAAGCCTGGTTTTCAGGGAGGGGAAGCACAACCTTCACCGTCTCCCTTTGCTGTGGGAGGACGTTCCCTTTGCCTTATGCAGCTCCTGAGTGGGACCTTGCTCCACCCTGTTTTTGCTCCCTCTCCGTTGGTCACGCCAACCACCTAATCAGCCCCAATGAGAGAACTTTGGTACCTCAATTGAAGATTCAGAGTTCACCCGTTGTTTCCTTCCTTCTGGGTGGGAGCCGCAGAGTGGAGCTACTGCTATTCGGCCATCTTGGCTGCCTCAATCTGTGTTTGAACTTTATGCAGATAGTGATCAACAGAACCCGTATACAAATTCAGAAATATAGGACTTTCGCGAGCACAGGAGTTTGAGGCTGCAGCGATCTATGATCGTGTCACTGCACTCCTGCCTGGGCAGCAGAATGAAACCCTGTCTCTAAATTTTTTTTAAAAAGTGATATACCATTTCCCACCAGTCAGAATGGCTATTATTTAAAAGTCAGAAAGTAGATGCTGGCAGGGTTGCAAAGAAAAGAGAATACTTATACACTGCTGGTGAGTATGAAAATTAGTTCAGCCATTGTGGAAAGCAATTTGACCATTTCTCAAAGATCTCAAAGCAGAACTACCATTTGACCCGGCAATACTATCAGTGGCTATATACCCAAAGGGATATAAATTGTTCTACCATCAAGACCCATGCATGTGTATGTTCATTGCAGCACTATTCGCAATAGCAAAAACAAGGAATCAACCTAAATGTTCATCACCAGTAGACTAGATAAAGAAAATATGGTACATATTCACCATGGAGTACTATGCAGCCATAAAAAAGAATGAGATTGTATCCTTTGCAGGAACATGGATGGAGCTGGATGCCATTATCCTAAGCGAACTAACACAGTAATAGGAAATCAAATACTGCATGTTGTCTTAAAAGTGGAAGCTAAAAGTTGAGTACATATGGACACAAAGAAGGGAAAAGACACCAGGGCCTGCTTGAGGGTTGAAAGAGGAAGGAGGGTGAGGATTGAGAAACTGTCTATCAGGTACTGTGCTTATTAACTGGGTAGTGAAATAGTCTGTACATCAAACCCCTGTGACACATAATTTACCTATATAACAATCCTGCACATGTACCCTTGAACTTAAAATAAAACTTAAAAAAAGGCCAGGCGCGGTGGCTCACACCTGTAATCCCAGCACTTTGGGAGGCCAAGGTGAGTGGATCATGAGGTCAGGAGTTTGAGACAAGCCTGGCCAAGGTGGTCAAACCCTATTTCTACTAAAAATACAGAAAATTAGCCAGGTGTGGTGGCGGGCGCCTGTAATCCTAGCTTCCCCGGGGGACTGAGGCAGAGAATTGCTTGAACCCGGGAGGCAGAGGTTGCACTGAGTCGAGATCACACCACTGCACTCCAGCCTGGGCGACAGAGTGAGACTCTATCTCAAATAAATAAATAAATAAAGTTAAAAAAATAAGCAAATGAATAAAGCACATTCCATCTCTTAGTATATTGGATTACACTAAAAATAATAAATGCATTTGATTTACACTAATATTGCTATAATTACATAGCATAGTATAGTATACTATGTATGGTATGCTATGTTTTCCTTTTATTGGCACGTAGCTGGTATTATAGTTTTCTGTTAGAAATCTTTGAAAAGGTAAAAATGTTCACAAAATAAATAAAAGTTCATACGTATTTTTGAAAAAAAATTGCTTTTATATAAAAAGAAAGAAATATAAGACTTTGTGATTCTTTACCATTTTTTTTTTTTGTAAAAAATGGTGCTGCTCAAAAAATTCAAGTCTCTATGTTCCATCAAGATTCATTTGCAGATATAAGTGGAAAGAACTAGGTTTAAGACACTAAATACAGTTATGTATTTATCTTGGTGTTTAATGTAATGTTCCTTCTTGGTGACATGTAAAATTAGAATTGTGAATTAGAAATATTTAAGGTGTTGGCTGGGCACTGTGGCTCACGTCTGTAATCCCAGCACTTTGGGAGGCCGAGGAGGGCGGATTACTTGGGGTCAGGAGTTTGAGACCAGCTTGGCCAACATGGTGAAACCCCATCTCCACTAAAAACACGAAAATTAGCCAGGTATCGTGGTGGGCGCCTGTAATCCCTGCTACTCAGGAGGTTGAGGCAGGAGAATCGCTTGAACCCGGGGGTGCAGAAGTTGCAGTGAGCCAAGATTGCTCCACTGCACTCCAGCCTGGGCGACAGAGTGAAACTGTGTCTCAAAAAAAAAAAAAAAAATTTCAGTTGTTTTCTGGTGCCAAATAAAAAATATACTCAGAGGAGGCAAAAGATCAAAGGAATGCTGTTCTAATATTTATATTGAGATAAAAAGATTGCTTTATTCTTGTCCTTTCATCAAGTTGATAACAATAAAACTGGCATAATGAAAATATCTAGCTGCTAAGAGTTACTAGCATTTAAAGCTCTTTAATAATAAGACATATGCTACTTGGAAAGCAGAAACCAGAGAACACTCCCAAATTAAGTGTAAGTTACTGGCAATGTGTGAAATAAATTATTATGTATAAGAATTATTTAAAAATAAAAGAATTGTGTGATATTAAACAGAGTTAAGAAAGCTGACCTGAACACATAATTGTAGAACATGTTTTTCATCTATTGAGCATTAGAGTAAAATCTAGTTAACTCTATAAGAAGACCATGTGTATTTGCTTTTGAATTACTCTCTGAACAACTTGGTATTTTTTGATGCTAATACGACTGCACCAACATTTACCCTATCCGGCCTTAAACAAAACAGAAGACCCATGAGGATGAAACTCAAATTTTGCAAATGTTAAAGGAATAAAGCATCTGCAAAATATTTTAAATAACCATCATAGAACATATCCCAGAAGGAATTGTTTGAAACTACAAGAAGGTTTGTTATTCATATCAAAATGAATAGCATAAAGTACATTTGGGAGAGCAGAACATAACTGCATTCTAATTCTTCTTGTATGCCCTAAATTTTCATCTGAAAAGGAAATACAGCTTTCATATCAGCTGCTGTTTTGGATCACTACATAATATTTCTATTTATAACATGATATATTTACTTCACAGATCAAAGAGGTTAATTGCCTTATGAAAGTTATCATAAGATTATAAATGAGATGAAAAGCCTGGTCTTATAAATAACAGAGTGAAACCTCTTTCATTACATTTCCTCCTTTCTAAATAGAGGCTACTTTATATAGGTACATATAATCATCTCCTAAAACTGTTGTGAACTGTTGTAATTTGTTAACTGTAAATACACTATTTTCAGAAAGGATACATAAATTGGAAGCAAAAATTATTTATGCTTTCTTAAAATGTAGTTCAGTCTCTATTACTCTCAAACTAAAAATAGACAGATAAATACATAAATAATTAAATAAGTCTTTTTTGTTAGCCAGAAACGAAACTCTTTGCTCATTTATAGGGAAGTAATCTCAGGACTTATTTACTTCTGCTATTTATATTTAATTTAATTTAAGATACTGCTACAATGTTAATATGGGATATTATTTTAAAAATATAGCTCACAAGAGCTACCTTTTAATAGGGACATTTTACAATAATATAAATAGCTCTTATTAGACAATTTATAAAAAACGGAGGTTTAAGATGTTTGTAAAACACAAGTTTATAAATGAGCTGAGATTCAATTCAATATGTTTGATTCCACAGCCTCTGACTACTAACTTATAAGTAAAGTATTAAATGACATTATTTACATGTAAAGTGAAACTGAATTCAATAGACATTGAGATCTTGAAATTTTTTAAAAAATTAGAAATATACGCAAATACATTGCTGTAAGGTATGGAATATAATTTATAGTCAAATTGGCATCATAAATGATGTGATATAAATATACATATGCATATAAATGCATGCATTAAAGCCATTAAGTATATTTAAAGGACAGCAATTGAAATAGACTAATCAGCAGTCCACATTCTATTAATAACTACTTATTATATTAAACATTATAAATAGCAATCTACACTCCAGAAATAGCTATGTAAATAATTGAAATATTTCAAAGACTCCACAGAACACTCATCAATTAGCTTAAAGAATTGTAGACCTATTTTAATATTGAAATAAAGGATGGAATTTAATTCATGTTAAGCATAAATATGTTATACATATTTTGGCAAGCCCATTGTCCTACTATCTTCAAATTAGTGTTATACTCTAAGGCTCTAGTCTGGTGCTATGCTCCTCTGTCTCCTTCACTATCCAAGGTCTAAATTTCTTAGTTAACCAGAAGATTGGCTGATCTGTCTCAGGTTTACCTTTGCAAGCACCTCAGAGTTTATGTAGTATGTTTTGCATGCCTGAGAACTGGTACTTTCCCTAACTACGAGAACAGGTTGTGTACTTGTGTTTCCTCCATCTCCCTTTTTCTAATAAATGTTTGTATTACATTTGGCAGATTTTAACCTAAGATTTCTGTTACTCTGCACTCACTATCAGTGAGCAAAGTTGTAAGAGAAAGTTATTCTAACTTCCACTTAACTCTAATTGCTGGAGACTATTGTTATTTACCCACAGAACTGATAATTGCAAAAATTTCAAATCTATTTAAGTCAATTTGCAGGAAAAGTTAAAGAGAAATAAAATATATATATATATATCTAGGGAAGCCTTGGGAAGCCTGAAGGAAGACATCAGAATCAATAGATAGCAGAGAAAACACAGAATAGCAAAAAACAAAAAAACAAAAAAATGGAATAGCAATAGGAGATAAATCAGGATACTTCATCCTGGAAAGTCAAATAAAGAGTTTGAAGGAAGACTTTGTTGTCGATATATATACCTGAGATATCTCTATTGTTACACTTCCCAAATAAATTAACTTTTTTGAAACTTTATTTATCCTAACTAGGCTCCAAATTTATAAATGATAGGATTATAGTTTTTGATGCTTCATCTCCACCGACTGGAAATTACCCAGTGCACAATTGACAATCACTAAATATTTATTGCCTTAACTGATGAGTAGGGAATGTTTGATGGTTTTTGAAATATTAGTTGAAAGTTATGAAATATGTATAAAAAAAGATGTTAAGGAAAATGTGATACTAAAGAGATGCTTGTTATTTGTTTTTTAAAATATATCTGCTTGTAAAGGAAAAAATTATAGAAAGCTTACATACGGTTAAAAACCAGTAAAGGGCAGCTCAATTTTATGGAGGATACATGGCATGGGATAGCTTAACAGAATGCAGAAACAGATAAAGAATCCAGCTGTCTTCTATTAAGCCAGATTCAAAGGAATTTGCAAAAATATAAAACAATGTCACCCCATTGTTTGTTATGTTTTAGAAAATATAATGCTTAATTAAAAAGTACCAATATGTTAACATGGAATCGATTTATTATTGCAATTTTTCAATGAATTAATAACTGATTTTAGAATCTTCTTTAATTTTAATTAGACATCACATAAACAGTTATTATTTGGGAATCATTAATAGTTTTTAAAAGTATAAACAGTGTATTAGTTGGGGTTCCCTGGGGGACAGAACTAATATGTATTTATGTCATATAATACATAAATATAAATATAATATATATTTATATTATTTAATTATATTATATTACAATTATTTATAATATATACTATTTAATTTAATATATTATTTTATATATAATACATATCTCTCATATATGTATAAAGGGAAGTTTATTAAGTATTAACTTACGTGATCACAAGGTTCCACAATAACCTGTCTACAAGCTTGAGGAGTAAGGAGAGCCAGTCCGAGTCTCAAAACTGAAGAACGTGGAGTCCGATGTTTGAGGGCAGGAAGCATCCAGTATGGGAGAAAGACGTAGGCTGGGAGGCTAGGCCAATCTCACCTTTTCATGTTTTTCTGCCTCCCTTATATTCATTGGCAGTTGATTAGATTGTGCCCACCAGATTAAGGGTGGGTTTGTCTTCGCTAACCTAGTGACTCAAATGTGAATCTCCTTTGGCAACACCGTTGCAGACACACCCAAGATAAATACTTTGCATCCTTCAGTCGAATCAAATTGACACTTGGTATTAACCATCACAAATCCACCCCTTGTCAACTTGAAACCATACACATCTCCTGAGATCATACATAATTTTCAAATAAAGACAACAATAGTCATAATTATGCCTAACATAATACAACTATCCTTCTTACAACCAGAAACACACCAATCCCCAACCCAAATACTATTACATAAAGTTAACAATACTTAAATGCTGATATAAAGTCAATAAATCTTATGTCACATGATAAAGGAAAAGGAAATAAAAGGAAGATATTTTCTTAGTACAAGTGTAAACATGGACAAACATGTTTTTAACAAAAGAAGGAGGAAATACTCATGACAGTTACAGTCCTCATTTCTGCAGCTGGTCACGTGGTCATAGCTGGTATTGATGACTACCTTCTTTTACTGTCCATTCTGTATTCCCTTTGCCTTCAGCAAGCACCTCAGCAGATAGTGGTATTTTTTTCTCGTGGAGTGACCCAAACCTTCATTCCTGAGGGGTCTGGCCCATTTGTAGTCCTGCCTGGATTGGACTGTTGTACTTTCCCATTGACGTTAATCACAGGGCATGGTAATACTAAGAGATGTCCTAATGGATCTCCTGTATTCCATGCATACTCTTCCTTACCTCCATTATGGAGTAGTAGACTGATTTTATCTTGATGGTCCAGGTCAGTCACCTCAGCCAACACTGTACCTCCTTTGTTAGCCTGTTGAATTAAAAGTAGAAGAAGCTCAAAGTGTCCAGGTGGCAATCTTAACTTCCAGTTTAATGAAATCGTGGTTGTCTCCTGGTTCCCGCTCCCTCTGGAACTAAGACCTCTAGGCCAGCAGAATGTAATGTCGCAGGAACAAGAAGCAAAAATTTTGCTAGTGTATCACTAGGGGTGATGGTGAGTAGTACCACTTCCACTTCCACCCCTTGATTTTTGGACCCATGAATCCTGGCTATGAGAGAAACAGTACCATATATTGGATGCTGATCCAGAGCATACACGGCTTTCTGAAGAACTTTGCTCCAGCCCTGCAAAGTATTGCCATGTAGTTGGAGTTGTAATTGTGACTTCAAAAGGCCATTCCACCATTCTATCAATCCATCTGTTTCAGGAGGATGGGGAACATAGTAAGACCAGTGAATTCCATGAGCATGAGCCCACTGCTGCACTGCTTTAGTCATAAAGTGAGTGCCTTGGTCAGAGGCAGTGCTATATGGAATACCAGGACAGTGGATAAGGCATTCTGTGAGTCCACAGATGGTAGTCTTAGCAGAAGCATTGCATGCAGAATAGTCAAACCTATATCCAGAGTAAGTGTTTATTCCATTGAGGACAAACCTCAGCCATTCAATGATTGAAGAGGTCCAATATAATCAACCTGCCACCAGGTAGCTGGCTGATCACCCCAAGAAATAGTGCCATATTGAGACCTTAGTGTTGGTCTCTGCTCCTGGCAAATTGGGCACTCAGCGGTGGCTGTGGCCAGGTCAGCCTTGGTGAGTGGAAGTCCATTTTTCTGAGCCCTTGCATAATCTCCATCCCTGCCACTATGGCCACTTTGTTCACGGGTTCATTGGGTGAAGATGGGGTGACTGGAGAAAGAGGCTGAGTGGGGTCCACAGAACGGGTCGTCCTATCTACTCATTATTAAAATCCTTATCTGCTGAGGCCACCTGTTGGTGAGCACTCTCATGAGATACAAATATCTTCACAGTTTTTGACCACTCGGAGAGGTCCATGCACATACCTCTTCCCCAAATTTCTTTGTTACCAATTTTCCAATCATGCTTATTCCAAGTCCGTGATCATCCAGCCAAATAATTGGCTACAGTCCATGAATCAGTATATAATTGCATATCTGACCATTTTTTCTTCAGTGCAAAGTGCACAACCATGTGCACTGCTCAAAGTCTTGCCCAATGGGAAGATTTCTCTTCACCACTGTCCTTCAGGAATGTCCTAAAAAGGGGCTGTAGTGCTGCAGCTGTCCACTTTTGGGTGGTGCCTGCATATCCTGCAGAAACATCAGTGAATGAGCCCCTAGTCTTCTCTTTCTCTGTCAGCTAATCCTAGGGAACTCATGAGGCCATCAGTTGCAGGCTGGGCAACAGTAGGCAAGGTGGCAGGAGTGGCGACCATGGGCATTTGAGCTACTTCCTTATGTAACTTACTTGTGCCTTCATGACCTGCTCAAGCCTGATCAAGTGTATACTACTTCCATTTGATGATGGAATGCTGCTGTGCACAACCCACTTTATGGCTATGTGGGTCAGAAAGCAACCTGTTCATGACAGTCAATTTAGGTCACTTGGCAACTTGATGACCCATAGTCAAACGTTTGGTTTCCACCAAAGCCCAGTAACAGGCCAAAAGCTGTCTCTCAAAAGGAAAGTAGTTATCTGCAGAAGATGGCAGGGCCTTGCTCCAAAATCCTAGAGCCTTCTGCTGTGATTCACTTATGGGAGCCTGCCAAAGGCTCCAGACTGCATACCTGTCTGCCACTGACACCTCAAGCACCATTGGATCTGCTGAGTCATATGGCCCAAGTGGCAGAGCAGCTTGCACAGTAGCCTGGATCTGTTGCAGAGCCTTCTTCTGTTCTGGACCCCACTCAAAACTGGCGGCCTTTCAGGTCACTCACCCGTATGAGAAAGTGTTTCTTCCAAAATCCAAATAGGCTCACTAGGGGTTCTACCTTTTTCTTAGTTGTAAGAGGGGCCAAATGCAGCAAATTATCTTTCACTCCAGAAGGAATAACTTGACAGGCCCCACACCACTTGACATCTAGAAATTTTACTGAGGTAGAAGGTCCTTGAATTTTAGTCAGATTTATTTCCCATCCTCTGGCATGCAAATGTCTCACCAATAAGTCCAGTGTGTTTGATACTTCTTTCTCACTGGATCCAGTTAGCATAATGTCATCAATGTAATGGACCAGTGTGATATCTTGTGGAAGCGAAAAGCAATCAAGGTCTATCCACATAAGATTGCAACACAAAGATGGAGAGTCGACATATCCCTGAGGTAGGACAGTAAAGATATATTGCTGGCCTTGCCAGCTGAAGGCAGATTGCTTGTGGTAGGTCTTATGGACAGGAATGGAGAAAAAGGCATTTGCCAAGTTAGTGGCTGCACACCATGTACCAGGAGATTTGTTAATTTGCTGAAGCAATGAAACCACATCTGGTACTACAGCTGCAATTGGAGTCACCACTTGGTTAAGCTTAAGATAATCCACTGTCATTCTCCAAAATCCGTCTGTCTTCTGCACAGGCCAAATGGGAGAGTTGAACGGGGATGTGGGGGGGAATCGCCACCCCTTCATCTTTCGAGTCCTTGATGGTGGCTTTAATCTCCACAATCACTCAAGAAATGTGATGTTGTTTTTGATTTTCTACTTCTCTAGGTAGAGGCAGCTCTAATGGCTTTCATTTGGCCTTTACCACCATAATAACCATAATCACCCTACCTGTCAGGGAGCCAACGTGGGGGGTTCTGGCAGTTGATATGTATGCCTATGCCAATTATACATTCTGGCACTGGGGAAAAGACCACAGGATGAGTCTGGGGACCAACTGGACCCACTGTAAGTTGGAACTGAACTTAATTAATCTCCATTAATTAGGTGACCACCCTAAGCCTCTACTTTAACTGGAGGACCACAATAACATTTTGGGTCCCCTAGAAACAACATTATCTCAGAGCCAGTGTCCAGTAGTCCATGAAAGGTCTGATTATTTCCCTATCCCCAGTGCACAGTTATGCTGGTAAAAGGCCAGAGGTATCCTTGGGGATGGATGGGAGAAAAATTAACTGCATAAATTGTAGGTAATGTAATGCGGTCTTTCCTCAAGGGGACCTGGCCTCCGCTTTATTCAAGGGGTTTTAGGTCTGTAAATTGGCTCAAGTCTGGAAATTGTTTGAGGGGCCATGATTCTGTTTTTAGAATTCAAATTACTCTTTTGTCCATTCGACCAGGGAGTTTTTTTCCTTATATAAATTAAGTAGAAATTCAGTATGCGTTCTATCATCTTCACTTCTAGGAATACCATGATTAATTAGCCAATCCAGAGCTCTACATGAGTCGTAATATTCTGATCACTGCTTTGTCTCTGCTGTCCGTTATGATAGCTACACCTGCCTTGCCTTTGACAATTGAGTGCTACCACTTGGCCCCTGCCACCTTGGGATCCAATTATTCCCATTGTATTTAAATTTTATAGTTGGATGACTGTGGTTCCTACTGTTAGAACAGACATACAGAGAAGAGCAATTACAGGGCTCTTAAAAGATTCAGGTGCTGCCCTCACAAATCTATTTATTAAGGCATTAGTCAAGGGTATGCCTTCTGGGCCCTCCCAGCTGGGATGAGTAGGTCTAAAGTGACTAATCAACTCCACTATCCCAATATCCCTAAGCCTTTGGATCTCTTCCTCTACATTAAACCATGGGAGATCAGACATTTCCAGCTCCCTCATGGTGGGCCATCTTTTAATCTACATTTCAGCTAACCAAGCAAATAAACTATTAGAACCTTTTGGACTCCCTGATGTGCAACATTAAATGCAGAGTTTCTACTTAGTGGGTCCAAATGAATAAATTCAGCCTGATCAAACTCTGTGCCTTCCACCATTATCCTATATCCTTAATATACATTTCCATGCCTGTTCTCCAGATTTCTGTTTATATAAATTAGATAACGCGAGCAGTTCTTTTCAAGTGTAGTGCACCTCCTCATGGGTCATGCTCTCAACCTCACCTCCAGGGCCCGCCAGGACTTTAGTCTAGTTATAGATCTAGAAGCAAACAGGGGCATTGGGGGTGGCTCCTGAGGATAATCAATATTACTTTGCCTGGCAAAAGTCTCCCCTGCCTCAGGGGAGACCATCATTGTTGCCTCAGGCAATGCGGTATTTATCTCCTCTGATAAAGGTGGAAAGGCTCATGGCAGCATGGGTCAGGGAGGGGATGTTGCCACTATTGGGGATGGGGAAGCTACTCCTGGCAAAAACGGTTCCTCAGAGTTTACAAACTCTGTGTCTCCAGCTTCATCAGATGTCTCCATCTGATGTCCCTCCTCTCACATGTCCCCATTCCAAGTTGCAGGGTCTCATTCTTTTCCAATCAGTGTCCTCACTTTAACAGTAGACACCTGGTGAGGTTGTACATGCACCTTTCATTGCAGGTTAACCACTCCCATGATAAGAACTTGTGTCTGTTTTTCCACAATTTCAGCTCTTTCTCTACAGGAGATAAGACTCTTACTCAGGGCAATCTTAGCAGATTTGAGGCTCAGTATCTGCTTCTGAAGCTGGGAGACAGAATCCCTGTGTTTATTATTTTCTTTCATCACTTTGGCCACTAAATTTAGGAGTAACCAACCAGATTCATTATGTTCCTATGTTTATTATGTATAGAGTCACTAAACTCCTTGCCTCTCATGAGTGGTGAATCAAGAGTGTTGAATGAATTTATTTTGCATAACTCTTTAAACAGTTCATGCCAAAGGCTATCAATGTTCTCCATCCTTAGCATTTTAGGTCTAACTATATTAAGCAGCCAACTCCAGAAACCCCAAAACCAATAAAAAAACCTCCAACCTTAATATTCTGTTCCTCTAGAACCACTCCTGATACCAAAATCTGTATTAGGGTTCTCTAGAGGGACAGAACTAATAACATACATACATATATATATACACATACATATATGTATGTATATATATAAAGGAGAGCTTATTAAGTATTACTTTACACGATCACAAAGTCCCACAGGAGGCTGTCTGCAAGCCCTAGAGCAAGGAGAGTCAGTCCAAGTCTCAAAACTGAAGAACTTGGAGTCTGATATTTGAGGGCAGGAAACTTCCAGCATGGGAGAAAGATGTAGGCTGGGAAGCTAGGCCAGTCTCACCTTTTCACGTTTTTCTGCCTGCTTTATATTTGCTGACACCTGATTAGATTATGCCCACTGGATTAAGGATGGGTCTGTCCTTAAGAGAAATGGAGCAGAGGACTTTGGAGTTGAATTCTGGCTCCAGAAAAATAAGAAGCTCCCTTTTCCTTTATGTCACAAGAAATTGAGCTCAGGAGCAGCTCTTTCTTTGGGGAAAGGGAAAATCTCTCTTTCTAAACAAACCTTTGTTAGGCAGTTTGTGCTTTTGGTGTCACCTGGGGTCACTCCTGCTTGTCTCTCTTCATACACTTTGAAAATCACCTCCACAGTTTTAATGAGAAACTAAGGAGCATTGTGTCTACGTTGTAGAGGAGAAGGGCTTTCGCAGTGCATTGAGAGCCAGAATTTGGTTTTCATGTCAACTCCCTTTTCAGATATCCAATGAGATAGCAGTCAGAAGTTATAACATTGATTCATAAGTACATATTGCCTTTATTTTATTTCTTCCCAAATAGCTTCCTCCAGTGTTTCTGAGCAGTACATGGGCATCCAAAAATCTTCCTGCTACGTTGGTGTCTGTTGGGGTACGGAAATCTCTGCAAGCCTGTTGAAAGTCTCTTTTGTTCAGATAGAGAATGGAGGAGCATTTTTCCCACTGTGGGATTTTACCATCTCACAAGTTTCAACCTGGGAATCATAAGATCATGAGGGCTTTCTCTCTGGAACTTACCAGTATTTTTCTGTCATCACTTCTCTCTGTTTACCAGTCTCCCACCACTGCTCCCTCCTCCAACTCACAAAAATCTACTTATTATAGAAAGAGTACATAAGAAAGACATAAAGTTGTTTATGATCTTTCCTCTATTATTTTTACTTATGGATCTCAAATTCTCTCTTTTACCTAAAGTAGGTTGTTTAGGTACACAAAAGAGTGAAATTTGCATGGTTTTCTGAGGCAATGAGCCTTGGGCGGTTCAGTGCTTAAAACGGATTAGAGACTGAATGGCGGAATGCAAGAAGAAATGTAATAAAATACACTTTCATATTAATTTTTGGTGCGTGGCACTGCTTTATGCATTTTGTATTTATATTCACAGCAATGTAAATTTCCATGTAGAAACTTAATAAAAAGATTTTAAATGTTTGGTTATACTTAGGAGAAAGAAAAACTTACAGAAATATAAAAAATGCTATCATTAAAACAATTTAGCACAGGCTTGGTGTAGTGTCTCATGCCTGTAATCCCAACACTTTGAGAGATCAAGGCAGGAGGATCACCTCGGTGGGAGGATCACATAACACCATAAGTTTGGGAGCAGCCTAGGCAATATAGAAAGACATTTTCTCTACAAAAACAAAAATAAATAGGGTAGCGGGGCATGGAGGTATGTACCTGTAGTCCCAGCTGCTCGAGAGGCTAAGGTGGGAGGATTGCTCGAGCTCAGAAGATTGAGGCTACCATGAAATATGATCTCACCACTGCATTCCAGGCTAGGTTGCAGAGGAAGACCTTGTCTCTGAGTTTAAAAAAAACAGAAATAAAAACAATTTCACACATTATTCATCTAGTTTTTGGAAAAAAGCCAGTACTTGAACATGAAAGACATTTTATCTTGTTTAAGAGATAGTTTATATGCTGAGTTAATATTAAAATATATTATTAATCTTGAAAGATTCCCATACTTTTTCCTTTCCTTTATTTTTTCTGTTAGACAGGGTCTTGCTCTGCCACTCAGGCTGGAAGGTGGCACAATTATGGCTCGCTGCAGCTTCAATCTTCCAAACTGAAGCAATTCTCCAACCTCAACCTTCTCTCAAGTGTGTGCCACCACTCCCAGCTATTTTTTTTTTTAAATTTTTTGTAGAGATGGGATCTCTCTGTGTTGCTCATGCAGGTCTTGAACACCCAGGCTCAAGTGATTCAAACCTTGGCATCCCAAAGTTTTGGGATCACAGCCAGGAGCCACCTTGCCCAGCCACAAACTATTACAAAATTACATTACCATTATTTCATTACATATTTTAAAATAGTTTTTTTCATCTACATTTAAGTCTAATAAAATAGTGTTGGTTTTCTGTGTAGTATACGGTAGAAACTTAGCCCAGTTTTCCTAAAATATAGAGCTTAAAGGGAGGTTTAGATAATTATTTCATGAATTGACAGATTCTGTTTATAAATGTTTGTTTACAGTTTTTAAACATATATTTGTAAATGAGACTGACTCATAATTTTCATTTTTTATACTCTTCTTGCTTTGTTTGCTTTCAAAGTATTGCCAGGGTCATAAACAAAAAGATTGTATTTCATCTTATTCTCTTCTGTGAAAGATTTTGTGTAAAATCAAAGTTATATGTTTCTTGAATATTTTGTAGAACTCACCAGGAAAATGGTCTAAGCCTGTTGTTTTCTCTGTGGGAAGACTCTTACTTTCAATTCAGGTACATTTGGTGGTTATAGGACATGCAGGTTTTCTATTTATTTGTGTCTTACTTGAGAAGTTAATATTTTTATAGGAACTTATCACACACCTTCTCAAATCTATTAAAATAATATGTTTGTTATAGTTTGGATCTAGTTTCCTCTAAATCTCATATTGAGTTTTGATTCCCAATGTTAGAGGTGGGGCTTGGTGGGAGGTGATTGGATCATGGTGGATTTCTCATGAATGGTTTAGTGCCATCCCCTTAGTGCTGCCCTTGCATTAGTGAGTTCTTGGAACATCTGGATATTTCACCGTTTAAAAGTGTGTGGCATCATCCTCCTCCCTCTCTCTTGCTCCTGCTGTGGCTATGTTATATATCAGCTCCCTCCTTTGCCTTCCACCATGATTGTCAGCTTCCTGAGGCCTCCCTAGAAGCACAGCAGATGCCTGGTGCCATGTTTCCTGTACAGCCTGCAGAACTGAGCCAATAAACCTCTTTTTTTTTTTGATGAATCACGTAGTCTCAGTTCTTTCTTTATGGCAACGCAATGTTCATATCATTCTTGTTTTATTTTAATTATAAAAATTGTAAATATACGCATAAACATAGGTAATATAATTGGACACCACGTACTCATAATTTAAATTCAAAATTTTAACAAAAGTTTGCCAAGCTCACTTTATCTCTTTTCTCTATTATTTTAAATCAAGTCCCAAATCTTATGTCACTTCATTTTACTACACTTTAGTAGGCATTTTTGAGCAATTTGTCCTTTTTTTTTACTTAAACACAACTCCATTAACAATACTTTTCTTAATACCTTGTAAGTAGTTCATATTCATATTTCATTTACTTGTTATATCTTTTAAGCCTCTCCTAAATAAACAGCCCCTACTTGTATTATTATTACTATTATTTTTATTTTTGAGACAGAGTCTCACTCTGACACACAGGCTGGAGTGCAGTGGTGCAATCTTGGCTCACTGCAACCTCCACCTCTCAGGTTCAAGTGATTCTCATGCCTCAACCTCCTGAGTAGCTGGAATTACAAGTGCAGGCCACCATGCCCAGCTAATTTTTGTATTTTTAGTAGAGAGGGAGTTTTGCCATGTTAGCTAGGCAGATATCAAACTCCTGACCTCAAGTGACCTGCCTGCCTTGGCCTCCCAAAGTGCTGAGATCATAGGCATGAGCCACCATGCCTGGCCACCTACTTGTATTTTCATAATGCCATTGACTTTTTGAAGAAATTTGATCATTCACCCTGTTGAATGTCCCACTCTCTGCATTCTTTACTTGTGTTGTCACTTAACTTGGTTTGTTGCTGTTGTATACCCTGTAAAATAAGATATTAACTCCAAAAGATTAATTGGATTTAATTGTGTTCTTTTCCCTTAGAATATTCATACATGGTCTATTTGAACTTCATATTATGTCACATACAGAAGCACATATAATATCTAGTTGTGAATAAACAAGTGGTTCAGGTAATGACAGCCTTGTGACTACATTAAATTTCATCAACTGTACATCTAGTGGTTTAATCCATGAATAATCTTATCTTGAATCAATATATTATTTAAAGGTTGAAAAACAGTGATTTTCTAGTACAATATTTACTTGTAAAATTTTTTATTAAAATTCATTTGTAATGATTATTTTCTCTCATGAACTAGTCATATATTTAATCTGAAATACAACTCATACAAAAAATGTAAGAAATTTCAAATTATTTTTCAAAGTGTGAGACTAATTACATCAATAGGTATCCAATTTATTCTGGTTTTATTCTCACTCTCTGTTTCTCATAACATTAAGAACTCATTTTTATAAATATATAAATTTCAATTAGTCCAATTGGAGAAGCATTTTTTAAAGTTCAATGGGATCCCTTTTATATTGTTTTTGTGTCCTTTTAACAAAACCAAAATATTTTCAATAGCATCTTTATTTTATGTCACAAAACATCCTAAGTTCCTTACTGTCAGTATTCTGTACATGACTTAGAATCAGCAACTTTTTGAAGAAACCCCGTTTTTTTCGTTTGCTTTTTCATGGATAGTGATATTTTGTAATCACTATTTAAGAATAGGAAAATCATTGCTATTTGGTTTTTTTAATGCTTAGCAGTTTATAAATATGTCACATACTTAGCAGTTTATAAGTATGTGTGTCTGTGTGTGCATTCGTAAGTTTTTATTACAATACTAAAAATAATGTTTATGTTATTTCCAATTAATGATAACATTACAGTGTTTGTAATGTAACCCCTTAGATTACTATAGTTTTACCAAAAAAATTTGTAGCTAACAACATAAATATTTTGTTAATTTATCATGTATATATATAAAAATAGTATTATGTATCTATGTAAAATTGAAAATAATAATAGCAATATCATTAATAACAATTCAAAGAAAGAATAAAACTTCAAATTCATTTCTGGTATTTGTTTTTAGAATATGTCACACGAAGTAGAAATAACCAAAATGCTGTGTTCTACAGTAAGGTAAAATAAATTCCTCTTTTTTTTTTTTTGAAACGGCGTCTCACTCTGTCGCCCAGGCTGGAGTGCAGTGGCACGATCTCAGCTCACTGCAAGCTCTGCCTCCCGGGTTCACGCCATTCTCCTGCCTCAGCCTCCCATGTAGCTGGGACTACAGGCGCCCGCCATCACGCCCAGCTAATTTTTTGTATTTTTAGTAGAGACGGGGTTTCACCATGTTAGCCAGGATGGTCTCGATCTCCTGACCTTGTGATCCGCCCGCCTCGGCCTCCCAAAGTGCTGGGATTACAGGCTTGAGCCACCGCGCCCGGCCAGATAAATTCTTCTTTGTGTAGTACATTAGGCAGAATAACAGAGTCCCAAAGATGTCTGCATTGTAATTCCAGTAACTTGTGAAAATATTACCTTACATTGTGAAACGGGATTAAGGTAGCAATTAAAATTAAGGTTGATAATCAGCCAACCTTAAAAACTTTGAAATTGGGAGATATTCTGGATTATGTGGATGGGCCCATGCAATCCTATGAGTTCTTAGAATAAGAAGAGGGTGCAGAATACTGGGTAGAAACATGCCCCATGAGCAGAACTTCTCTGGCTTGAAGCTGGCTGAATGAGCCCATGTGTCAAAAAATCCGACACCTCTAGATGCTGGAAACAGCCCTCTGGTACAGACAGCAAAAAAAAAAAAAACAGAGACTTTATTGCTATCACTGCAAGGAACTGAGTTTGGCTAACAAGAAAAGTAATCAGGCCAAGAAGTATATCCTAAACGCTTCAGAGAGGATCAAAACATGCTGTCATCTTCACTTTATTCCAGTGACACCTATGCTAGAATTCTGATCTACAGAACTATAAAATAATGAATTTGTGCTGTTTTAAACCAATAATTTGTTACAACAGAACCAGAAAACTAATACATGTGGCTATATCAACAGTTTATGTACAGTTAAATTTTATTTTTTCAAATTTTATTTTTAAAATATTAAATATTTGTTTTCAATGCTAAATTTATAGTAAAAGTATAATAGATAAAATATTATAGTCCTAGTTTCTTCCATTTTTTTCTGTCTCTTCCACAAGTAAAGCTTTTTATGTTGTGTTTTTTAATAAACAATGATAGGCATATGTGCATGCATCATTTGTCTGTCAGTCTATGTTTTTCCCTACTCATTCCTTGTACAGCTGTATAAGATTTTTAAAGATCTCTTTGTCTTCCATGTTCTCATTCTGATAAATCTAAATTAAGACTTGATTTCCTTTTGTTTTGTTTTTTTTCTGAGACAAAAATCTCACTGTGCCACCCAGGCTGGAGTGCAGTGGCACAGTCTTGGCTCACTGCAACCTCCACTTCCCAGCTTCAAGTGATTCGTATGCCTCAGCCTCCCATGCAGCTAGGACTACAGGTGGGTGCCACCACGCCCAGCTAATTTTTTGTAGTTTTAGTACAGACAGAGTTTCACCAAGTTGGCCAGGCTGGTCTCCAACTCCTGACCTCACGTGATGTGCCCGCCTCGGCCTCTCAAAGTGCTGGGTTTACAGGCGTGAGCCACCATACCTGGCCAACTTGATTTCCTTTTAATATTATACCAACTGGCTCTGCCATTTATCTTAATCAGACTTTCTGTAATGTCTTCGCTCCTCTGTGTTGTATGCTTTGATAATTTCTGATCTTTTAGTTAACTAATAAGCCTCCCAACTCTGTCTAATCTGATTATTTAGCCAATTTATTGTGTTTTTATTTTAATTATTTCTTTAACTTGGAGAGGTTTTATGTTTGTTTTCCAACCAACTTGGTCTTCTTTTTTTTTTTACAGTTACTTTCACTTGACTTATATATTCAGGCCTCTCTATTGCATTATGAAACATTAAGCACAGTTATTTTATGTGCTATATCTGATTATGGCAATATGGAAAGATTTATGAGTCTTATCTGTAGTTTCTTCTGATTTTACTCTTACTTATTCTTTGTGTGTTTTGTGATATTTTGACTCTGAGGTTTTCATCTGTAGAAATGTTTTGCTGTCTGGATTGAAGCTGTGTTCATTCTAATTAGATTTGCATTTTCTTCTGCCAGTCACTTAAGGATATTATCAATTTGACATCATTTTGTATTACATATTCTGTTTGTGGTCTTGGATGACACAATAGTATGCACTTGGGCCTAAAACTCACTGGTGGCTGGTTTTGATTTGCAAATTCTAAGTTAAATTTTTGTTTGTTTGTTTTTCTTCATCAATACCAAGATAAACAAAAGTGTTTTTTTCTTACTTCCCTTTTGGGAGTAGGTTTTTTCCTTGTTAATCTTTACACTGAGTGTGTAATTATCTGTAATATGGTCCATTTCACACAATATATAAGCTTTAAAAGTGAAATTTAATACTTTTAAAGTCAGGATTTTCTCCTGTTTTACCTCCTCCTGCTAATATCCTCCTTCTCCTCCTCTTAATTCTGCTCCACCTTCTTCTATTTCATATCCATAGAGTCTTTCCTTGCCAGCTTCAAGGCATAACATATTTTTTAAGATTTAGATTAGCTACCTGTTGCAGAATTGCTGCAGGGGATGGACACAATCTGTATTAGTCTATTCTCAAATTTCTATAAAGAACTACCTGAGACTAGAGGTCTAATTGGCTCACAGTTCTGCAGGCTACATAGGCTTCTCCTTCTAGGGAGGTCTTGGGAATGCTACAATCATGGCAGAAGGCAAAGAGGAAGCTGGCACATATTACATGGCCATAGCAGGAGGAAGAGAGTGAAGGGGGAGGTGCTACAAACTTTGAAACAACTGGATTTTGTGAAAACTCACTCACTATCACGAGAACAGCAAGGGAGATATCCACCCCCATGATCTAATCACCTCCCAGCAGGCCCCTCCTCCAACACTGAGGATTACAATTCAATTGTAATCCTGAATTACAATCCTGAAATTGAGATTTCCTCAATCCTGAAATTGAGATTTGGGCTGGGACACAAATCCAAACCAAATCATTCTGTACCAGACCTCTCCCAAATCTCATGTTCTTCTTACATTTCAAAATACATTCATGCCTCCTCAACAGCCACCCACGTCTTAACTCATTTCAGCATTAACTCAAAAGACCATAGTCCAAAGTCACATCTGAGACAAGGCAAGTCCCTTCTATCTGTGAGCCTGTGAAATCAAAACTAGTTAGTGACTTCCAACATACCATGGGGGTATAGGCATCGACCAAATACTATTGTTCCAAAAGGGAGAAAGCAGCCAAAACCAAGAGGTTACAGGCCCTATGCAAGTCTGAAACCCAGCAGGGCAGTCATTAAAACTTAAAGCTCCAAAATAATCCCTTTGACTTCATACCTCACATCCAGGAAACACTGATGCAAGAGGTGGAATTCTAAGGCCTTGGGCAGTTCCACCCCTGTGGCTCTGCAGGGTACAGTCCTGCAGCTGCTTTCAGGGGCTAGTGTGCTGGTGTTGAGTGACTGAGGCTTTTCCAGGTGCACGATGCAAGATGTTAGTGGATCTATCATTCTGGGGTCAGAATGATGGTGGCCTTCTTCTCACAGCTCCATTAGGCAGTGCGCCAGTGGGAATTCTGTGTGGGGGCTCCAACCCCACATTTTCCCTCCACACTACCCTAGTAGAGGTTCTCCATGAGTGCTCCACCCCTTGCAGCAGGCTTCTGCCCGGACATCCAGGTGTTTCCACACATCCTTTGAAATCTAGGTTGAGGTTCCCAAGCCTCAATTCTCACAATATGCACACCCACAGACCTTAACACCACCTGGAAGACACTAGGGCTTATAGCCTGCATCCTCTGAAGAAAATGTTTGAGCTGTACTTTGGGCCATTTTAGCCATGGCTAGAGCTGGAGCGGTTGTCATGCAGGGTGCCATGTCCCTAGGCTGCACAGAGAAACCAGGCCCTGGGCCTGGCCCCAAAAATCATTCTTCCCTCCTACGCCTCCAGGCCTTTGATGGCAGGGGCTGCTGCAAAGGTCTTTGAAATATCTTTGAGGAATTTTTCCCATTATCTTGGCTGTCAACAATTGGCTCCTCTTTACTTATGCAAATTTTTGCAGCTGGCTTAAATTCCTCCCCAGAAATTTTTTTTTTTTTCTACCTCATGGTCAGGCTGCAAATTTTTCAAACTTTAACACTCTACTTCACTTTTAAATAATTTACAGTTTCAGATCACCTCTTTGCTCACACATAACAAAGTGATCTTGGCTCCAGTTCTCGAAGAGTTCCTCATCTACATTTGAGACCACCTCAGCCTGGAATTCATTGTCCATATCACTGTCAGCATTTTGGTCACAACCATTCAACAAATCTGTAGGAAGTTCCAAAGTTTCCCTCATCTTCCTGTTTTTTTCTGAACTCTCCAAACTGTTCCAACTTCTGCCCATTACCCAGTTCCAAAGCTGCCTCCACATTTTCAGGCATCTTTATAGCAATGCCCCACTTCTTGATACCAATTTTCTGTATTAGTCTGATCTCACATTGCTATAAAGAACTACCTGAGAATGGTAATTTATTTTAAAAAAGAGGTTTAATTGGCTCCCAGTTCTACAGGGTATATAGGCTTCTGCTTCTGGGGAGGCCTCAGGAAACTTACAGTCATGGTGGAAGGTGAAGGAAAGAAGCTGGTGCATCTTACATGGCAGAAGCAGAAAGAAGAGAGCAAAGGAGGAGGTGCTACACACTTTTAAACAATCAGATCTCTTGAGAACTCACTATCATGAGAACAGCAAGGGGGAGTTCTCTCCCCATGATCCAATCTCCTCCCACCAAGCCACTTCTTCAACTTTGGGGATTACAATTTGATGTGAGATGTGGGTGGGGACACAAATCCAAATGATATTACCATCTATTGGTTATAAAGAAGGCAGCTCAGTTTTCTTATTAGACTTAAGTGCTGGTAAGCAAATCACCCTGTTTATATACAACCACTGTGAAGCACTGCTGTTGGCATGCGGTTTTTTTTTTTTTTTAATTGTATTTGTAGAGTTTGTGGGAGTTAAACTTTTCATTACAGGCACCTTGTCTGAAACAACTTTTTGAAATTTTTTTTTTGCCAATTTGAATTATTTTCCATACATATAACCCACTAGGTTTGATGATTTTTGTTTGTTTCTATTGCAGGATTCTTCTTCTCCCTGGGTAATTTATTCTCTTTTCATCTCAGCTGATACAAATCATTGGTTGCCCACACTAATTTTATCTTGCATAAATTCTCAGGCAATTAAGCTTTGCATCTCCAGAGTTTAAGAATATTGATGGATGCAAAGCTTCTCTGAGGGTTGTCTTTACTCTTATTTGACAAACAGTGGTTAAAGTGATGTACTTCATGAAAGGGGGGTCACTTTGGGGGAATTTAGACCAGTCCTTTGACCCCTAGAACTGAATTGAAGACTGCAAAGGAATTAAATTCTGTGGCTCTGGTAGATTTGGAGCACTTGGCTCACTGTCTTCCGTGAGCTTCGCATGGATTAATGTGCTGTTGTCCGGCCCACTCACAGTAGGTGCTGCCCTCTGAAGGCCTTGCCGGCCCTGCCTCCATCCTAAGGTCGCAGATCCCACTTCTTCTGCTTCCTGATAAAGTTTCTGGGACCTAACCTCATTGTCATCCAGCTGCTTAAGTTTTTGCCAAGGTTACAATCGATCACCAGGTGATTACAGAGTCATAGGGGATTAATTTATTTTGTAAACAGACAAACAATATTTTAGTTCCATCTTCCTCTTCACTGCCTCTGTTTCCAGAAATACTTTTTTTTAATTAGCTTTGCATATATGAACTTTTGCTGTTTCATCAGCTTTTTCTACCAATAACTTATGATTCAGCTTTCTTGGGCATGTTAAACAAGTTGTAACTTATTCTTACTTAATTTAGATTCCACATTTTATTTTTTTAAGTATTATTTTTTAAAATTCTCATATATATATACACATGCACACATATTTTGGGGTACATGTGGTATTTTGATAAAATTCATATAATGTGTAAAGATTAAATTAGGTAATTCGGATATCCATCATCTTAAATAGTCTTCCTTAGGCTAGGAACATTAAAATGATTCTTTTCAAGCTATTTTTGAAATGCACAATAGATTATTGTTAACTATAGTCACCCTACTGGTCTTTCTGACACTAGTTCTGATTCCTTCTTTATAACTGTATATTTATGCCTGTAAATCAACCTCTCTTCATCTCCACATCCCCACTATGCTTCCTGACCTCTGACACCCACCGATCTATTCTCTATCTTCATGAGATCTATTTTTTTAGCTCCCACATGTGAGTAAAAATATTTGATATTTATCTTTGTGTGCTTGGCTTATTTCATTTAACATAATGACCTCAAGTTCCATCTATATTGCTTCCAATGAGAAGATGTCATTCTTTTTTATGGCTGAACAATATTTCGTTGTGTATGTATATCACGTTATCTTTATTCATTCATCCACTGATAAACACTTAGGTTGATTCCACATTTTGGCTATTGTGAATAGTGCTGCAATAAACATGAAGGTGCAGATATCTCTCTGATATATTAATTTCCTTTGCTTTGGATATATATCCAGCAGTGAAATTGCTGAATCATATTGTAGTTCTATTTTTAGATTTCTGAGGAGACACTGTACTCTTTTCTAAAGTGGCTGTATTAATTTTCATTTCCACCAACTGTGTATGAGAGTTACCCTTTCTCCACATCCCTAATAGCATTCATTATTCCCTGTCTTTTTATAATAGCCATTTTTAACTAGGGTCAGGTAGTATCTCATTGTGGTTTTGATTTCTATTTATCTGATGATCCGTGATGTTGAACATATATATTTATTGGCAATTTGTATAAATTTTTTAAGCAAATGTCTATTCAGATTTTTTATTGTTTCTGAATCAGGTTATTGTTTTTTGGCTATTTAGCTTTTTGCTATATATATTCTATGTTATATATGCACATTCTGATATATATATATTCTATGTTAATCTTTTATCAAATTGATAGTTTGCAAATATTTTCTTCTATTCTGTAGGTGATCACTTTGTTGTATGTTTTCTTTACTCTTCAGAAGCTTTTAATTAATATAATTTCATTTGTCTTTTGCTTTTGTTGCCTATGATTTTCAGATCTTACACAAAAAAATCTTTGTCCAGACCAATGTCCTGGAGCATTTCCCTAATGTTTTCCTCTAGTAGTTTCATAGTTTTAGGATGTAGATATAAGTCTTTGATCCATTTTGATTTGATCTTTGTATCTGGTGAGAGATAGGGGTCTGGTTTCATTCTTCTGCATATGGCTATCCAATTTTCCCAGCATCATTTATTGAAGAGGGGGTCCTTTCCCCAGTGTATGTTCTTGTTGCCTTTGTCAAAAATGAGTTCTCTATAAATTTGTGGATTCATATCTGGGCTCTCTAATCTGTTCCATTGGTTTATGTGTCTGTTTTTATACTAGCATCATGCTAACTTGGTTCCTATAGCTTGGCATATTTTGAAGTGAGGTAGTGTGATGCCTCCAACTTTTCTTTTTTTTTTCCCTCAGGATCACTTTGGCTATTTGGGGTCTTTTGTGGTTCCATATACATTTTAGACTTTTTTTTTAAAAAAATGTAAATATCATTGGTATTTTGAAAAAATTGCATTGAATTTGTTAATTGCTCTATTACTGACATTTTAACAATATTAATTCTTTCTATCTGTGAGCATGGAATATCTTTCCGTATTTTTGTGTGTTTTCTTCAATTTCTTTCATCAGTGTTTAATAGTTTTCCTTCTATAGATCTTCCACTTCTTTGGTTAAAATAATTTGTGTATATATATATATATGTGTGTATTCTTTGTAGCTATTGTAAATAGAATACAATTTCTCTTTTTTTAACTCATGTTGTTCTGTGCCACAAAATATGTATTTTGTTTTGATAAGGAGTGGGAATAAATACTTATGTTTAATTTGACATCTTTAGTTAGAATTCTACTACTTTAATTTTTAATATCTAAAGAAATTGTGGCTTCTTGTATAAAACTTCTTTTGATATTCCAGGCTAATCTCCAATATCTCAACAGAAAACGTTAGATCAGTTATTCATTCATTAAACAGACATCTATTAAGTGTTTATGAGGCAGGAGAATAGGATCTGGAGGCAAGAAATCTAAGGCTGTTTCATGCTGACTTCCTAGAACTAAATTGAAAGGAAAACTCTAACTTTCTATGCCTAAGTGACAAAACGACCAGAAACTACTTCCCTTTGACCTTTTCTGGGTGGCAGATGAGAGACTGGCTGTCTGCAACAAATCATACTGATTGCGGGTCAAGTCTTCGTTTGCAACTTTGTAACTTCACACCAGCCTTTGAATGGTTGCTGTCTGCAACCAATCAGACTGATCGTGGGCTACCACTGCCATTACATGAGGTGAGCATAAAGCGGACAAAGGGAAACTTCTAAGGGGTATTTGGACCCAAGAAGATTCTGTATCCAGGACCTTGAGCCACTGCACTGCTCGGGTCTGCTCCTACACTGTGGAGTGTACTTTCATTTTCAATAAATCCCTGCTTTCCTTCTTCTGTTGCTTCATTCTTACTTTGCTTTGCTGGGCGTTTTGTCCAATCCTTTGTTCAAAATGCCAAGAACCTGGACAACTTATAGTCACAACCCTCTACCGGTGACACTTACGGTATGCTAAGCATTCTTCTGAGCACTTGGGATACCAAAGTTAAGAGAGACATTTCTGCCATAATGGTCTTACATCTCTAAGCAAAGTAGTACATTGTGTATAGCAATATATTAGGAAGATATATCAAAGTAGGATGACCCTCAATTGTGTGTTGGTGTGGCGCATTAGATACCGCATTAAGAGTAAGTCTCTGTGAGGTTACTATTTGATCTGATATATAAGAGATAATAAGAATGGCAAAACAAATTTAGGAAGATTATTTGAAACCATGAAATTAGCAAATTAAAAGTCCCTATGGTAGGAATATGCTCAGTATATTTTAGCAACAGGGAAAATTAAATAAAAAATAAAGGGAGGAAGAAAAGGAGAAAAAAGGAAAGAAGGATAAGACTGAGTTGAGTAGAATATGTTATGTTAAGAAAAGAATAGCAGGAGATAAGTCAGATCAGTACAAAGAACCTCCACCATGTGTAATTTTGTAAGTCGTGGATGTCAGTCCGAGCCTAACCAGAAAAACAGAAACCACTCTGTGTATATCAAAAGATGGGATTGAATCACAGGAATTTAAATTATTAACTAATTAGTTAAGCAAACTTGAAACTAGGAAGCAATCTAGACATCAACAACAGGAGGGAGTCACTATCCCAAGGATGAGGAGTGAAGACGAAGAAGCTATATTATCTGATTTTGGCTATTAGGATTTCCAGGCTGTAGTTGCATTTATGCAGGTTTTAGCAAACGCCATAGAGGAAAGGGCGGTGCTGCTTCGAGAGAGGCTTCCTTAAGGAGAGGGGAACAAAGAAGTATCTTGGCTTCTCCCTGCAATGCACCCTCCAGTCTTCTCTTAGGATCTCCCATGGGCCAGAGTTAACTAGCTGGCAGTTTACATAATAGTCCATCAACAGAACCTGCAAGAACTAGCTCTGCTTTCTTCCTCCCCACTCCTTTTCTCTCCTCACACACACACATTCACACATACACACTCTCTCACTCACACACATGCACCACAGCACAGCACACCACACCACACACACACCATACCACAAAGAGACAGTACCCGTGTCACACACATAAACATGGAGAGCCAAAGAGAGAGAGAAATACTATGGTATTTTTGTACTTTATTGACGCTTATGTATGATCTCTCTTAGTTGAATACAACCCCGTCTATAGGCTAGCCAGCCGCCTGTGTTCTACCTTTCTTCTTATCTCTTAATAGTTAAATAATCAAAGAACTGCTGAGAGACACCAATGTTAATGAAGACACTAGAGTTCACTGAGATTGTTTAGTTGTTAAACAGCAAAAATTGTTCCCTGTACTTAAAACACATATATTTATTTCTCACCAAGAAACCTATGATTTCATTCAATTTATAATTAAAAATTCTCAAACAGTAAAACAACAGTAATTATCAAATTATTAAACAATAATTATCAAACGATAGCTTGATAATTGTTTTCAAAATTGTTAGAGAGTATTAACTATTATGTCAACGTAGTTCCTACTTACCAATAATTTGGTGGTTCCTAGTTTGAAGTATCAATTTATCTTTAATTGTATGATAGTTGAAATGAATCTGTATACTATTTTTAATAGATAAAATTCATGCATTTATCATAAGAGCACATAGGATACCTAAAACAATTTTCACTTTTAATTTTTTTATAATATAGTGGAAGGGCTCTTTTTAATCTCATCTCTTTGTATCAGTCAAAATAAACTAAATCCTAATCTACAGGTTTAATTAACACATACCTTTTGACTCACATAAGAAAAAGGGTCATGTTACAACAGTTCTTGAGTTGGTTAATCAATACAATGGGTCAACAAGATTATAAAGCAGCCAGTATCCTTCCACCTTTTGCTCTACCATGCTCATCAGTGCTACTGGCTTTGAATTTTTATTAACTTTACTTATGTGTGCAAGATTACTGCCAGAGTTCTTAGCAACTTATCTGGTGGGGGGAAGATATGGGAATGTATCTAGAAGGATACCATAGTAGAACACCCAGCATGTATCCAGACCAAAGGTGTCTCATTTTTAAAAGAGGCAACATTTTGAGAACCCTGAGCCAATTTTCTTTGTAAGTCATTAACTAGAATGTTGTCAAATGCCCAAGAAGAAAGCAATCATTGATGAGAGTAATAGGATCACTATGTTTGTCTTATAATAATAATTAAATTTACCCTGACCAGACTTTAATGGCATCCTTTAAAGAGGGTTTATTAAATATAAATGGCTTTTATTATTTTTAATAAGGAACACAGGGGAGGGGAGGGATGGAGTGACTTAGGATTGGTTAGACTGTGTCGCAATAAGAAACCACCTGAAACATCTCAGCAGTAAAGTTTCTCTCTTTCTTATGTGAGATGTCAATACATGGGCCTCTGTTTATCTTGGGCTCTCACCAATGAGGGCCAAGAAGGTTAAATCTTATCAAATGCTTCCATAATCATAGCAGCAGAAAAAAATAAAATGGAAACCATGCACTGGACCTTAAAGTTTCTGACTAGAAGTGGCACATGCCATTTTCATGGACAATCTGAGTTTAACATGGTAGCGATGTATATTCCTTCTATTGAAAGGGGAATGGGATATTTGTGACGAATATACAGTTTATAAAAGTGCATACCTCTGGTCTCCAAATATGTGGTTCCTTCCCCCTCCCACCAACAGATTATAACCCCTACATCTTCATTCCCTATAACCACGATCCCATCTAGGTGGAATGCTTTGTTCTGAAAGCACATGATATAAGGGTAGATATAGTAATTTGTTCAGGTTTGGAAGTGCATTTTGGATACATAATCCTATAAGAGAAAAAGCAAAGTTATTTGCCCCACCCCACACTTTTAATAAACAAGAGTGGGACTCGGATAATATAATCACAGTTAACAAACCCATTCTCAAATAGAGAAGGAATGGAAGGCACACAGTATTCCTCTGTTTATAAAAATGCTAAAATTCTGTTGTTCAGAATTTTGTTGTTTGGTAGTCCACCCTTAGTAATAGGAAATGCTCCTTGATTAAACTCTGATAGCACTACCTGGAAATATTTTTCCCACTCATTTTTTTTTCCTGCCATTCTTAGCTCCACCCTCTGGAAGTTCTTTTCTTTTTTTCACTTTCTATCTTGGTTACATCTGAAGAAAGCACTGGATAATTCACCCTTCTTGGTGGTCAAACAGCTCCTTTTCTTTCCTCTTACCATAAAAACTTTGGGACCCAAATACTGTTTTAGAAATTGAATGGTCAGTCTCTGAGTCCGGGAGATGGCTCTTTTCAAAGTACACTCTCACTCATTTTGTAGCCTTTAAAAAATTATTTCAATAAGGTTTATGTTCCAAAATCCGTACTCCCAATGCTCTTGAAGATAGGCCTTTCTCTCTAAACTTATATTCAGATAATTTGAGATTATGTAGCTTCCTCGGCAGAGGCAAGTTTTCCTAAGGCATTTTTGTCTAATTGAAAGTATTTAAATTTTGGCCGGGCGCGGTGGCTCACGCTTGTAATCCCAGCACTTTAGGAGGCCGAGGCAGGCGGATCACGAGGTCAGAAGATCGAGACCACAGTGAAACCCCGTCTCTACTAAAAATACAAAAAATTAGCCGGGCGTGGTGGCGGGCGCCTGTAGTCCCAGCTACTCGGAGAGGCTGAGGCAGGAGAATGGCATGAACCCGGGAGGCGGAGCTTGCAGTGAGCCGAGATTGCGCCACTGCACTCCAGCCTGGGCGACAGAGCGAGACTCCGTCTCAAAAAAAAAAAAAAAAAAAAAAAAGGAAGTATTTAAATTTTTATGATATTTTAATCACGGGTAAATGGACATGGCATAATTTAGTCTTTACCACAAGACTGAGTTTGGTATGCCTTTAATGTTTAATAAATTTCTCAATATTATTTCTTATTGATTATGAGAGAAAATTAATTGCTTCTCCTCTTACAAGAATTTTTGCTCATCTAACATGTGCTCCTTTCATTCCTCTTTTACTGTTCTGTTTCCTACACTTCGTTTTAAGTTACGCACTTATTAGATATACTATTTACCTTCCAAATTACATAGCACGTCAGTTTTACCACATTAAAACCATAGAATAACATGAACTGTCCTCCTATCCTCCAATAACAGTTTCCTCATTGCCTTCTATTTTGCTCCAAAGCCAATTCTATATTCTTTGGTTTGCATGTTTAGGTTAAGGCAAAAAAGGCTTATGATATTAATTTCTGTCCATATAAACTAGGTTATATGTGCAAAAATATCAGGGGATGAAAAAAAAAACAAAGGTTTGTCTCTTTCTCATATTGGAGATTCATTGTAGTTTGGCCATGGTTCTGATCTGTATAATGCCTTTCTTTCTGGACCCAGGCTGACAAAACAGCCTTTATCTGAAGAATTGTCATTATCATGGCAGAGAGAAAGGAGAACATGTCAAAGCATTTGCTGGCTCTCACAGCTTCTTCCTGAAAGTGCATATTTTATTTTTGCTTACATTTCAATGGAAAAGCAAATCATGGGCATTCCAGAGTTCAGCAAAATGAAAATATATAATCCTCATGGAGTGGCAGCAATAATGGTGACTATCCATTCAATTAACAATCTCAAGGATATGCTTTTAAAAATACACTTCATTTTTTAGAGTAGTATTGGACTCACAGCAAAACTGAGAGAAAGACACAGAAATTTTATATATACCACCTGCCCCTACACATGCATATCCTCCCTCAACATCAATATTTCCCACCAGAGTGGTGTATTCATTGCAACTGATGAACCTACCCTGAGAATTCATTATATCCCCAGATGTACAGTTTACATTATTACATTAGGGTTCACTAATGCAATATTAATTTTGATTAATATATTTTTCCAGTTTCCCTAGAAAAGAGAGCTTGAAGCAAAATCATATCTGCTAGCACTTCATTGAATAATACAATCCCAAAGAAGCAGGAGGGGAAGATGAAGAAAGTAAAGCCAGGAAATTGTGAACACAGAATATAGCTTTGTAACAAGTGTGTTTGGTCTCATTGGAGGTCTTCAAGGAGGCATATTGCTTCTTGAAATAGTCCATGGGTTATGGAGACAAAAATAAGAACTAATCTATGGCTACCAATCCTCCATTGCTCAGGACTCATTGGGTCATAACTCCTCTGCACCTCTAGAAGTTACAGTCTGGTTTTCCTAACATCTGGCTGGAAACTGATATCCAAATACAACAGTAGAGGCCTCCTCAGTGAAAGCCATAGAATTCATGTCTGTTCAGGTGAGCCAAATGAATGAATGTCTACGAAGAGTCTATCATCACGCCCCTCTATTCAGCATCAGAAGAAAACTTCAGAGTAGATGGCAAGAAACCTGCTGTATGAAGCTTGTGATAAGGTTCTGTTAAAGTTTGTCTTAAGTAAAATGACAAATGGAGAAAAAAAACAAAAGATTCTAAATCAAAGGTCATAAAATCACTTAAATTTGCCAAAATAAATAGAAAATTGTAATATAGCATACACAGAAGTCTTATAAAATCCCAAATCAGGAAGTTTAGCCAGGCCAAATGAAAAATGGAAAATCAGGCAACTAATTATTTCCTCTTATTTGCTCTATAGTTTATTATTTTTGTGTTTTCCTATACAACTGATGCCCACTTCTCTTTGAAGACCATTGTTACTCCTCAAGCCTCTTTGTTGTTATTTCTTCAAAATTAACTTGAAAACAGCTGTGGTTTTCAAACTTCACAATTCTCTTTGATCTGACAGGTCACTACAGCAATTCAGTCCAAATATCATTGGTCATTCACTGGGTGATCCAATTACAAATTTCAGAGCAAGAATTCTGCTTTCCCCAGGTTTGTGCCCTCGGTTATAAATCTGTGCAAAGGAAAAAAAAGTAGTGAAGTTATGTTTAACAAATATACACACTTAGGTCCATGTTGAGAATTGTAAGTCTCTGGGTGCACTAGATTTTTTTTCTAAGGCCATGGGAAGGGCAAAATCTCATAGAAAGGAGAAAATTTTTACATCATAATTACATTTATATACATTGAAGTTTCACAAAAAATATTTTAATGAGCAAAACATTTTGTTAAGAAAGATAGTTTAAGATATTAAATATGGAGTGAGGTTATTATTATTATTTGATTTTCCGTAGAGAGAGGGTTTCACTATGTTTGCCAAAATATTCTCAAACTCTTGACCTCAAGTGATCTGCTCACCTTGGCCTTCCAAAGAGCTGGGATTACAGGTGTGAATCACTGCTCCCAGCCCATTTTTGTTAAAATTTAGTTTTATAATAACCATGGGTTGGAGATTTCTGAAACCATTATTTGAGCTATTTGGACAAAAATGTCATTTCAAGTTTGTACTTTTTCTGTTTACATTAAGATAATTAAGACATTGCTTTAACTTTATACTTCATTGCATTTTGTTCATAAAGCCAGAGATCAAAAATATGCAAATTATCACATATTGCTTAAAATAAGATAGACTTTAAACACTTAATGAAAACTATGACTTTAAGAAAAAAATAAATGAGTTGTTTTATTTGTAGATATACTTTATACAGTAAATGGAAACTCTGAACACTTATCAGGTGTCTAGTTTACCTCCAATATGTTTCTTTTTAATCTGAACTCCAACGCATTATTCCCTTTCCCTATAAGTTAACTTCACTTTTAATGTTTCATAGAGCGATGATTAAAATTGCTCATTTTTGCATCAAAATCTTCCCTAAAGTTCACTAGAAGGCTAAGTTGGGAGTTTGGAAACATTGTAGAAACCAAAATATATCTATTTTGTAATAACAAAAACATATACTCATGAGAATAGTAAATCGAGTAAGTTTTCCATGATGAATCTCACTTGTTTGTAATTATGGAATGTAGTACAATTAAAGTCAATGTTGACTTGCAAAAACATTAGCATCATCAGAAATGTATAAGTTCACTTAGAGTTTATACATTTCTCAATTGTAATTAAAAATTCACTAACATGAAGGTTATGCTCCTATTTTTTTTGTTATGTGTCATGTATTTTCTTCTATATACATTGATTTTTAAAATTTAAAATACAAATTAAAAATCTAATGGACAGTAATTTTCACATAAATCACAACATTTGAAAAATCCTTCCGTTCAACAATTATTTAGTAAGCATCACATATTTGTCATGTATAGACATGAAAAAAATTCATTTCTGACCTCAGGGAGGCTATATTTTTATATGGAATATAGACAACCAAGCAAATATGTAATATGTACTTTGGATGATAGTTATCACTATGGATAAAAAGAGAATAGTAAAAAGGGAAAGAAAGTGCCTAGAAATGAGCTAAAATTCAAACGAGATGTCAAGAAAAACATCATTAAAAAGGTGTCATTTTATCATCAACTTTATAGAGTAGAGGATATAAGTAATGCAGCTAACCAAAGCAATATTTTTCTAGGCAAAAGGAAGAGCAAAGTCCCTCAAGTGGTAGAATGTCAGGCATGGTAACAAAATAATAAGGCATTGGCTACAGTAGTATGGCTTGAGAAGGGGTAACGGATCACCAAATAATGAAATAGAATCAAATAGATAATTAAGGCATTATGAAGAGATTTATAAGCCATTCTAGTTTTATGAGTTTAGCTGTATACAATGGAAATACAATAGAGGATTCTAAGCAAAAAGTTAAAAGATATGCTTTATTATTATTATTATTATTATTATTTTGAGACAGAGTCTCACTCTGTCGCCCAGGCTGGAGTGCCGTGGCGCGATCTCGTCTCACTGCAGGCTCCGCCCCCCAGGGTTCACGCCATTCTCCTGCCTCAGCCTCCCGAGTAGCAGGGACTACAGGCGCCTGCCACCTCGCCCGGCTAATTTTTTGTATTTTTAGTAGAGACAGGGTTTCACCGTGTTAGCCAGGATGGTCTCGATCTCCTGACCTCGTGATCCGCCTGCTTCGGCCTCCCAAAGTGCTGAGATTACTGGCGTGAGCCACCACGACCGGCCATGCTTTATTATTATAAGGAATTACTCTAGTTGTTTTTATTAAGAATTGAGGAGCAGGCTGGGCACAGTGGCTCAGGCCTGTAATCCCAGCACTTTGGGAGGCTAAGGTGATCAGATCATGAGGTCAGGAGATCAAGGCCATCCTGGCTAACATGGTGAAACCCCGTCTCTACTAAAAATACAAAAAAAAATTAGCCGGGCATGGTGGCGGGTGTCTGTAGTCCCAGCTACTCTGGAGGCTGAGGCAGGAGAATGGCATGAACCTGGGAGGCAGAGCTTACGGTGAGCCGAGATTGTGCCACTGCACTCCAGCCTGGGTGACAGAGTGAGACTCTGTCTGAAAAAAATAAAAATAAAAATAAATAAAATAAAATAAAAAGAATTGAGGAGCAAAGAAAGAAAGAGGGATATCATTCTCAGTGATTTAAATTATCCAAATAGTTGACTAATACTAGATTGGCTCAGCATCCAATATTTGGAAGCAGAATATTGGAAATATAGTTAGAAGTAAAGCAGGTCTCTTACTTTTTTTTTTTTTTTGATTCTGGAAATATTTTGAAAGTGTGAACAAGAGGATTTCTGTTTAAATGGGATATTTAATATGAGAAAAAGAGAGTAGTCAAGGATAAGTTAAGAGATTGCAGTTTCAAAAAACAAAAACAACATAGTAGCCATTTTACATGGATTAGAAGAAACAGAAACGCAGGTTTGGAGGGAAGGACCAATATTTTAATTACAGCCATGTTTGTTACACATTCAAATGTAGATATCAATTGCAGATACTGTATATGTGAGTCTGGGATTTATGAAACTGGTCCAGGCTTAAGTGATAAATTTGCAGATTATCACTATGGAGGGTGGCATATTTGAAATAATGAGACAAGATTATCAGCAATAATTGTAGTGAGAAAAGAGAAGAGGGCAAAACACTGAATCCTGGTCTCTCCAATATTTAGAGTTTAGAGAGACAAGAATGAAACATTGTGTACACTGGTAATAAATGAAGGAGAGAAATACTGAAATGCTGTGTTAGAAGCTAAGAGAAGACAGTGATTCAAGGAGGAAGAAGTGACATGCAATGCTAAATGTTGCTAAAAGTTTGAGTAAGATTAGAACTGAAAAGAAGCTGTGAATTTTCCAATGTGGAGGTTTTTTTTTTTTTTTTTTTAATATAATCTTAACAAAAACCTTGTGTGGTAGAGTGACCATGGGGTGAACACTAGGTAGGCTTGAATTAAGAGACATCATAAAAGAAAATGCACAGTGAGTTTTCAAGTATTTCTAAGTATGTTTAATTCTAATGATGACAGAAGAATATAGCAATAAGAGTGAGCAGTGTAAAGAAAGTGAAAATGTGAGATAATCAATGGATTGAAGGTGCTGGTGGAGGTTAAAAATTGTCAGAGTTTGGGAGCAGGTTGATCAGACCTAGAAAAATAAAACACAAGATTTAATAGATAAAAAGGTTTAAAGTGAGATTTAAGACACATAGGTGTCTTGAAGTTGAGATTGCATCAAAATGTACTTGTGTTAGTTCATTCTCACACTGCTAGAGGACATACCTGAGACTGGGTAATTTATAAAGTAAAGAGGTTTAATTGAATTCACAGTTCTGCAGGGCTGGGGAGGCCTCAGAAAACTTACAATCATGGGGGAAGGGAAAGTAAACATGTTCTTCTTCACGTGGTGGCAGCAGGCAAAAGTGCAGAGTGAAGGTGGGCGAAAGCCCCTTATAAAACCATCAGCTCTCATGAGAACTCACTCACTATGATGAGGCCAGCATGGAGGTAACCTCCCAGTGATTCAAGTACCTCTACCTAGTTCTTCCCACAACATGTGGGGATTATAGAAACTACAATTCCAGATGAGATTTGGGTGGAGACACAGCCAAACTATGTCTTTCCACCCCAGCCCCTCCCAAATCTTATGTCTTCACATTTCGAAACACAATCATGCCCTTTCAACAGTCCTCCAAAGTCTTAACTAATTCCAGCATTAACTCATAAGTCCAAGTCCAAAGCCTCATCTGAGACAAGGCAAGTCCCTTCCACGTATAAGCCTGTGAAATCAAAATCCAGTTAGTTACTTCCTAGAAACAATGGGGGTACAAGTATTGGGTAAATACACCCATCCAAATGGGAGAAATTGACCAATACAAAAGGGCTACAGGATCCATGAAATCCCGCGGGACAGTCATTAAGCCTTAAAGTTCCAAAATGATCTCCTTTGACAACATGTCTCACATCCGGGTACCCTGATGCAAGTGATAGACTCCCATAGCCTTGGGCGACTTAGCCTCTGTGGTTTTGCATGGTGCAGTTCCTTTCCTGGCTGCTTTCATGGGCTGGCATTGGTGTCTGTGACTTTTCCAGGTGCGAGCTGCAAGCTTTTGGTGGATCTACCATTCTGGGATCTGGAGGATGGTGGCCCTCTTCTCACAACTCTGCTAGGCAGTGCCCCAGTGGTCACTCTCTTTAGGGGTTCTGACTCCACATTTCCCTTCTGCACTGCCTTAGCAGAGGTTTTCCATGAGGTCTCTGCCCCTGCATCAAACTTCTGCATGAATATCCAGGCATTTCCATACATCCTCTGAAATCTAGGTGGAGGGCCTCAAACCTCAATTTTTGACTTTTGTATACCAGCAGGCTCAACACCACATGGAAGCTGCCAAGGCTTGTGGCTTGCAGCCTCTGAAGCAACAGCATGAGCTGTACCTTGGCCCCTTTTAGCCATGGGTGGAGTGACTGGGACTTAGGGCACCAAGTCCCAAGGCTGCACACAGTAGGAGGGCCCTGGGCCCAGTCCACAAAACCATTTTTCCCTCCAAGGCCTCTAGGCCTGTGATGGGAGGGGCTGCTGCCAAGGCCTCTAACATGCCCAGGAGACATTTTCCCCATTGACTTGGTGATTAACATCTGCCTTCTCATTACTTATACAAATTTCTGCAGCCACCTTGAATTTCTTCCCAGAAAATGAGTTTTTCTTTTCTATCACATCAGGCTGCAAATTTTCCAAACTTTTAGGCTTTGCTTCCTCTTGAATGCTTTGCTGCTTAGAAATTTCTATTGCCAGATACTCTAAATCTTCTCTCTCAAGTTCAAAGTTCCACAAACATCTAGGACAGGGGAAAAATGTCACCAGTCTCTTTGCTACTGCATAGCAGGAGTTACCTTTGCTCCAGTTCCCAACAAGTTCCCCATCTCCATCTGAGACCACCTTAGCCTGGACTTTATTGTCCATATTACTATTAGCATTTTGGTTAAAGACATTCAACAAGTCTCTAGGAAGTCCCAAACTTTCTGACATCTTCCTGTCTTCTGAGCCCTCCAAGTCTTTAGGAAGTTCCAAACTTTCTCACATCTTCCTGTCTTCTGAGCTCTCCAAGTCTTTAGGAAGTTCCAAACTTTCCCACATTTTTCTATCATCTGAGCCCTCCAAACTCTTCCAAACTTTGCCTGTTACCCAGTTCCAAAGTCGCTTTCACATTTTTGGCTATCTTTATAGCAGCATCCCACTCTCTGTGGTACCAATTTACTGTATTAGTCCATTCTCACACTGCTATAAGGACATACCCAAGATGGGGTAATTTATATACGAAAGAGGTTTATTTGACTCACAGTTGTGCAGGGCTGGGGAAGCTTCAGGAAACTTACAGTCATGGGGGAAGGGGAAGCAAACACACTTTTTGTCACAATGCAATAGAAATAGGGAAGTGCAGAGCGAAGGGGGGACAAGGCTTTCATAAAACCATCAGATCTCATGAGATATCACTTACTATCACAAGAGCAGCATGGTGGTAATCACCCCCATGATTCAATTACCTCCACCTGGTCCCTCCCACAACACATTGGGATTATGGGAACTACAATTCCAGATGAAATTTGGGTGGGTACACAGCCAAACCATATCAGTAGTTATTATAGATAATTCATTAAGCTTTGCCTTCAGACTGACACATTTTGCAGCATATAGGTCTTAGAAGAGGGTATTTCTGATAATATCCAATAAAGACTGTGAGAGAGACTGCTACTTAGAAATATCTCTCTTTTCTCTGCCACAGATACATTACTAGATAATATATTCCAACTTCCATATATGTCACTATGTGACTTTATAGTGCTCAGTAAAACATTGGTGAAAGTGATGTGCTTAATTTCAAGATGTGCCCCTGCTTCTCTCTTCCCATTTTCTCTTTTTCTTTCTTTTAATATGTCTGGTGGATAAACAATCTAGTGAAGTGCTATTAGGTCCTAAAAATGTTAGACTAACTATATGGAAGAAACCTGGGTATCTGAATACTTGCATGAAGAAAAGACACTTCCCAAGTGTCATGCAGCTGCTAGTGGTGCATGGTGGCCCCTACTAGTTGGTTGCCACACTTCTGTAGGTCTGGCCAGTAAGGAGACAATAAACTAAAGTGGATTTAAAAAGTATATTACTGGCTGGGAGTGGTGGCTCATGCCTGTAATCCCAGCACTTTGGGAGGCTGAGGTGGGCGGATCACCTGATGCCAGGAGTTTGAAACCAGCCTGACCAAAATGGCGAAACTCTGTCTCTACTAAAAATACAAAAATTAGCCAGGGATGATGGCAGATGCCTGTAATCCCAGCTACTCAGGGGGCTGAGGTGGAGGTTGCAGTGAGTCAAGATCACACTACTGCACTCCAGCCTGGGTGACAGAGCCAGAGTCCATCTCAATAAATAAATAAAAATAAATAAATAAATAAATAAATAAATAAATAAATAAATAAATAAATAAAAGAAAATGTATTACCTATGGTACAGAAAATAGCATAAGTGCTATATTCTCATGAGTTTCTTTGCTCTCCAAGTCCCAAAAGGGTAATGTGGAGGCAAAGCATGCCCAGAAGGAAAACCCAGGAAGATGCTGTGCACACTAGGTCTGCATCACAGCTGAGAAACATTGAGTTTAGGAAACACCCAATCTTACAAGGAAGCTAATGACAAACTGGTCCATTCTCTGCTCTGGAAAGAGGAATTATCTTTATTATCTTATTAAGCTTCACATTTGCCCTGTGACTTAGAGAGAGAGACAATTGCTAGCTTTTAAACCTTTTGCTGTATAAACATCTTTGAAATGATAATCCAAAATAAAGCTGTCACAAGACATTTTGAAATACTAGGTGAGTTGCTTTACTACACCAGACGTCAAACTACTGATTCACGTTAAAGAATGTTGTAAGAAATAAACTGCTTTTTTTTTTACTGTTATGTCAGTTTGTATTGTTAGTCAGAATTGTTAGTCTATGATGACTAACACAGTTATTATAAGAATCATTTGTTCAAATTGAAAGCAAAGTGAGATTAAAATTAAAATGTGACAGTAGAACAGAAAATGTGCTGAGAGGGAAAGAAACTGAGAAGATCTTAGTTCCTCAAGTGTAGAATTTTCTGTAGTGAAATATCTTGGTGGGAGGCTTGGGGCAGAAAGCAATGTAAAGTTCTTTACCATTTCCTGTCCTATTGAAGGGGAGATTAGAAAAATAGTTAGCAATGATACCTCTCAATTTATGACAATGCAGAAATTAATCTAGAAAGAAATGGAGGAACCTTTCCCCTACCTTTATGTTCCTTTCAAAAATATATTGCAGGTTCCTTTCTGATTCAGCATTGCTAAAGTAGATGAACACCTACCTATGCATTTACCAAATAACAAAAAAGAGAGTGTTTAGTAAACAATACCAGGGTCAAGTGAGTTGAATGTTGGCCCTCAAAAAGATATGTCCACACCTTAATCCCTGAAATCTGTGAATGTCACTGTATTTGGAAAAAGAGTCTTTGCAGATATAATTAGTTATATCTTAAATGAAGAGATTATCATGGATTATCCTGATGGGCCTTAAATCCAATAAGTTTCCTTCTAATAGACACACACAAGACAGAAGACAGGGATGCAATATGAGCATAATGGCAAAGATTGGAGTAATGTAACCATAAGAGAAGGAATGCTCATAGCCACTGGAAGCTGGAAGAAATGAAGAACAAATTTTTCCTAGACCTCTGGAGAAAACATGCCCCCACTGACACCTTGATTTCAGACTTCTGACCTCCAGAACTACGAGAATAGATTTCTGTGTTTTAAGCAACTAAGTTTGTAATAATTTGCTACCAAAGCCTTAGGAAACTAAAACACAGTATCAAAGGCAGAGTTTATTTACACTGACCTCAGGAATTTTTAGAGTCAGTACTCTGACTAAGGTAACACTGTCTATAGAGCCGAGAACATAGACAAGGAGTGGGTGTGGCTTTGTAAAATCAGTAGGTTTTGTATGGAGAGAAATGGAAACATTTAAAATATGACATTTTCACCATTAACGGCATCTCATCCTTACTGTTTGCTCAATTTTCTGTTCAATAAATTGCTTTCATTCAAAAAGCATGTATTGAACTCCTGCTTATGGTTCTAATGATGCTAGTGGTATTATTGAGTCAAGAACAGCATAAAAAACCAAATAGCTACCTTCTATATATATTGAAAGGAATGAATTTAAGTAAAATGACATTACAAATAAATTAAGTGTATGAAGTTATTCAAAGATGATATAACACCTTAGAGTAAAGTTACATTTGCATCTTAGGAGGACAAATAAAGAACAAAACATCCATAAGGATGTGGGGAGATTATAAGGTACCTAATGAGAAGAAGAGTGTTGGGTGTATAAGAGAAAAGGTGCTATTTAGCATAGTATCGACAATATCTATATTAAACACTGTCCAGGTTGGAGATATGCCAAGTGAAATTTCCTACAATTGTGCAGCTCTTATGTAATATGTGGAATCATAAACCATTTATATCAATTGTGAAGTAGTATTTTTTGATTATCTACATTTTTCTTAAGCACCATATATTATGAGGTTCCTAGAGGAGGAAATTACAAAGTAAGCATAGGAGTTCTACATTATGAATGCCTCAAAGATCTTGTAACTACTTATGGAGATAAAAATAGTAAGACAAACTGTGGTCAGAATTCTGAAATGCACACCCACACCTCTCCATATACAGCTACAAACATCAAAATACATTTGCTAATTATAGATGCTATTGATGTTCAGAGGCTAAAAGAAACTAAGGTAGACTATACTTTTCTGGAGTGATTGCAGGTAGCAAATGGGATCTGAGTTAGACTTTAGACATTTCAAAGGCATGGAATTCACGAAGCTGACTAGGCACATGTACCATTGTCCTTCCTTCTCTCAAGAGTTCTCATTAAACTGTTAGAAATTAGAGGAAAATTCCTGCCAGGCACGGTGGCTCAAGCCTGTAATTCTAGCACTTTGGGAGGCTGAGGCAGGCAGATCACCGGAGGTCAAGAGTTCGATATCAGTATGACCAACATGGAAAAACCCCATCCCTACTAAAAATACAATATTAGCTGGGTATGGTGGCCCATGCCTGTAATCCCAGCTACTCGGGAGGCTGAGGCAGGAGAATCACTTGAACCCAGGAGGCAGAGGTTGCGGTGAGCCGAGATTGCGCTATTGCACTCTAGCCTGGGTGACAAGAGTAAAACTCTGTCTCAAAAAGAAATAAAGAAAAGAAAAGAAATTAGGGGAAAATTGTAATATAGAGAATGAGAGGAAGTAATCCAAAGACACAGAACCAGAAAAGAGAAAGTTAACTGATGAAACCGAGTGAAAGTAACACATCTTAAGTGAAAGCTAGCTGCTATTAAGGGGAAGACTGAGCTCACAGACACTGTTACCCCATCTCTTCATTAACTCACTCACTCTAAAGTGAGACCTGCTACTTGACAAGTTGAACAATATTTGGAGTAAGTCTTTGTATTTTCTAATTTTAAATAAAAATGAGGAATCAAGAGTCACAAGAGAATTCTCATTATTACTACATAGGAAAAACAGTATAAACTAGGAAAATAACCCCATTAGGATAGAGATGTAATCCAGAAGAAAATCTTTAAAAATAACAGCAAAATAAACAAACAAGGCCAAGAAAAGGATAAATCAGAGAATAAATAGTGTTTTAGTATTAAAATATTGATAGTTAAATAAATAATCTAGAAAGAAACACTATAATGAAGAAATGTCTTCAAATACAGAAAACAGAGAAGTTTAAAAAAGAAAGACTACAAATCAGAGGGTCAACATCATAGTCTGAAAGAAAACAAATAAGATACAGAGACTTATCTACTTTTGACTACATATTCAGGATCCTACCCCACTTCTGCCACCAGTGGAACTGGGGAATAAAACAACAAAGATTGAAGACATACTGGAGAAAAGAGTGGAAACAACTCAGGACAGTGATGAAGGGGAGTCTCATGAAATCATCTGTGTTGCAAATCTAGAGAGGTATGATGTACCACAGTGGAGTAACTGGATGGATAGAATTCACCTAGAAGGAGATCTTTAGGGAATAACAAAACAAAAAAACAAAAACAAAAAACCCTCAAACTATTACACTAGGTAATATATATACACACACACATATATATATATTTTCTTTTTCTACATTTTCCTTTTTCATTCTATGTGTTTCAAATTCACAAATAAAAATTGTAAATATTTATGGTGTCAGCATAATATTTTGAGATATATATATACACACACACATTGTGGAATGACTAAATCAAGCTAATTAACTTATCCATTATCTTGCATAGTTTTTTTGGTTTTCAAATGAAAACATTTAAACTGTACTCTCTTAGCAATTTTCAAGCATATAATACATTGTTATTAACTATATTAATATGTTGTACATTAGATCTGAACTTACTCCTTTTGTCTGACTGAAATTTTGTATCCTTTGATCAATATCTCTTCAAGCCCCCACCTTTAGCATTCTACTCTCTGCTTCTATGAGATAAACTTTTTTAGCTGTAAAAAATGTAAGTGAGATAATGCAGTGTTTGTCTTTCTGTGGCTGGCTTCAAGTTCATCCATACTGTCATCACAAATGATAGAATTTCCTTTTTTTTAGAGGCTGAATGGTATTGAATTGTGTATATACAGTCACGTGCCACATAATGACATTTTGTTCTACAGTGAACTGCATACATTATCATTGTTCCATAGATTATAATGGAAGTGAAAAATTCCTATCACTTGGTAATGTAGTAGCTGTTCTAATGTTTTAGTGCAATACATTACACACGTGTTTGTGCCTGGTAATGTTGGTGTAAACAAACCTGCGTTGCCAGTTGTATAAATGTATATCATAGGCCATTATGTATAGTACACAAGACTTGAAATAATAATAAATGACAGTTAGTGGTTTATGTATTTACTATAGTAAATTTTTATCATTATTTTAGAGTGTTTCCTTCTACTTATCAGGAAAAGAGAGTTAACTATGAAGTAGCCTCAGGCAGGTCCTTAAAGAGGAATTCCAAAAGAAGGCACTGTTTTCATATGAGATGACAGCTCCTTGCTTGCTTGTTCCCCTGAAGACATTCCAGTAGGACAAGATGTGGAGGTGGAAGAAAGTGATAGTGAGTATCCTGACCCCACCTGTGTAGGCCTAGGATAATGTGTGTGTTTGTTTCTTAATTTTTAACAAAACATTTAAAAAGTAAAAGAAAAAAATAAAAATTGTTAGAGGAAAAAAACCTCTTAGAATAAAGGTATGAGAAAATATCCTGTGTAGCTATACAATATGCTTGTATTTTAAGCTAAGAGTTACAAAATAGTGAAAATGTTTGAAAATTTAAAAAAATTATAAAGTAAAAAATTATGGTAACCTCAGGTTAATTTATTAGAGAAGTAAAAAATATTTTAAAAACAATTTTAATTTAACCTAAGTGTACACCGTTTATAAAGTCTACGGTAGTGTACAGTAATGTCCTAAGCCCTCACATTCACTCACCAGTCACTCACTAACTTACCCAGAACAACTTCCAGTCCTGCAATCTTCATTCATGGTAAGTGCCCTATACAGATTTACCACTTTTTATCTTTTATATCATATTTTCACTGAAAATTTTCTATGTTTTGATATGTTTAGGTACACAAATACTTATCATTGTGCTACACTTGCCTACATAAATATGCTGTACAGATTTGTAGCCTAGGGGAAATAGGTTATAACGTATAGTCTAGGTTGTAGTGGGCTATACCACAAAAGTTTGTGTCAGTAAACTCTATGGTGTTTGCACACCAACAACATTGCTTATAAACACATTTCTCGAGTGTATCTCTGTGTTAAGGGACACAGGACTGTATGCCACACTATCTTTATTCAATCATCTATTAATGGTTATATGGCTTGGCTGTGTCCCCACCAAAATCTCACCTTGAATTGTAGCTCCCAGAACATCACGTGTTGTGAGAGGGACCCAGTGGGAGGTAACTGAATAATGGGGGCAGATTTTTCCTGTGCTGTTCTTGTGATAGTGAATAAGTTTCACGAGATCTGACGATTTTATAAAAGGCAGTTCTCCTACACATGCTCTCTTGCCTGCTACCATGTAAGACACGCCTTTGCTCTTCCTTCAGCTTCCACCATGATTGTGAGGCCTCCCCAGTTATGTGGAACTGTGAGTCCATTAAACCTTGTTTTCTTTATAAATTACCTAGTCTCAGGTATTTCTTCACAATAGTATGAAGATTGACTAATATAGTAAATTGGTAACAGTAGAGTGGGGTACTGCTATTAAGATACCCCAAAATGTGGAAGCAACTTTGGAACTGGGTAACAGTCAGAGGTTGTAACAATTTGGAGGGCTCATAAAAAGACAGAAAGATATAGGAAAGTTTGGAACTTCTTCGAGACTTGTTAAATGGTTCTGACCAAAAAGTCCAGCCTGAGGTGGTCTCAGATGGAGATGAGAAATGTATTGGGAACTGAAGCAAAGGTGATTCTTCCTATGCTTTAGCAAAGAGACTGGTGGCATTTTTCCCCTGCTCTAGAGACCTGTGGAACTTTGAACTTGAGAGAGATAATTTAGAGTATCTGGCAGACGAAATTTCTAAGCAGAAAAGCATTTAAGAGGTGACTTGGGTGTTGTTAAAATTGTTCAGTTTTATGTATCCACAAAGATATAATTTGGAATTGGAACTTAACGTTTAAAAAGAAAGCATAGCATAAAACTACAAAAAATTTGCAGCCTGATGTTGCAGTAGAAAATAAATACCAATTTTCTGAGGAGAAATTCAAGCTGGATGCAGAAATTTGCATAAGTAACAAGGAGGCCATTGTCAACCACCAAGACAATGGGGAAAATGTCTCTAGGGCATGTCAGAGGTTTTCATGGCATCCCCTCCCATCACAAGCTGGAAGGAGCAGGAGGAAAAAGTGATTTGCTGGGAGGAAGCCCCGGGCCTTACTGCTTTGTGTAGTCTCAGAACTTGGTGCTGTGCGTCCAGGCCATGGCTAATAGGGGCCAGTGTGCAGCTCAAGTAGTTGTTTCCGAGGGTGCAAGTTCCAAGCCTTAGTGGCTTACGCGTGGTGTTGGGCCTGCGGGTACACAGAAGTCAAGAAATGAGGTTTAGGAACCTCTGCCTAGATTTCAGAGGATGTATGAAAATGCCTGGATGCCCAGGCGGAGGTGTATTGCAGGGGCGGTGGCCTCATAAAGAACCTCTGTTAGGGCAGCGCAAAAGGGAAAACTTTATTTAATTCAGAAGTTAGTTTCAACAGTTTTTGGGTGGAAATTTTAGGATTTTCTACATACAAATAATGTTTTCTATAAATGAAGGCGATTTTACTTTTTTCTGATTTGACTGGCTTTTAATTTTTTCTTGCCAAACTGGTCAGGCTAGAACTTCCAGTACATGTTGAACAGAATTGGCAAGAGTGTATTTTTGTCTTCTTTCTTCTTTTTTGAGACGGAGTCTCACTCTGTTACCCAGGCTGGAGTGCAGTGGCACAATCTCGGCTCACTGCAAGCTCCGCCTCCTGGGTTCACGCCATTCTCCTGCCTCAGCCTCCCGAGTAGCTGGGACTACAGGCGCTCGCCACTACGCCCGGCTAATTTTTTGTGTTTTTAGTAGAGATGGTGTTTCACCGTGTTAGCCAGGATGGTCTCGATCTCCTGACCTCGTGATCTGCCCACCTCCGCCTCCCAAAGTGCTGGGATTACAGGCGTGAGCCACTGCACCCGGCCTGTCTTATTTCTTACCTTAGAAGAAGACCTTTCAACTTTTCACTTTTGAATATGTAAGAAAATAAAGATCAGGTCAGAAATAAATGAAAGAAAGACTAAGAAAAAATAAGAAAGATTAACAAACTAACAGTTGTTTGAGAAGATAAAATTAACAAACCTTTACCTAGACTAAGGGAATAAAGAGAGAAGACTAATAAAAGATGAGGCCTGGCACAGGGAAGAAGCCAGGTGAAGAAGCTCATGCCTGTAATCCCAGAACTTTGAGGGACCAACATGGGTGGGTCGCTTGAGTCCAGCAGTTCAAGACCAGCCTGGGCAACATGGTGAAACCCTGTGTTGACGAAAAGTACAAAAATATTAGCTGGGCATGGTGGTGTATGTCTGTAGTCCTAGCTACTTTGGAGGCTGAGGTTGGAGTGTTAGCTGTGCCTGGTAGGTTGAGGCTGCAGTGAGCTGTGATAGTACCACTGTACTCCAGCCTGGGTGACAGAGTGAGACCCTTTCTGAAGAAAAAAAAAAAAAAAAAAAAAAAGACAGAAAGGAAAAAAAAAAAAAGCATTGCAACTGATGGCACAAAAGTACAATGGATCATAAGAGAATACTTTAAACAATTATATGCCAACCAAGTGAATAACTGGAGAGAAATAAATTCTTAGAAATATACAACCCACCAAGACTGACTCATGATAAAATAAAAAATCTGAATAGACTATTAATTAGTAAGGAGATTGATTCAGTAACAAAGCATTTCACATCAAAGAAAGGCCCATGGCCTGATGGCTTCACAGCTGAAATACACCAAACATTTAAACAAAAACTAATATCAGTCCTTCTCAAAGTCTTCCAGATAATTGAAGAGAAGAGAATACTTCTAATCATTTTATGATGCCAGCATTATTCTGATACCAAAGCCAGATAAGGACACTGCAAAAAAAATAAATAAATAAAACTATGGGCCACTGTCTTCAATAAATATAGATGCAAAAATCCTCAACAAAACACTAGCCAACTGAATTCAACTGCACATAAAAAAAAATCATTCACCATGGACATTTGGGATATATCCTTGGCATCCAAGATGATTCAACATGCACAATCAATAAATGTGATACACCACATTAATAGAATGAGTGACAAAAATATCCTATCAACAGATGCAGAAAATGCATTTTACAAAATTCAGTATTCTTTCATGAGAAAAACTCTTAGCACGTTAGGTGTAGAAGAAATTTATCTCAGCCCAATAAAGGCCATATATGACAAGCCTATAGCTAACATCATACCCAACAGTAAAAAGTACATTTCTAAAGTTTTCAAATTACTTTTAACTCTTAGAATCATTTGAAAAATAAGTCACAAAAGCACTAACTAATGTTACAAAGAGAACAAATTATTTTTATTACTGGGAATATGAAAGATGAAATGTGTAACGTTTGTGAATTGAAATTTGGGAAGAGAGGTGGATGAAAGGTAAGGATGACTAATCTCTTTAATTTACAAAATGGGAGTAGAAATACTGTTGTAGGTGATGGCATGTCAACTAGAAATATAAATGTACTGTTTTTAGTGGACCCTTGGAAGAAGACATGATAGAAATTATAACTACACTGGAAATGGTGGGATAAGATGAAAAAGATATATCAATTATGTCCATATCTACCATAGGAAGAGGTCAAGACAATAAATCTCAAACAAGAACAAAAGTGGATGTTGGGAAAAATTAGTGGTGCTCTTCACAGTCTGCCCTCTTATCACTCAGTGTCTAAATGCACTCTCCTCACTGTAAATACACTATACTTACCCTTCAAAAAGGGAAAGACATAAAAGTCTCACCTATTCCAAGTTCAAGATTTCTGGCTTAGGTCATCATTTGCGAAGTTTTTACTAAATATTTTACTACAGTTCACTACCTGGTTAATTTCAATTCATATTCTGTACTGAAAACAGCATCTAGAATTCTAAGTTCTGCACTTAGCTTTGTGTGAATTTTAATCAGTGGGCTTTATAATTTGAAAATAATGCCTCACTTTGTCTTTCCGTATTTAAAGTCATTGAGAAGTTTTGAGATATATATTTTGATTTTTTTTGCAAATTTTCACAGTAAGCTCAAAAATTAAACTAGTATGCAAATCTCTGAAAACCCACAATTCATGGGTTTTTTTTTAAGCAAAAGACTACATTGAAATCATTCAATGTGCTAGTGCTCCAATCAGTTTTTGGATCTTTCATTTCATTAAATTTTAGATTTGCATAGGGTCCAATGGCTAGATGAATAAGGGAAGGATACATAATGAGGAAAATTAGCTCTCTTTTACAGAAGAAGACCATTGAAGACTTAAAAACAGAAATAATTAAATTGATCTCAATGAGGGGTAGTTAAGGAAAGGATGAATTTTGTAGGGAAATCTTTGTTTTTATAATTAAAATGTTCTGAGGAACTTGACTTAAAATAATGTTGTATGTAGTACTTTATGTTTTAGAAATTAAACTACAAAACAATATATAGCATTAAGAAAAGCGAGGAAAAAATTAGAAATTATCCCCAATATTAAAGGAAGATGAGCAAATGTGTAGAACCAAAGAATAAACATGTATGTTTGATAATATATAATTTTGTAAAGTTTCTGATATAAAAATTTACATTGGCAGCTTTGGACAGCATTTATATAGAGAGAAGAAGAGTTCCACAGGTTAATAAAATGAAAGTGTTTCCTTCAACACCTATAGTGTGGTTATCGAACATTTTAAATCTTGAAAAAGTATAAGAGAAATAAAATTTTTTTTTTTTTTGAGACGGAGTCTCGCTCTGTCACCCAGGCTGGAGTGCAGTGGCGCAATCTCGGCTCACTGCAAGCTCTGCCTCCCGGGTTCACGCCATTCTCCTGCCTCAGCCTCTCCGAGTAGCTGGGACTACAGGCGCCCACCACCACGCCCGGCTAATTTTTTTGTATTTTTAGTAGAGACGGGGTTTCACTGTGGTCTCGATCTCCTGACCTCGTGATCTGCCCGCCTCGGCCTCCCAAAGTGCTGGGATTACAAGCGTGAGCCACCGCGCCCGGCCGAGAAATAAAAATATTAAGCAAAATAAATTATACTTTAGTTTTTCTATTTTGAAGTTCTTGTCCTAGTCACAAAGTAAAATTGGCAGTGGAAGACAGGCTTAGAAATGTGTACTTATGTGAGGACACATGTTTAAGACCATGTCAGGGATGTTTGTGTTTACATGTGTGTGTGATTGCAGAAAGAGAGGGCAAGGAAACTCTTTTAAATAATATAACTTCATGTTAGTCTTTTATTTTTTTAATAAGTTATTGTTAACTAATTGTCTCTTATTTCTGTTAGACACAATTTCAAGTACTTACGTAGAAACATGGAATTTTAAAATAAAATGACACACTAGACAAAATAGATGTGTTTTGGCTTTATTTGTATTTCCCAGTTTTAATACCACATGACATTCACAGAAAGTTATAAAAGGTAGAGATAATAGAGCCTGCAGAGTCTATATGTATTATATATTCCCACATCCTTGATTTATAAATAAGAAAACTGCATCTTAAATTATATAGCCTATTCAAGATCATTGGACTAGTTATTGATGAATATGTAAATAATACTCCACAAATCCAAGTGTTAATGAGAATTATGAGAATCAGGTGATGGAATTTCAATCATATATGGATAGAAATATCAACTGTAAGACACCCACTGATGCAGTGAAAATGACTTTTAAAAAGTTATTTTTAAAAAGATGAATATATCTTTCAAAATAGATAGTTCAAAAATATTATATTCTTACCCCAACATATATTTTTATATTTTACAACTACTTTAAATGTGTAAACCATATTTAATATCTGTTTTTATTTATGGCTGAAAGAGTTTGAAATATTCAACATGGTGGAACTTACATTGAACTAAAGCATTTCCTTGAGACCACAGTTTTAACAATTTTAGACATGTAAATATGTAATATAAGGATATTATTGTATTTGTATTTTAAAGTTAGGACATTGATAGTAAGTAGGTACTGTTTCTTAAAATTAACCCCGAAAGTATGTAATGTACAATGAATGTAATAGTCACAAATACATTTAAAATCATACACCTAGACACGTTTAAAGTTTATTCATAGTGTTACAATGATTTATCATTTTTTTCTATAAAATATTATCTTCTATTTTGAAGATGTCTCTGGAAAAGTATCACTCATGTGTCCTGTAATGATTGAAGAGAATGTGTTGTTCCAAGATATTAGTTAATTTACTCATTAGAGAGGTTCAATATGTTTTCAAGAGGACCAGGCATGATCATTTATGTTTCTTTGTTAAACATTAAGATAATAACCACTAGTTCTTCCTTCTCTTAAAATGAATGCATCATCATTATGCAGCTTCTCTGTTGTCTCCTGATTATAACACTGGCCATGCACCAAAAGAGAACTCTGCACTGGAATTAATGATAAAGGCCAAGTGCACAGAGCAACATTTCTGCTTATGAAACTATTGCTGCTCTGCCACCCAGCAAAAACTTCATGAAATTCTATGTTAGCTGCTTCACTGCTCTTTGATATCTGAGAAGCCATTATTCCTTTAAGCCTATTATAAATAAGTGGGTTAAAGAAAAAAATATGAAACGTTAGTGGAGTGAAAGGAAAAGTTTATTCCCCACTGTGGCATATAATCACTGCACATGGCCTTCTGGATGTGGAAGGAATTGCTATTAAATGCAAGAAAACGTGGAACTGTTACAAGCTAGAATGTCTTCTTTTCAGCAGAGCTTAATATTTTCACTGTTAGTTTATTTTTCAGGAATAAGAAGTGTGTCCGATTTATTTCTTATTAGTATAAAAGATACACTAGGCAAGGTAGCAGAAAATGTGAAATGAAATTTGGTTACATAGATTTTTAAATACATACATTTAAAATATCAGTTTGTTCTTATTATCTGCTTCAAGGACTGAACGTAACTCTTCACTTCTGGCACCATGAGAAATCATAGTTTTGGAAAACAGTAGGCAAAAATATTTTGACATTTTGGGATGTGTTAAATATTTTGTGAACCATGTGGGGCCAGTTAAATTTATTGCATTGGCTAACTCTAAGCACATCAACTTTTTCAGTGGAAATAAACAGTCTGAAAAGAAAACTAAAAGAATATCTAAAGACATAATAAAAGAATATATACAGTGACTGTGACATTTAGAGCATTTACTTACCCTCACAAGATTTAGTATTGGTAAGAATAGCCCAGAAATTCCTATTTTAGACTCAGCGGAATGTAACTGATAGAAAAGGAAACATTTTACTGCTCCCCGGTGAGGAAAACACTTGATGGTGTTAATAAATCAATAATGAACAGCATCATACTTTTTACACCCTACAAATGCCAGGCTTCATACTAACAGAGTCTAGATAAGACTTATCTGCATTCCATGAAGAAGTCAAATTATAGAAACTGCAAATTAAAAATATCACTCTCTATTGCTCTTGAAAGACAATTTATCAGCAAATCAGTGATAAGTCAAGCCTGTATGAAAATTACCTAACAGAACCCATATTTATTGTAATATTGCCTCTGTACTTATAAAATAATTCAATAAATTGTAATTACTTCATGCCCGAAGCTAACCAGTAATGTAAGTATATAAATAAAAACAAATATCTGTAATATATTGAACATTTTGCACAATTTTATCAGCTTTTGTTATTAAAAAGTATGTTACTATACAAATTGACAAAATGACAGGAAGTGAATTGAATTAAGATACAGCAAGTTTTGTGAAAATAAGACCTTTGATGGGTACACACATCATGAATTGTACTTTAACTGAATCTTCACTCAGCTCAGATTTTAAACCCTACTAGTTAGAAAAGAAAAATGAATTATCCCATATCAATTTATTTAATTTTTCTTTTCTAAAAGCATGTTTTAGACAATCAATGTCCTTACATAGATGTTTGTTGAAAAATAAGAAATGCAAATGTAGGAATGGCCATATAGATGTCTCCATCAAAACAGAGTTCAAAGAAAAAAATAACATGAGAAAGTTGGGCCATTTTCTCTACCTTTGTTTATTTTCTACATGAAAGTGCTTGCATACTCAGTCGCCGCTATAAATTGATCTGAGTATGTTTTTATTGTTTCAACATTATCCTAAATTTAGGTAAAAAAAATTTAATGTGGCAAATTGGTAGACTATATTAAAAGAATTGATAAGTACTTTGGAATAAATAAGAGTAATGGCACGGAAATATGAACACGTAATTAACTTAAGAATGTGTACTAGTAGGTTAAAAAAATCATTCCCTAAATGTCTGTGGGAAGGTTTGGTATTTAATGGTGCTGAAAGGAAGTAGCATGATATCTATAATTCTGCAAACTGCAGCTGTTCTACAAAAATAAGCATAAATTGCCTTCTCTATTGACATTGCAAGACAGGACCTTGACAGAGAGCAGACGCAAAGATCTCACAGCAAAAAGACTAGACATGAGCAGTTGTACGTTGTAAACAGGGAGAAAATATATTTATAAGTTAATAAGTAAGCAAGAAGGCAGTGTTTTATAGTGCCCATTGGAAAGTAAAACATCTCTAGCACTATGAGTTAAAGACGGCATTGAATTTAAAGAGAACTTTTAGCAAGCACATAAGCAAAATTGAGCTTTCCCTCAATATGTAATAAAAGTCCTAATTCAAATTGTTGACAGGGCCAGTTGCCATTGGTATAAAGTGAACACAGCTTTATTAACACAGAATACTGCAGATCTGGACAGTTTAAGGAAAACATACTTCCTTACTGAAGCAGACATAAATTTTTCTCAGGGACTGTATATTTAGTCATAGCTTGCAATGCATTTCTGCTTACTTTAAGGAAGAAGAATTGGAAGTTTATTTCAGAATCTTAAAGATTCTGTCATCTGTTCATCTTTCTATTAATCTATCAACATAATTACTACCTATCTACACATACATACATAATTTTGACCTAATTAATAATAGTTTCTGTGGCATTCTCAATTCTTTTGTCGACTTCATATCTTTCTGAGTTGAAGAATTATTTTGGATATGTTTCCATATAAATCATTATTACAGCTATTACTGATATATTAACAATAAACATGAATATACTGAAGTCTGTTTCTGAAAAAAATAGGAATGTACACTATAGGTTTATTTTCTATTGTATGTATCACAATAAATATTTTAAAAATTACATTAAAACTTTACAAACAAAAACATTAATATTATATTGGTTGGTGGGAATCTGGACAATTTTAGTACAATAGTTTTCTGTGGTGGTTTGTCCATATTTTTCAGATTTTCTGCAATAAATATATTTTATTATTTTATTAAGTTAAAAAAATAAAGATTGCAGTACTTAGAATAATCTTGGTAAAATCTATAAAAGTATGTTGCATAAGCAGGCTTTATTTGTTCTTTATTCTAGTTGAGATAACAGGGATAAGGTTTTTTAAATAATATGTGACTCAAATTATTTCAATTTTTAATTGTAACATTTTATACTATAATTGTATAACATACTTATTAGAATTCATCCATGTATTTAAGGACATGGTACAACTTTTTTTTTTTTTTTTCGAGAGCCCAGCCTGGAGTGTACTGGCATGATCTCGGCTCCTTGCAAGCCCCACCTCCTGGGTTCATGCCATTCTCCTGCCTCAGCCTCCTGAGTAGCTGGGACCACAGGCGCTCGGCACAATGCCTGGCTAAACTTTTGTATTTTTAGTAGAGACGGGGTTTCACCATGTTAGCCAGGATGGTCTCGATCTCCTGACCTCGTGATCCGCCCACCTTAGCCTCTCAAACTGCTGGGATTACAGCCATGAGCCACCACACCCGGCTGATACTTCTTTTTAAAATGTTTTGTTTATTGTGACTGGCATCTCTCTCTGTCTTTACATATATGTTTAATCTTTGGCAAGAGTATCTAAATCAATCACATCTATATGGGTAACTACAGTGATCAGTTATTTTCTATTTAAAAAAAACTTTTTTTTTATTTCAATAGGGTTTTGGGGAACAGGTGGGGTTTGGTTACATGAGTAAGTTCTTTAGTGGTGATTTCTGAGATTTTGGTGCATTCATCACTCAAGCAGTGTATGCTGTACCCAATATGTAGGCTTTTATCTATCACCCATCTCCCACTCTTTCCCGAGTCCCCAAAATCCATTGTATCATTCTAGTACCTTTCCTCCTTATAGCTTAGCTCCCACATATGAGTGAGAACATATGATGTTAGGTTTTCCATTCCTGAGTTACTACACTTAGAATAATAGTTCCCCATTCCATCCAAGTTGCCATGAATGCCAATTTTTTGTTTCTATTTATGGCTGAGTAGTATTCTACACCATATATATATACCAGATATATATATATATACACATACACACACACACACACACCAGATATATATATATATACACCAGATATATATATATACCATATATATACCATATATATATATATATACCATATATATATACCATATATATATATATATATATATAGAACAGTTTTTTTTTCTTTTTAATGGGATTTGGGTGTTCCATTTTTTGCAATTGCAATTGTGTGATATACATGTGCAAGTGCTTTTCCCCTGGGTAGATACCTAGTAGTAGGATTGCTGATCAAATGGTAGACCTACTTTTAGTTCTTTAAGGAATCTTCACGCTGTTTTCCACAGGGGTTGCACCAGTTTACATTCCCACCAGCAGTGTAAAAGTGTTCCTTTTTCACCACATCCATGTCAACATCTATTATTTTTTGAAATTTTTATTATGGCCATTCTTACAGGCATGAGGTGGTATCGCATTATGATTTGGATTTGCATTTCCCTGATAAATAGTGATGTTGAGCATTTTTCACATGCATATTGGCCATTTGTATATCTTCTTTTGAAAATTGTCTGTTCATGTCCTTAGACCACTTTTTGATGGGATTGTTTTTTTCTTACTGGTTTGTCTGAGCTCTTTGTAGATTTTGCATATTAGTCCTTTGTCAGATATATACATTGCGAAGATTTTCTCTCACTCTGTGGGTTGTCTGTTAACTCTGCTGATTATTTCTTTTGTTGTGCAGAACCTTTTTAGTTTAATTAAGCCCCATCTATCTATCTTTGTTTTTCTTGCATTTGCTTTTGGGTTCTTTGCTATGAAATCGTTGCCTCGGCCAATGTCTAGAAGGCTTTTTTCAATGTTATCTTCTAGAATTGTTATTGTTTCAGGTATTAGGTTTAAGTCTTTGGTCTACTTGAGTTGATTTTCAAATAAGGTGAGAGAGGAGGATCCAGTTTCTTCTTCTACATGTGCCTTACCAATTATTCAATGACTATTTGTTGAATAGGGTGTCCTTTCCCACTTAATATTTTTGTTTGCTTTGTCAAAAATCAGTTGGCTGTAAGTATTTGGTTTTATTTCTGTGTTCTCTATTCTATTCCCTTGGTCAATGTGACTATTTTTATACCAGTACCACACTGTTTTATATCAGTACCACACATTTTGTTGAGGAATTGGCAGTACCAGGTCCCACTGTGACCATGGCCTTGCCAATTATCCCATCACGATTTGTTGAATAGGGTGTCCTTTCCCACTTAATGTTTTTGTTTGCTTTGTCAAAAATCAGTTGGCTGTAAGTATTTGGCTTTATTTCTGGGTTCTCTGTTCTTTTTCATTGGTCTGTGTGACTATTTTTATACCAGTACTATGCTGTTTTGGTGACTATGGCCTTATAGTATAGTTTGAAGTAGGGTAATGTGAGGCCTTCAGATTTTTTTGTGTGTGTGTTTAGTCTTGCTTTGACTCTGTGGGCTTTTTTTTGGTTCCATATGAATTTTAGGATTTTTTTTTTTTTTTTTTCTGGAGACGGTGTCTCGCTCTGTCGCACAGGCTAGAGTCCAGTGGCGCGATATTGGCACACTGCAACTTCCGCCTCCTGGGTTCAAGCAATTCTCCTGCCTCAGCCTCCCGAGTACCTGAGACTACAGGCGCATGCTGCCAGGCCCGGCTAATTTTTTGTATTTCAGTAGAGACCGGATTTTACCATGTTGCCCAGGCTGGTCTCAAACTCCTGAGCTCAGGCAATCCACCCTCCTCGGCCTCCCAAAGTGCTAGCATTACAGGTGTGAGCCACTGTGCCTGGCTTAGGATTGTTTTTTCTAGTTATGTGAAGAATGATGGTGGTATTTTGATGAGAATTGCATTGAATTTGCAGAATGCTTTCGGTAGTATGGTCATTTTCACAATATTGATTCTGCCCATTCATGAGCATAGGATGTGTTTTCATTCATTTGTGTTATATATGATTTCTTTCAGAAGTGTTTTGTAGTTTTCCTTGCAGAGGTCTTTCACCTCCTTGGTAAGATATATTCCTAAGTATTTTATTTTATTTTTGCAGCTGTTGTAAACAAGGTTGAGTTATTGATTTGATTATCATGTTGGTTACTGTTGGTGTATAGCAGAGCTAATAATTTGTGTCAAAACATATAATTCCACAGATAAATAACAAATATTAAAATAGGCATGATATGTTCTGGGAAAATAAGTTATTTAAATGCTACATGGGACTCCATATATGTAACAATGGGTAACAGATATAGCTACAGTGGTATGCGAGGTTATTGAATGTTTAACTTTAGTTTTCCAGAAAACAAATGCTAAAGCAAAATATTTTATAAAATCCTTATTGGGGGCTGGCACAGTGGCTCACTCCTGTAATCCCAGCACTTTGGGAGGCCGAGGCAGGCAGATCACTAGGTCAGGAGATCGAGACCATCCTGGCTAACACGGTGAAACCCTATCTCTACTAAAAATATAAATAATCAGCTGGGCGTGGTGGTGTGCACCTGTAGTCCCAGCTACTCGGGAGGCTGAGGCAGGACAGTGGTGTGAACTTGGAAGGTGGAGGTTGCAGTGAGCCGAGATAGCACCACAGCACTCCAGCCTGGGTGACACAGCGAGAATCCATCTTAAAAAAAAAAAAAGCTTTACTAGGGAGTGCAATCCTGGGGGAGTGAGGGTAAAAGAGGAATGAGGTAGGGAAAGGGGAGAATAAATATAAGGAGTACATTATCTGGTTGATCACAAGTTAATAAGCAGAACTGAAGGGCTAGTCTCCTATGTGATGGCTACCAGTCATAGGAAGGGCATCCCTCTGCCCCATTTTCATGCAGTAAGGTGTAATGATATTTATTACTGTCGTGTTCCACCAATTCTAAACAATGGCAATAATAAAATGTTACTCTCAGCAGACAGGGTCAGAGGTCTTACATTCTACTTTGCATAGACTATATGTACTATTTGAGCATTCATCAACCAGCACTCTTTGTTTTTTAGTCTCCCATTATTTAAAGTTCATTCCAGGTAACTTGACTTTCTGCATTTGTCATTCAGAAACCAGTGAAACCAGAGCTCCCCAAACTCCAACCCTACTAAGAGCCAGTGCACATGCCTGGTAATCTCTTTCTGCAAATAGGCAAAATATACAGAGTTCCTCATCAGTAGCTGGAATGGAGGCAGTAGAAGGGACCTGACTTCAAGACCTTGAGGAAAGCACAAGCACCACTATTGCTTTACCTGAAAATAAGGCAAATATATGTGTCCGGAGTGTGTATCTGGAGTGTTGTGAACTAAGTCGGATAAACGTACCACTCGTGAGATTTCTCATTTTAGCCCTCTTGACAAAATGAACAATTATATATTTTAAGCAAGTAGTTGATATAGATAAGTTTTTGGATTATTGTAATAATAAATTTAACAAATTGAGCAATTTTTAATATGATGCATTGATAATCAATAGTTCTGACAATGTGAGAAGTTTAAAATATATGGCAGGCCTCCTGTGTTTATCATGTGTAATATGCAGGATGCTACATTCATAACACAGCAAGAATATATTCAGCTTTTATTTCAGTGATATGCTCACTTTTAATTTTGTGTCATGTTCCCAGTATTCAAAAGGCAAAGGACTTTGGATTGTTTATGGGATAGATATAAGGACGGACTACAACTTTTATGATTACTGTGAACAAAAGGAAAAATCAGCTAAATCCTATCCTTTAAACAAATTCTTTAGCCAACACTTAAATTTTGGCCTATGTTATTCAAGATATGGTGTTAGATTTTATATACAACCTGCAGTTCCTGCTCTTAAAAAGTTTAGTGTGCAGGAGAAGAATGTACCCACAATGTAATTTATCATGAATAATGATAAGAAGGTGGAAAGAATAAGTAATATAATAGGCATGGTAATAAACATTTAAAAACAAGAACTATTGGAATTTTAAAGGGAAAATTACAATGCAAGTTGAGGATAGAGCATTAAGAATGATCTAATATACGTTGAAAAGTATCATATTTTTTAAAAATTTGTGGCATTTATTAGAAGCAGAAATGGAGAAGGCGATATATTCGTGAATGAAGAAAAATGTTATCAAACAATGTAAGAGGTGCTTTAGAGTAACTAAGCAATTTCGTTTGAGTGGAATATAGGGTTTTCATTGGAGAATGTGATGGAAAAGTATGCAATTAGGTGGCAAAATATGTGCTATACATAACTAATCATTTGAAAATATTCTATTAAACTACATATAAAAATTTAAAAGGTTCTAACCAGGTGTGATGACTTATGCCTGTAATCCCAGCATTCTGGGAGGCAGGTGGATCACTTGAGCCCAGGAGTTGAAGACCAACCTGGGCAACATAGGAAACCCCGTCTCTACTAAAAATACATAAAATTAGCCGGGTGTGGTGGCACATGCCTGTTGCTCCAGCTACTCAGGAGGCTGAGGTGGGAGAATCAGCTGAGCTTGGGAGGTTGAGGCTGCAGTGAGCCCATATTGCACCACTGCACTCCAGCCTGGGCAACCTGAGTGAGATCCTGTAAAAAAAACAAAAAATTAAAAGGTTCTGTGCCATTGACTCAGAAATTCTGAGTTAGAAATAGTGCATTTATAATCATAGGAAAAATTAATACAGCTAAATTTTTTATCAATGAAAGTAGATTCTACAAATGAAGAAATAATTTGCATATGAGTTCATAATTTTACATATGATAATTTAACAAATTACAGATTAAAGATATTAAATGCTTATCAATATGAAAATATACATATGGGATTCAGACGGAAACCTCACTTATTTTCACATTTTAATGTTTTTTTCAACTTTTAGAATCAAGAGTATAAATTAATTTGGTTGTTAATATTAGGGAAATAATGTAGAGTGCTAAAGAGCTCATTATCAAGGCAATTATACATGTTCAGGATTGTTAGAAAGGTGTATTGTGTGATGCTGAGGTTTGGGGTATCATGAAACCCATCACCCAGGTAGTAAGCATAACACATAATAAGTGATTTTTCCAACTGTTCCCCTCTTCTTTCCTTCTCCCTTTTGTAATCCTCAGTGTCTATTGTTCACATCTTTATGTCTGTGTGTACCCAGTCTTTTGCTCCCACTTGTAAGTGGGAATATGTGGTATTTGATTTTACATTTCTCTTAATTTGCTTATGATAATGGCCTCTGGCTGTATACATGTTACTGCAAAGGATATTATTTTGTTCATTTTTATAGCTGCATAGTATTCCATGGTGTATATGTACCATATTTTCTTTATTCAATCCGCCATTGATGGGGACCTAAGTTGGTTCCAAGCATTTGCTATTGTGAATAGTGCTGCAATGAATATGGGGAGGGGGGACATGTGTCTTTTTGGTAAAATAATTTATTTTCTGTTGGGTAAAATAATTTATTTTCTGTTGGGTATATACTCAGTAATAGGATTGCTAGGTTGAATGGTAGTTCTATTTTCAATTCTTTGAGAAGTCTCCAAACTGCTTTTCACAGTGACTGAATTAATTTACATTCCCATCATTAGTGTATACGTGTTCCCTTTTCTCCACAGCCCTACCAATATCTGTTATTCTTTGACTTTTTAACAATACCCATTCTGACTGGGTGAAGTGGTATCTCTTTGGGGTTTTGATGTGCGTTTTCTGATTATTAATGATGATGAGCATTTTTAAGTGTTTGCCAGCCACTTGTATGTCTTCTTTTGAGAAGTGTCTGTTCATGTCCCTGGGGTTATTTGTTTTTTTCTTGTTGATTCATATAATTTCATTATCAATCTTGGATATTAGTCCTTTGTTGGATGCACAGTTTGAGAATATTTTCTCCTATTCTGTAAGTTTTCTGTTTACTCTGTTGATAATTTCTTTTTCTATGCAGAAACCTTTTGTTTAATTAGGTCCCACTTGGCAACTTTTGTTTTTGCAATTTCTTTTTAGGGCTTAGCCATAAATTCTTTGCAAAGGCCCATGTTGAGAAGGGTATTTCCTAGGTTTTCTTCCAGGGTTCTTATATTTTGATGTCTTACATTAAATCTTGAATTCATCATGAGTTAATTTATGTATATGGCTATAAGGAGGGGCCCAGGTTCATTCTTATGCATATGGAAGCCAGTTATCCCAACACCATTTACTGAATAGGGAGTCATTTCCCCATTGCTTATAATTGTCAACTTTGCTGAAGAGGCTGCAGGTACACTACTTTATTTCTCAGTTCTCTATTTTGTTACATTGGTTGATCTGTCTCTTTTTTGTACCAATAACATGATATTTTGATTACTGTAGACTTGTAGTATAATTTGAAGTTACGTAGTGTGATGCCTCTGGCTTTGTTCTTTTTGCTTAGGATTGCTTTGGCTATTCAGGCCCTTTTTGGTTCTATATGCATTTTAGAAAAGTTTTTTCTATTTTTGTGAAAAATGACATTGGTAGTTTGATAGGAATAGCCTTGAATCTGTAGATAATTCTGAGCAGTATGATTATTTTAACTATATTGATTCTTTCAGTTTATAAGCATGGAACTTTTTTATTTGTGTCATCTATGATTTCTTTCAGCAGTGTTACACAGTTCTCCTTGTGGAGATCTTTCACCTGCTTGGTTAAATGTATTTCTATATATTTCATATTTCGCGGCCATTGTAAATGGGATTGCATTCTTTGTCTCTCAGTTGGCATATTATTGTTGTATAAAAATACTACTGATACTTGTACATTGATTTTGCATTCTGAAACTTTGTTGAAGTCATTAATCAGTTCTAGGATACTTTCGGCAGAGTCTTTAGAGATTTCTATGCATACAGTCATATCATTAGCAAAGAAAGATAATTTGACTTACTCTTTTCCTGTTTGAATGCCTTTTATTTTCATTTTTTCTGTTGCCTGATTGCTGTAGCTAGGACTTCCAGTACTATGTTGAATAGGAGTGGTGACAGTGGGTATCCTTGTTTTGTTCAGGTTGTCAAGGTATTAGGCTGATGCCAGCATCACAGAATGAGTTAGAGACGAGTCCCTCCTTCTCAATTTTTTGACATAGTTTCAGCAGGATTGGTACCAGCTCTAATTTGCACACCTGGTAGAATTCAGCTGTGAATCTATCTGGTCTGTGATTTTTTGATTGGTAGGCTTTTTTTTTTATTACTGATTCAGTTTTGGAACTCAATATTGGTGTGTTTACCATTTCACTTTCTTCCTGCTTCAAACTCGGAACATTATATGTTTCTAGGATTTTATGCAGTTCCTTTAGAGTTTCAAGTTTATGTGCAGAGAGGTGTTCAGAATAGTCTTTGAGGATCTTTTGCATTTCTTGAGGATTGGATGTAATATCACGTTTGTTATTTCTGATTTTGCTTATTTAAATCTGCTCTCTTCTTTGTTAATCTAGCCAGTAGTCTATTGATCTTGTTTATCCTTTCAAAAAACCAGTTTATGATTTCATTGATTATTTTATGAAATTTTGTTTCTCAATTTTGTTTCATTCCTCTCAGATTTTAGTTATTGCTCTTCTGCTAACTTTGAGATTTGTTTTTGTGTTTCTATTTCCTCTAGGTGCTATGATAGATTATTAATTTGAGATCTTTCTAACTTTTTGATGAAGGCATTTACCACTATCAGCTTTACTCTTAACATTAGATTTCCTGTATCCAAGAGATTTTGAGATGTTGTTTCTTCTTTTTCATTTATTTAAAAAATTCTGCCTTAATTTTGTTGTTTACCTAGAAGTCATTCAGGAGCAAGTTGTTTAATTTTCATGTCATTGGGTGATTTTGAGAGATAATCTTGGTATTGATTTCTATTTGTATTCCACTGTGGTCCGAAAGCATGGTTGGTATGGTTTTGATTATTTTGAGCTTATGAGGTTTTCTTTATTGCCAAGTATGTGGCCAATCTTAGAGTATTTTCCACGTGCAGATAAGAAGATTGTATCCTCTGTATTTGTTGGGTGAAGTATTCTGTAGATGTTTATTAAGTCCAATTGGTCAAGTGTTGAATTTAAGCCCAGAGTCTCTTTGTTAGTTTTCTGCCCCATAATCTTTCTAGCGCAGTCAGTGGGGGTGTTGAAGTCCTCCACTATTATTATGTGGCTATTTAAGCCTTTTCATAAGTCCAGAAGTACTTGTTTTATGAACTTGAGTGCTCCAATATTGGGTGAGTATATATTTAGGATAGATAAATTTTCTTGTTGAATTGAACTCTTTATCATTATGTAATGTCCTTTGTCCTTTTTTACTGTTGGTGGTTTAAAGCATATTTTATCTGCTAGAAGAATAGTAAACCCTTCTCTTTCTTGTTTTCCATTTTTGGGATAAATTTTTTTAACCCTTTACTTTGCTTATAGGAATCATTACATTTGAGATGGGTCCCTTATATACAGTAGACAGTAGGATCTTGTTTATTTATCAAACTTTGGGAAATTTTTGTGAACAAAATTATCAAATATGTTTTTCAGGTTGCTTACTTTTTCTCATTCTCTCTCAAGAATGCCAATGAGTCATAAGTTTTTTCTCTTTATATAATCCCATATTTCTCATAGGTTTTGTACATTTAAAAAAATTCATTTTTCTTTATTTTTGTTTGACTGGGTTAATTCGAAGAACTGGTCTTCGAGCTTTGGAGTTCTTTCCTCAGCTTGGTCTAGTTTTTTTTTTTTTTTAAGACTTCTACTTTATTGTGAAATTTCTGTAGTGAATTTTTCAATTTTAGAAGTTTAGTTTATTTCTTTCTTAAAATGTCTATGTCATCTTTCAACTCTTGGATTGTTTTCTAGCTTCCTTGGATTGGGTTTCAACTTTCTCTTGAATCTTCTTTTACTTCCTTGCCATCTAGATTCTGAATTTTTTCATCTGTCCTTTCAGATATTTCAATCTGGTTAGGATCCACTGCTGGGAACTAGTGTCATTCTTTGGAGGTAAGGAAACACTGTAAGTTTTGAATTGCCAGAGTTCCTGTGCTGATTCCTAATCATCTGAGCATGCTGGTGTTTCTTTAACTTTTGGAGGTTGTTGCAGTTTGGATGAGGCTTTTCATTTTCATATATTTTTTTCCCTTAAGTATTAGACTGTTCTATTTTGTATATAGTCACCTGGCTTTATTTCTGGGTGCTTTCAGAGGGCCAAGGGTCTGTATGGGTTTCTTAGTTGTGACTAGTTTCCTACATTGCGCCTCACAGGCAATGCATGCTGAAGGAATTTATTTTTGTTTGGTGGCATAATTCAGGCTGTGAGCTAGTAGATGGTGCTTAAGGTAAGGGTCATCAAATAGACCCTTTTGTATTTCAGTAAATTCTCTGCAGTGCTCTGGGATGGGAATTATGGGGAAGGGTGCAAGAGAAAACCCTCCTTACCAAGTCCATTCCCAGGCCTTTGGGAAACCCCCTCTAGTCATTGGCACTGTGCCCACATTTCCTTAGGCCCAAGGGATGCCCTCTCAGGCAACACTTCCCCTCCCTTCGGTACAGCCCAAGTCAAAAGCTAGATCACCAGAAAACCTGCAAATCCCTGGGTTCCACTGGTCCTCTGAGCTTGGCAGAGTCAGAGAGCATTGTGAGGTATGTCTGTAGGTGGTCTGGTGATGCACTGGTTCAAGGTCAGTTTGTCCTTGGTCAGGGCAGTGGTGCCATGGGTGTGCAGTTAGTGTGCTGCCCACAGCCTGGGCTTTTTGCCCTGCAGATGGCTGGTATTTTATATTATAGTGTTTTAACAAGAATTTGGATATGTATTTTTAGATCATTGGAATAAAAATCATATACAAATTTAAGGTATTTAGTGGCAAGTTGATAAATATGATTTAAATTTGTTTTTATCACAAGGACTCTACTACTATCATGTATTTAATTGTTTAAAGATATAGTTGGTTATTTAATGTCCTCATGCTTTTATTTAGAATGTCCTCATCTATCTATTCTTAATGTATTACGGAGAAGAAAAGTAGAAAGAATAAACCATCTTTGGAAAAAGAAGCTCCTGAAGATAGGAATACTTTTTTCTTTTTATTTTAGTTAATGTGAATATGGGTATTGGGTAAAACATCAGTTCTATCAGATAGTGATAGTATCTTACCACATTTAATATCTCACTTGCCATGGATTTATTACTTAGCTTTTTGAACTATTCCACTAACATCACACGTTGATTGAATCAATCAGTACACCACAATGATAGCTTTTTGTGCTAACATTTGGGTTAGCATTTTGAGACTCTTTTTAAGTTATGAATTGAGTCTATAAATTCTACCATAATATTCAAATATTGAATTCAATAAGATAGTTTCCAAATGCGAATATTGTCAAAAAATAGTTTAATATACTAAGAAAAAGACAAAGTATATTGAAACAAATCTTTCTGTTATCAAATCAATAATTTTAAACATAGACCTCACGGTTTTTGTTTAAGTTTATACTTCAATTGTTATTTTTGGATTCAGAAAAAATACATAATTTACTTTCTGTTATTCCTTTATTCTTTAAGTAGGAAAGTCAGTTATACAATTAAATACATTGTGTCTTTTAGTGATATAACAATGTCTAAATATAATGTATTACTGACATATAGTAGAAGACTATATTACTAATATATTAACATTCCATTTCATTAATGATATATTAAGATACATCTTTCCACTTTAACAAATTGTAGGTAGAATAACTGATAGAATTCATGATTTTGTACTTATATATTTCATTAAATATAATTAAACTAAAATTATTTTGGTAAATGGTATATTTTATTGAAATAATAAACATAAAATTAGAAGTCCCTAAAAGAAAGAATAATGTTACAAAATAATGTGGAATAATAAGCTAATATGTATTTTGGTGATGAAATGGATAATACCATTAGGAAAGTTGTAGATCTCTAGCCCAGTTTATTTTAAGACAAAGTATTTTATTATATTCTGGACAATTATTCAAAATACTTTCTGTGCTGCTACAACCAATTGATACAGTTTGACTGTGTCCCAACCCAAATCTTATCTTGAATTGTAGTTCCTATTATCCTTCCATGATATGGGAGGGACCCAGTGGGAGGTAATTGAATCATGGAGGCGTATTTTTCCCGTGCTGGTCTCATGAATATGAATAAGTCCCACAAGATTTGATGGCTTTATAAAGGGCAGTTCCCCTGCACATGCTCTCTTGCCTGACTCCATGTAAGACATGTCTTTGCTCCTCATTCACCTTCTGCCATGATTGTGAGGCCTCCCCAGCCAAGTAGAACTGTGAGTCCATTAAACATCTTTTTTTTTTTTTTAATAAATTACCCACTCTTGGGTATTTCTTCATAGCAGTATGAAAATGGACTAATACACCAATGTTCTATAATGGTTCTGTATTAGCATTAAATCATAATCATTTATAATTCTCCCATTTCTTATATGGATTTTTTTTCTTGGAAAAAGATCAATTGGGAGCCAGCTTTAATATGTATATAACAGTTTCAATGTTGGAAAATATGAAATTTGCATATTAGTAAATGTAAATGTAATTTTAGTAGCTTTAAATTTCTCTTATAAATAATCAAGCCTGACTAATAAAAAAATCTCATGAAAATAGCATCAACATAAAAACTTTCTGAGAAAAGAAAAATGAGAATACTTTAAAACAGTTTTACCCTTGCACACTTATAAATCTAAATTCTATTAAACATATTTTGTTAGCATTATTTTAAAGCTGTGTAGCATGTCCTTAAATTACTGAAATAGTATAACCAAAATTTTTATGGACTAGCATATTCTTCTAATAATTTTTGCAATATATGCATTAAAACTGGAAGCTTTATAATAAATTATTACTTTATCTGAATTTAGCCCCACTTGCAATATCTTTCTCAGCTATAATTATCTGTCCCAAAAAATATCTCCAGCTTTTGCAATAGTAATCTTGACCTCTTTGCTTGCTCAGGGCATATCTAGAAATGAACTCAGTTGCCTGGAATCTGTAATTTCTGGAAACAATATTAATAGATTCAGAGAGAATCTGAAAACAGGCAGAGAAATGACCTGTTTTAACATGGGAGCTCAGCAACAATCTTTACATTGGGATTATCCTGAGGTATTTGGGATGCAAAAAAAAAAGTACTGAAGTTTCTGTATCTGCTGTTTTCTTAGAGGGTGACTCTTTTTTCTTTCATTGAGGACAACATACAACTCAATTAAGCAGAATTATTTCATTTCCAATTAAATATTTTCATATCATGATAGTCAGTTATATAAATTTAATCATTTCTGCATGCAACATGGAAAAACATACATATTTTATATATTGCTTAATAAAGTGCGAACTATAGGTTATTTGCCTTTTTATAAAAGATAAGAAAGAAGTTCCTTAAAATATACATTTTATTTTGTATAATTAGTCCAGAACTTGGACAAAAAAATTATTCTGTAGATCATTTATGAGGAAATTTATTCACAGAAGGTAAAATGTGAATCAACCTAAAAACACATAATTTCTTTATGTTGTTCCTGTCTGTATCACTTTTACACATTAATAAGTCAAATTTCTTTCTATTTTTATATTATACCAAATTATAATCTCAATAAAGGCAATTTTTATGTTCATGGGGCCATATTACAAAATAGTTTTTAAATTTTAGCAATCTAAAGCATTGAATATTTGTGTTGTTTTAAAACAAAGAATACCATCCAAACCTTTGAAAGAAAATAGGAGCTTTGAACACTATATATAGCGAAAACAGTGAGTGTTTTCACATGGTGAAACATAATTTAGCAATGTTAAGTCCTTTAGCCTAGATGTTGTAAAAATAGATTTTAAAGGAAACCCCAAGATAAAAATAAGAGTAAAACATACATAGGACTACATCAATACAAATCTCTTTCAAAACCTCCTTCTCACATGGAGATTAATATTCAAATTCTTCACCATGCTCAAACTCTGTAACTTACTAAAATAGTATAATCCCTTTCCCATTGCCTCTGTTCATTTGCTTTACCCACATTGGCCTTTTTGCTGGTCCTGGAATAGGGTAATCACACTCATGACTATTACCATAGCTCATTGTATTCTCTCCTCCTGGAATTCTTTTTCCCCAGATTTTTACTTGGTTCATTTCCTAGAGACACCCATATTTTCACTTTAATGTCTATCTTACTACCTGCTTTTTAAATTTATTTATTATAATTGACATAATCTTACAATAAAAATTTATGGAGAGTATTTTTCATAAAACTGTAAACATCATTAGTGCAGAGACATTATCTGTCTTCTTTACCTCTAGAAGCTGAGAATGACCTTTTGCCAAAGGCAGCAGGGAAAGGAGGACTTCAGTTTTACCAATTGAATTCTGTCAATACCTTGAATTAGTCAAGAAGTAGATTTGTCTCCAGAGGCCAGTCCTGTTGACAACTTCATTTTGAACTTGTGAAATTTGAAGCACAAACACCAGCTGAGCGCACCAAACTTCCAACCTACAGAATCACAATAAATTAGTGTTGTATTAAGCCTTTAACTATGTGGTAAATTTTTATGGCAGCAGTAAATAATTAATACACATGTGAAAGTCATTATCATTATCTCATGCTTGTTTATTATCATTATCATTAAAAAATTGTTATTGGTTAGCTTATTTCTATTAAATAAATATTTAATATTTTTAAGCACACATTAAGGCATATGGCTCCCAAAATTTCTTATATTTTGTACTTTATTCATTAAATTAAATTCATATTTCAAACCGAACTTCCCACACATATGTAACACTTTTCCTATTTGATATAAATTACTTTATTTTTGTTAAACTTAATGGAGAAAACAGTTTAAGGTTTTTTATCTATCTTCTAAATAGTGTAAAAGCATATTTTGAACGAAATGAGATAAAAGCACAAATATTAAATAAATGGATGAAAGATTTGCAGTTGGAAAGTAGAAAGTAATGGTACACTAACATTTAAGTATAGATGGATCGGTGGAAAACACGGTGATAAAACAAAAGTCTCACATTAAAATTTGATTGTCTTTTCTAACAAATTGTGGAAAATAACATTTATTTAGAGGTATAACAATTTTTTAAAATTTAATTTTTCTTTTTTATTGTTTAATTTTTAAATTTCCTTTATTGTTTCAGCAGTAGAAAAAGTTTTGCACTGGGAGTAAGGAGACTTGGATGGATTTCAGTACCACCTTAGTCAGGTGTCAGACTTTAACCAGGTTATTTTGTTTTTTAGTTAAAAGACATGCTATTCATTATTTACTCTAAAAAATTCTCTCAATATTTTTGCCCAAAGCATAACACTTTAAAGCATGTTATGTGCCCAAAATAACAGTTACTTTTGGCAATTATAGTATTTGTGTGTGTGTGTGTGTGTGTGTGTGTGTGTGTGTGTGTGTGTGTATTATAAAACAGAATAAGAAAATGAAAGTGTTGCTCTATTCATGTATATGACTCATTGGAAAAATAAAAATAAAGTGTATACAAGGAAAAGAGTTTATTCTTGTTTTGTTTGTTTTCTTTGAATGCTTGTTTTAGTATAAGATGAGCAGCATGCTTATGATTTATTCCAACTAGCACGTTGCTCTTGTTTTATCATATGTTGATATTTTAACACTACTTTTATATTGTATAGCATGCTGTTCCGTACTCATGCTGCTATGAAGACATACCTGAGACAGGGAAATTTATAAAGAAAAGAGGTTTAATTGACTTATGGTTCCACATGGCTAGAGAGGCCTCAGGAAACTTACAATCATGACAGAAGGTGAAATAGGCATGTCTTACAAGGCGGCAGGTGAGAGAAGTGAGTGCTGAGCAAAGAAGGAAGCCCCTTATAAAACCACCAGATCTCATGAGAACAGCATGAGGGTAACTGCTCCCACAATTCGATTACTTCCCACCAGGAACCTCCCATGACACCTGAGGATTATAGAAACTATAATTGAAGATGAGATTTGGGGGAGCCAAATCGTATCATAGGGTTATTAACAGGCCATGGAATTATTTTTCTGTAAGAACTTTTTGAGTTGTTGAGTAGGACCTTTAATTCCAATTTTAGGATAATAGCAACAGTAATAATGAATGTAAATATAGTAATGAAAAACACACTATACACTACAAACTATTCTAAATGTTGTAACATGTATTGACCTGTTAATTCTCTTCCCAACACATAGATATCATTATAGTCCTTAATTATAAAAAAATGAGAGTTAGTGAGGTTGAATAGCTTGCTTAAACTAATAGAAATAACCTGGCATGGAGTCTGAATTGGAACCCAAGCACCCTGATGATAAAATAACACTCTTAACCAGTGAGCTAAGTAATCTTCAGTTTTTTACATTAAACCCTTTTCTTTTTTTAATTCTTCTTTCTTCTTCCCTGTTCCTCCTTCTCCTTCTCCTCTTCCTCCATCTCTTCCTTCCTTCTTTCTTCTTCTTCTTTTCCAGCTATTTGGCCATTTGTCCATTCTAGTGGGTTAAAATAGTGAAAGAAGACGTACTGAGGGAAAACAAAATCTGAGCTTCCAAAGCACAAAAAGGAAGTCTCTTTTTCTTTTTACACAGTGATTCTGCAACTTAAGTGATCCTCAGAATTATCAAGGATCAAGAAGCTTGTTAAAAATAAGAGGCTCAATAAAGTAAAGAAAAAGAAGAGAAAATAATTAAGAGTCTCTGGCTCCAGTCTGAAGCTACTCAATCAAATTATAACCCCCCAGGAATATAGTATCTATATTTTTAACTAATACTCTACAAGTCAGTAGCAGAGATAAAATCTACTAGTAGATGTCCTCATAATCCCCATTAAGATCATATACCAGTAGAAGTGTAGTGCAATCTTGTGAACTTAATATACAAATTGGATTTTTTTCTCAGTGAAATCACATCGTTTCCATACTGATTTGAATTTTGCATTTTACCAGTATTCCTTGTGATGAATATGTTGAAAACTATCTTGTAGGCCCAAAGTTATATATTTATTATGTTCAATTATTCATAATTGTATTCTTCTCTTTCTTGGTTGTGACAAAAGAATTGTAACATTTGGACTGAAACTGAAGCCCACTTAATGTTGATGGAAGATATATCAAGATAAGCATGTGTGTGTATATACATATATATATATATATATACACATATGTGTGTGTGTATCTTTTCTTGCAGCTACAGAAAATCAGAATCTATTTACATAATATAAACCTTTCAAATGTTATTTCTAAAAAAGGAGTTTCATAGGATATATAAAATTTAGAAAATGGGAAATAATATTTAATCTCTAAAATATCTGTAATTTATATTAATAGTTTATTTAAATTATGTGTGACCTGTAATAATGTATAAACTAACCATTTTCTCTAGTCCATGAATATTTCAGTGTTTTCTTATAGAGTTGTAACGGTGTTACTCTCATTTTGCCTTGTGTGTTATGTGTTAGGGAACAACTACAGTGGTGCCAGATTTCTTTAAACAGAGTTTGAAGGTATTGGCTTCTATAAATAAACATTGCAATAACTTCATATTATGGATTCTACTTAACAAAATGTTCACTGTCATACTATAATTTCATACTAAACTTTATATTTTATAGATATATTTAATAAACTAATAAATTATTCTGCCTACATTTTTTAAAACTTTCAGATTAAGTTTCAGGACCTATTCTTGAATAAAACAAAATAAAATGAACAAAATCAGAAAACCAAGCAAAAACAAGGGGGAGTGCTTACTTGTGTGTCCATAGTAGTTTTATTGAACATTTCATGTCTGCACAGTTCTTGACATACAAAAGGCAAGCATATCTGGGGTTTGCACCTTTGTGATTGTGAGACCACGGAATGATTATTTCTGACAGGCTCTCAAGTGAGAGTAAGACAGCTTGACAGACACATAGGGATTTAACTATAGCACTGAGCAAGTTTCAACAAATAAATGATACCATTTTTGTTTCTGTGTTAAAAAGGAGTATTATTAAAACTAAATTATTTATAATGAGCTAAATTTTATTCCACAAAATTTAAACAAACATAATTAGTATATATCTGTAATATTTTTAGTATAGATTTTATAATGCCATAAAACTTGCCCTATATTTTAATCAGATCTTTTAAATTTAGTGAACATACACAATATCTCCCCATCACACCCTTTCTTTATTTCACATTTCTAATAATAATGCAGATGAAACAGCCCAAATCATTCTCTGCTGAAGTTTAGAAATTACCAACATAGGGTAAATCAATATAAAGCTATGAATAGGTATGTTGGTGCAATTTCTCCTAATGTGTTCTTAATTTTGGACTGAAATTTGCTCATTAGCTTTTAAAAATGACAAGTGACTTATAGGAAAAATAACTCAAACATTCTATTAAAATACATTTTACAAATAAACATGATATTATTACTAACCTTCCATGAGTTACCAAATACTGATGTGTGTGTGTGTGTGTGTGTGTGTGAATAAGGCTTGTGTGTGTGTAAGTAATGCTTGAATTTACCCTTCCTTAATTCTGGTAAGAGAGATCTGCAAACCACACTACATTTCTCAGCAAAACATGTATAAAACCAGAAAAAAACCCAATCTGTAGAAGTCACATATTATACAGAGAAAGAAAAAGTTTGAAATCTTGTGTGTCTATTAATTTTGGCATTGGAAAGTTTAAGATAAATAACAAACAAAATTCTCTTTTAAAACTTTATTAGTCACAGAATGACTTCTGCACTCATATTGCGATTAGCAACTCAAAGCCTGAAACTTCAGCATAATTGTTGACTCCTTTTATCTTCACAGTTCTGCTAATAAATCAATAAATTCCATCCATTCCACATGTTACACTCTATGAAATAATTGATATTCTACTGCTTTTTACGTACCACACAGTGACTTCATTAGGTTCAAATCTTTCCAGTTCTTTTCAGCCCATCATAGCTATTCAGATGATTTGTAGCAACACAATTCCTCCCCCGTATTACTGTAATAGAATTCAAACAAATAGTCCCAATACAACTCTTCTGGTACTCTCTCCAAAATATTCTCTGTACTGCAATCAGATAGTTCCTTCATGGGTAAAGATCAAGTTCACTGTCATAGCCATAGGATTACTGACACAATCTAGTGCCTGTTTTTTCAGTTTAAAGCTGCCTATTCTTTCTTACCACGTTAACTTTAGCCACTTAAATGTTTCCAATAGCGAATTACTCTGCATCATTCAAGTCTCAGTTTAAAAAAGATTTCCACTAGAAAAATCCCTTGCCCCTAAATTCTGGCTTAGATGTATCATCCACCCTGTGCTTTCATAATTCTTGTATAATAGTTATCACACTGTGTTTAATACCTGTCAGGTTCATTGCTATCCCACCAGTGATGATAAGTTTCTAAGGGCAATGACTTAAAAAAAAAAAAACTTATAGCTCCTCCTACATTGTTGACAAAGTACAGGCAGTCAACAAATAGTAATCTATTTTCATTAACCATTTAGCTCCAATACAAGCTGTTAAGTGGTCTAGGAATGTCTACACAAAATAAAGCCAAATATTTTAAATAACTTAAAGGATCCAATGTATTAGACATTGCTAGGTGTATTGTAATTCAGCCATTAAACAAATATTTATTGGTCTTCTACTGTGTGACAAGTTCTTTTTCTGTGCTTAGGATATAGAGTTGAATATGACTGTTTTTCTCTCACAGAATTTATAATTTAGTGGAGTTAAGCAGAAAGGAGACTTGAAGTATTTTGAATCTGGGCTCTATGGTCATTTTTGTGTTACTATATCATTTATATAACATTAAATTTTACAGTATTGATTCTATATTCACACTCCTACCAAGCTATGGAAACTTTTTGTTAAGAAAAGACTAGGGCCTGGTGCGGTGGTTCACTCACGCCTGTAATCCCAGCACTTTGGGAGGCAGAGGTGGGCGGATCACGAGGTCAGGAGATGGAGACCATCCTGGCTAACACGGTGAAACCCTGTCTCTACTAAAAATACAAAAAATTAGCCGGGCATGGTGGCGGGAGCCTGTAGTCCCAGCTACTCGGGAGGCTGAAGCAGGAGAATGGTGTGAACCCAGCAGGCGGAGCTTGCAGTGAGCCGAGATCGCACCACTGCACTCCAGCCTGGGCGACAGAGCAAGACTCCATCTCAACAAAAAAAAAAAAAAAAAAAAAAAAAAAGTAAAGAAAAGACTAGATGTCAGAGTATGGGAAAAGGGTAGATAGGTCTAAAGTGAGATGGGAGATGGATGAAATTATTATAGTTCTGTGCCCTGTGTTTCTAAGATGTTCTTATAGTGAACTTCCAGTACTTTGATACTCTAATTTTAGTCATGTCTGAACTGATTACCTGTTGACAAAGAACTTGGTCTTAAAATTACACAAATTGTATGCTAGTAATTTTGCACTGCTACTTCAGTCCTATTGTCATACACACATCACATAATTGCCCAGGAGGTCACAACCTCTGTTTATTAGAATTTCAAGTTTCTCCTCTGATCTCAGAAGTATCTACTTATATATGATTTGGGAAATAAAAAAATATAGGTGCATGTTCATTAAAATGCACTATTCAAGGGAACAGGAAAGAGATTCAGGGTATACTTATTTTTCTGCCTACAAAGTAAATAATTTTCATTACACAGCAAACATCTTACCCATAACACAGGAACAGCAAGAGATAAACTGCTGCTAATTGCCAGCCTGCTTGATAGAGGCAGCTCACAAATCAGCATATTTGGCTTCCATATTGATGCCCGGCAATGTGTCAAAAAAGTGATTGCCTAGATTTAAAACTTGGGAGACTTCAAATTTTAAAATGCCTATTTTCATTATTTCTTGAAAAATCAGATCTAGCAACACTAAGATCAATTTCCTATATGGCAACCATTGGCTGGCAGTAGCATTACGCATTATTCTTTTCTGATGGGACATTTTCTCATCAGTTTTCCCCAATCTCCAGAAACCTAAAGTTGTTGTATACCTAATCTATTGCCTTATTTATGCCATCACTTATGTTTAACAAGTAATTGTGATTGGCACCATGTTCTATACTCTTATGACATTTTATGTAATTATTTTTTTAAGAAAAAACTTCAAAAATTATGCTCAACAATCATTTTTAAGGCAATAATCTGCAATTTGTGGGTATCAAAATTCCTGGGGTGCTTACCATGCATATTTTCTGGCATAGTCTCAGAAAGGGAGATTAAGAGAGTATGAGGTACCTGCCAGGAAATATGCAATTTTTCAGGCCCCTTCTTATAAGGCCCCTTAATCTAAGCCTTTTATTTGTTTTCTAGACTTTGTGGAGTAATGATAATAGCAATGAGTTTTTCAAAATCATAAACAGTTGAAATATTGAAAATACTAAAGGATTCACTTCATTGCTTCTCCATATATATCTATATAGATATATAGATATATATATGAGAAGCCATATATATATAGAGAGAGACAGAGAGAGAGTAATTGAACATATGACAAATTAGTGCTGAAGCATTCTTTGCTTATTAACATTGTGAGAAACTGTTGAAGGGGAATACTTTATCTGTATGAACTTTATTTACTCATGGACTGAGTTTACTTTATAATTAGAATGAGGAAACCTAACCAAGATTTTAATGCAACTGATTTTTAATCACTGGAGCAAGGCATTAATTTTCATTAATTGGTATGATGCCTTAAACACTTTGCAAGAAGCAGTCTTTACAGTAAAGAATAGTTTCTTTCTTTAGTGAATAGGACTTCAGTCAGATTTAAGTGTGTGAGACACATCTATGTTAGAGAAGACACATCTATGACAAGAATCTTTAACAACCTATTTCTTAAATCCCACTACTTTAATCTGGACTTGTTCTACAACTGTCTATATACCTGGGTCTCCCTTCATTATCATGCTGGCTAATCCCTTGTTTTTTTTGTTGTTGTTTTCATTTTGATTCTTTTGTTTAAAGGATTCTACTTTTTTCCTGTTCCTGGTTTATTGTCTTATTTTGGTTGCTATATCTCTACCAGTTTATTGGTGAAAAAGTTGTATATAAGGCAATGTTTTTGTTGGTGTTAACAATTTGTACAACTTATGTACAAATTCTACCCTGACATCTGCTTGAGAGCTGGATTGGGTATAGAAGTCTAGGTTAGAATCATTTTTCCTCAGAACTATGAGGAAATATTTCATTGTCTTTTATTTGTCAATGTTTCTGTTGTTAAGTTCAATGCTATTGTTATCATTACTCCTCTGACTGCAACTTTGTGTTTTCTTTGAATCTTAAAGTGACCTTTGTTTTCACAAGTATAAAATTCCTTAATGATGTGACTTGAACATATTTTCCCACAGGTCGTGTTGGGTATTAAGTGGACTCAGTTTTTAGTCCATGTCTTTTAATATTTGAGTTTTTTGAATTATTTTAATAATGATATAGTGATTTAATTTCCTTCTCTTTTTATAGGAGTTCTCTTCGATTGCATGTTGGATCATTAGGAAAAAATATATATATATATTTTTTATTTTATCTCCTGTCTTCCAATTCTTGGCTTTTAATTCAACATTTAGTTAAATTTTCTTATATTTATTTTCCACTTTTTTGTCATTTCTGTTACATAGTTTTATTTTCTAAGAGCATTCATTTGTTAGTTCAATCTTTCTTTTAATAAAGTTATATTATTTCTTCATGGATATATTGCCTTCTCCTTGAAAAAATCACCATATTTTACTATCTGATTCTAATGAATCTTTTTTGTTTTTATGTTTAAAATATACATAATTTTTAAAAGTTAGAATAGAGGGATAGTAAAAAAGGATTAATAAAAATAAAACATTTTTAAGGAAATTGTAAGAATAATTTCAACATTGCAAATTGTTTTATCTCAGCAAATTTTGGTACACAGACTTTGTAAAAGATGAAAGAATACTGTCTCACGATCTTTTAGGAGACTGGCTTAGACTAAAGTTGTGGCCCAAATATTGTATCTTGAATTTCTCCCCATTGAATTACTAAAATTGTATAAAAATACCATTGTTCGTTTTTAGGAAAATATTGCTTACTCATTACTTTGTAAAGTTGAGAAAATTTATGTGGGATATCATCTAAATACTCATATTCTGATATTTCATTTATGATCAATTTTACTGTCATAATTAGTGTTTAGAGTATAATCTGTCTCACTTAATTCATTTTCTGATTTACCTAGTAACTGCAAAATATAATTCTCTGTCAGTTTTATTCTCTTTTATGTTGCATATAGGCCAAACATGAAAAATCGTATTTCTCATGCTGAAAAAAAAATCTTCAGGTAGACTGCAGATATTGATTACCTACTTTTCTCTTATACTCTGTGAAAGGTTATTCAATACCTTGCACGATGCCATAAGAAAACTCAAGAAGCATGATCTATTTCACTGTTGCATCATTTTTTATAAGATTTCATTGTTCTTCCCTTTTCTTATAATTTGAGTAGGAATAATTGATGAGTAATAAAATAATTTCTAGATTAATACAATAGCAAAATATATTGGGAAAAATCAGTAAGGTTCTATAATGTATCTTAGAATTCTAAAAGTGTCCAATGAACCCATACAGAAATTGCAAGAGATAATGTTATTTTATTTTTAAAAAAATAGGTTTATTATCTCTCTTTTCTATGGGAATCCTATAAGGAAGAATACAATTCTAAAATATTAATTGCTCTAAACAATTAGAAATACTCAAAATAACTTTTCAAATAGTTATAGATGCTTGAACATAACAGGTGCAATTGTTACAAATTGTACAATAAAGGTTAAATATCAATATTTGATATTTTCTTTGTTAATAATATTAACTGTATCCTCCACGGTAAATTTTACTGTTAGTCACATTTTGCCTCTATTTTTCAGGTTAGAGTGTTTCCACAGATAATCTTTGGTTCCCTGATTATATTTAAGAGTGACAGAATAAAAAGTTGATTGGAAGCTCTATTAGGAGGTTTGTCTTACAAAATGTTGTGTGCATTCTAGATTATCTACATGGGTTATTTCTTTGGGGAATATGTGATAATAACATCTCTTTTTCAATCTTATCAAGATGGTTGGATATTCTAAAAAGATACATTTTCTGTCTTACCTGGATGCCAATGGTCTTGTAAGTCAGAATACTGGTAGCTGAATAACAGAAGAGGGCTGCAGTGCCCAGCATTCAGTGTGAATATGTTCACTTAGAATGGCTGTTTTCAGTCAAATATAACAGTCTCTAGGCCATTAACTCTCTATCTTAGGCTCAGAAAAGAAGCTTTACCTTTATAATTTTGCACTGTGATGGGAGAGAGGTTTATGCTTTATATCTGCATAATATTAGAAAGAGCACCTAAAAAATCAAAATGCTTTAAACATTTTATTTAATTGTTCTTATTCTAGTGATAGTCTATTGAGCTTTTATTTTCAGATATGATTTGGCTCAAAATTATTGCGAGTTGAGAGATTCTAAGGCATAAATCACATGGAATTTAAAAACCCCTTTACTGTGTGGTTAGAATTCATCATTTTCTGGTCAGCCAACTCAGTTACCAGTCATTAATTTACTCCATTTCTTCTAAAATTCCATGGCTGTTTTTTTTTTTTTTTTGCTTCATTTGACTCATTTACAGATTTGTGTTCTAAAAATCTACTCAATGTTCATTAATGTTTCAAATTAAGCAAAAGTAGATATATTCAATGTGTAATTTTTACCCGTATTTCCCTATTTGACTCTTGACATCCTCTAATTCATAATCTTTCTTAGAATATTTTGGGATACATGTATTATAGGGTTTTGTGATTGCCTATAAGCTATCATTAAGTTAAAAGCATGTGGAATGTGGCCTTTTCCAATAATTTAATTTTTATGAACTTATAATGAATACAATAGCACAAATATGTTAAATTAATTATTATTATGTTGAAGTGACACTAAGAGGCAGAATCAGAACTGAAATTCATTTACACTGAATTTATGCTCCTCAAGGCCTAGGGAATCTGATCAATCATTAAAAAATATATGAGAATTGACTTGTTTTTACTTGTTTATTTCAAATTCTAATAACCATTATTTTATGTAAAGTAAATATATAAAATTGTTTCAAGTCAATATAACATCATAGGATTCTTGGGTTTACCTGTATATATAGTTCCATAAAGGCAAAATTCTCTGAATTTTCCATTAGCTTCTTATTTAAATAAAAGTTATTTCACTGCTTAATTCAAGATTTTCTAGAAAAGGAGCTAAAAAATATGTGTCCCAACCCAATCAACACACTTTTCCTCTAGAAAATAATGTCTGTTCTAGTTTGCATAAGTATTTTACTTCAATTGCTGTTCAAACACTAGAATGGATGGATTTGTGCTTAAAGACAACAAAATTAATCTCCAAGTATTTAAAGTTTGAGGGTTTTTTTTTTTCTTTTAAAGCTGAGTGGGTTTTAGTATCGTAAGGGAATTAAATAGCTTTTGAGAGTGATTTTTATATCAACATGCTTCAAAGCTTTTGTAGGTTTCAGGCAACCATTTTAAAGATATTTTGTTCAAATAATGGATTTGTTTTATTCTCAGATAAGTCACCCAGTAATCCCTTGCTTTGCAGCTTATAGCGGCTGTAGCCAAGGTTAATTAATTAGAAATATTAAAGCTTGGATTAACACTTGGACCTGATTCACAAATAATTTGCTTGAAAGTATCTAAGTTGCCCAGTAAATTTATTTTTTGAAACTTAGTGCCATACAACAGAAAAGTAGTTTTCAAAAAACTTTTTTAGACAGATATACTAGGTAAGCTATGAGAAATAAGAGGTTTCTATCTGGTTTCTTACCAGCCAAACTCACTTAATCTATACTAATTTATACATCTGTTCAGCAGGTGTCTGTAAAGATAAAAACATAGTGTAATGCCCCTTCCCCAATCCCCAAAACTGGGATGGTACTGTGATACCAAAGAATGATTTGGACAAGTCCAAATTGTTGAGCAGATGAGTTTATTAAAACTCACATATACAGCATTCCCGGGTGGGAGCAGGACAGCTACAGAGGTCTGGGCCCCTCCCATTCCTTAGCTGCTCTTAAGCTGATTTTCTGGCTCTTTGTCTACTGTATGTGTGTGTGTGATGGGACTGCTTTCTTTGGTAGGTTCTCTGATACTCTTTTGTAGGTAGTTTTGTGTTTTCAGATACATCTGTTTCTTGTTTGAGCATCATGGCCTTGGCTTACCGCCTGGCCTTCAGAGTTCAGGCAGCTCTTTAGTAACGTGGTGGGGGACCCATCACACTACAGTGTCGTGATGGCATTTTGTAAAACATGGCTATTTTTTAGAAAACAAACAAAAAATGCTTAAATATCTGTAAGGCAAGTGCGCACTTTCAAATAGTTAATACATTTCATGTTGAAGAATAACATAATTCCACAGTATTTTGAAAGATTTGTTATATAACCTTGGACACAGAAAAGACATGCTAGAAATCTAAAGGAGCAATGAACTGGAGCTGGCATGATGACAGCTTCTGCAGATAACTCTTTTACAAATTAGAAATTCTGAATTTGTTAAAAGTGAGCCTTAAAATATGTTTACGCACGGGAATATATAAAGCCCCATTGCCAATGTATGTGCCCCCACCAAAAAAAAATAAAATCAAAACAGAAACATGCTTTCGGAATGTTTGCAAATGAGAAATAGAAAGCTTTTTCAAAAAAGTTTCGAGGAGGGGGTGGAGCAAGATGGCAGAATACAAAGCTATATCAATTGTCACCCCTGAAAGGATGCCAAGTTAACAACTATCTACACAAAATAAACTTTCATAAGACCCAAAAATCAGGTGAGCACTTACAGTACCTGGTTTTACCTTCATATTGCTGAAAGAGGCACTGGAGTGATTTAAAAAAACAGTCCTGAATCGCAGGTGCCACTCCTCCCCCAATCCCTGAAGCAGCAGCATGGTACAGAGAGATCTCTGGGCACTGGGGGAAGGAGAACAAAGCAATTGTGAAGCAATGACCTCAGAGCTGTCCTATTAGAGCAGAAAGGAAAACCAGGCCAAACTCAGTTGATGCCCACCCATGGAGGGAGCATTTAAACCAGCTCTAGACAGGGGGATTGTCTATCCCAGCAGTTCAAACTTGAGTGCTTGCAAACCTCACCACAGAGGGCTACAGCACTCTGTGTCTCCAGATGAACTTGAAAGGCAATCTAGGCCATAAGGACTGCAACTCCTAGGTGAGGTCTAGTGCTGAATTAAACCCAGAGACAGGGTAACACATGGGGGCACATGACGTACTGAGACACCAGCTAGGACAGCCAAAGGAGTGCTGGCATCACCCCTCTCCTAGCCCCAGGCTCCATAGCTCATGGCTCCAAAAGACACCCCTTCCTTCCAATTGAGGAGTTGAGAAGGAAGAGTGGGGAGGACTGTGTCTCATATCTAGGATACCCACTCAACCACAGCAGGATATGGCACCAGTCAAAGCCAGAGTCCCCTCATTCCAGGTCCTACCTGCCAGATGACATTTTTAGACACATCTTGGGCCAGAAGAGAACCCACCACCTGGAAGAAAAGTCCTTCAGCATTCATCCTGACGGCATTCATTACAGGCTACCTTAAGAGCCTTTGGGTCCTAGAAAACCAGCAGTGATACCCAGGTACTACATTGAGGGCCTTGGGTAAGGCTCCGAGACTTGCTGGCTTCAGGTGAGACTCAGCACATAACCAGCTGTGGTGGCTATGGGGCAATACTCTTTCCGCTTGAGAAAAAAGAAGGGGAAAAAGTAAAGGGGACTTTGTCTTGAACCTCAGGCACCAGCACAGCCACAGTCGGGTAGAGTACAAAGTGGGCTCTAGGGGTCCCCGATTCCAGGACTTCACTCATGGATGGCTTTTCTGGACCTGTCCTGGGCCATAGAGGAGCCCACTGACCTGAAGGGTGAGTCCTAGGTCAGGCAGCATTTATAAGCTGCCTTAAGAGACCATGGGACTTAAGGGGGTATTGGAGGTAGTCTGGCAGTATTCCCCACAGCCTAGAGTGGCAATGGCTATGGCGTGAGGCTCCTCTCCCTTTGGAAAGGGAAGAGAAGAGTGGGAAGGAATGTTTCATGTGGTTTGAGTGCTAGCTCAGCCACAATACAATTGAACACCAGGTAGACATCTAAGGATTTTGACTCTGGTCCCTGATTCTTGGATGGCACTCCTGGACCAACCTGGGGCTTGGGAAACCTCATTGCCCTAAAGGGAAGCACACAGGCCAGGCTGGCTTTGCCACCTAGTAATTACAGAGCAGCAGGGCCTTGAGCAAACATAGAGAGTAGCCAGGGAGTGGTTACAGCAGGCCTTGGGCAGGAATCAGCACTGTGTAGGCTTCAGGTCTCATCCAGTGCATTTATAGAGGTGATGGTCACAGGGCTGCTTGTGTTACTCCAACTTCAGCTTTAGGTGGCTCAGAAGACACAGAGAGATTCTGTATATTTGGGAGAAAGTAAGGGAAGTGAACAACATTATCTGCCTGGTAATCCAGAAAATTCTCCTGAATCTTGTCCAAGACCATCAAGGTAAGTACCTCTATGAGTCTGCAAGAACCATAGTGTTACTGAGCTTGAGGTGCCCTCTAAAGCAGATACAGCTTACATCACAACACCCAAGTTCTTTCAAATATCTGGAAACATTTTCCAAGAATGAAAGCTACAAATAAAACCAGATAGTAAAGACTACAATAAATACCTAACCCTTCAATGCCCAGACACTGAAGAACAGCTACTAGCATGAACAGCATCCAGGAAAACATGACGTCACCAAATGAACTAAATAAGGCACCAGGGACCAATCCTGGAAAAACAGATATGAACAGAAATTCAAGATAACACAAAGGCAATCAGAATCTTATTAGATACATTTAACAAATTGAAATAATTAAAAAGAATCAAGAAGAAATTTCAGAGCTAAAACTGCAAGTCGCATACTAAAGAAGGCATCAGAGAGTTCTTTAATAGCAGAATTGATAAGGCAGAAGAAAAAGTTAGTGAACTTGAAGACAGGCTATTTGAAAATACAGTCAGAGAAGACAAAAGAAAGAAGAATAGAAAACAATAAAGCACACCTACAAGATCTAGAAAGTATCCTCAAAAGGACAAATCTAAAAGTTATTAGCTTTATAGAGGAGGTAGACAAAGAGATAGGGATAAGAGGTTTACTCTAAGGGATAATAAGAGAGAACTTCTCAAACTTGGGGAAAGATAGTATCTGAGTACAAGAAGGTTACAGAACACCAAGCAGATTTAACCCAAAGAAAACTACCTCAAGGCATTTAATAACCAAATCTCCAAAGATCAAGGTTAAAGAAAACAGCAAGAGGAAAGAAACAAATAACATACAATGGAGCACCAATACATCTGGCAGCAGACTTTTCAGAGGAAACCATACAGAGCAGGAGAGAGTGACAAGCCATATTTACAATGCTGAAGGTAAAAACAAAACAAAGAAACAAATAATGTTTCTCCTAGAATACTATATCTGGTGAAAATAACTTTCAAACTTTAAGGAGAAATAAAGGCTTTGCCAGACAAACTAAATGCTGAGGGATTTTATCAATACCAGACCCATCCTATAAGAAATACTAAAGAGAGTACTTCGATCAGAAAGAAATGGACATTAATGAGCAACCAATAATCACCTGAACGTACAAAACTCACTGGTGAGTACACAGAAAAATATGGAATATTATAACACTGTAACTCTGGTGTGTAAACTACTCTTATCCTAAGTAGAAAGAGTAAATGATGAACCAATGAAAAATAATAACACCAACTATTCAAGATATAGTCAGTACAATAAGATATAAATAGAAACAACAAGAAGTTAAAATGTAAGAAACGAACTTAAGATGTAGAGTTTTTATTTATTTTCTTTTGCCTTTTTGTTTATACAAATAGTGTTAAGTTGTTATCAGGTTAAAATAATGGGTTAAGTTGTTATCAACTTAAAATCATGGGTTATAAGATAATATTTGCAAGCCTCATGGTACCCTCAAATCAAAAAACACACAATGGCTACACAAAAAAATAAAAAGCAGGAAACTAAATCCTATCACCAAGAAAGTCACCTTTACTACAGGAAGACAGAAGGAAGGAAAGAAGAAAGAGGAGACAACAAAGCAACCTGAAAACAAATAACAAAATAATAGGAGTAAGTCATTACTTATCATTAATAACACTGAATGTAAATGGTCTAAATTCTCCAATTAAAAGACATAAACTGGCTGAATGAATGATAAAATAAGCCCCATTGAACTGTTGCCTACAAGAAAATCACTTCACCTATGAAGATACACATAGACTGAAAATAAAGGTATGGAAAAATATTCCATGCCAATGGAAATAAAATAAGATCAAGAGTCACTATAATTACATCAGACAAAATAGATTTCAGGACAAAAACTATAAGAAGTAATTAAGAAGGTCACTATATAATACAAAAGAGTCAATTCAGCAAGAGGATATAACAATTTTAAATATATATGCTCCCAACACTGGAGCACCCAGATATATAAAGGAAATATTATTAGAGCTAAAGAGAGAGATAGGCCTTAATACAATAATGGCTGGAGACTTCAACACTCTACTTTCAGCATGGGACAGATCTTCCAGACAGAAAATTAACAAAGAAACATTAATCTGCACTGTAGACCAAATGGATCTAATAGATATTTATAGAACATTTCATCCAAGAGCTGCAGAATACACATTTTTTTTTTTTTCTCAGCACACGGATTATTCTCAAAAAATAGACTAAATGTTAGGTCACAAAACAAATCAAATCTTGAAACATTCAAATATTTAAAATAATATTAAACACTTTATTTAACTGGAGGGAATAAAACCAGAAATGAATAACGAGAGAAATTTTGGAAACTATAACAATACATAAAGATTATACAGTTTGCTCCTGAATTACCAGTGGGTCAATGAAGAAATTAAGAGGGGAACTGAAAGATTTCTTGAAACAAATGATAATGAAAATCTATGGTATACAGCAAAAAGCAGTGCTGAGAGAAAAGTTTATAGCTACAAGTGCTAACATTCAAAGGAGAAAAAAACTATAAATAAATAACCTAATGAGTTATCTTAAGAAATTAGAAAAGCAAGAGCAAAGCAAACCCAAAATTGGTAGAAGAAAAGAAATAATAATTATCAGAGCAGAAATAAATAAAATTGAAATTAAAAAATACAAAAAAATCAATAAAATAAAAAGTTGTTTTTTTTTAAAAGTGAAACAAAATCGACAAATCTTTAGCCAGACTAAGAAAAAAAGAGAGAACATCCAAATAAATAAAATCAGAATGAAAAAGGAGACACTACAACTGATAGTGCAGAAATTCAAAGAATCATTAGTGGCTGCTATGAGCAATTATATGCCAATAAATTGGAACATCTAGAAAAATGAACAAATTTCTAGACATATACAGCCTATCACAATTTAATCAGGAATAAATCCAAAGCCTGAATAGACCAATAACAAGTAACAAGATTAAAGCTGTAATAAAAAGTCTCCCAGTAAAGAAAACCACAGGACCTGCTGGTTTTACTGCTGAATACTACCAAACATTTAAAGAAAATCTAATACCAATTCTACTCAAATGCCTCTGAAAAATAGAGGAGGAAGGAATATTTCCTAATTCATTCTATGAGGCCAGTATTACTCTACTATAATTACCAGTCAAAGACACATTTAAAAAAAGAAAAGAAAAGAAAAAAAAAAACTACAATCCAACATCTCTGATGAATGTTGATGCAAAATTCCTCAACAAAATACTAGCAAACTGAATTCAATAGTACATCAAGAAGATCATTCATCATAACCAAATGGGATTTATCCCTGGGATGCAAGGATGGTTCAACATATGCAAATCAATTAACAAGATATATCATATCAACAGAATAAAAGATAAAATCCATATGATCATTTCAATGGGTGCTTAAAAAGCATTTGATAAAATTCAACATTCCTTCATGATCAAAACCCTCAAAAAGCTAGGGATAGATGAAACATATCTCAATATAATAAAAACTATATTACAGACCCACAGCTAGTATATTGAATGTGGAAAAACTGAAGGCCTTTCCTTTAACATCTGAAACACGACAAAGATACCCACTATCACCACTGTTATTCAACATAGTATTGGATATCCTGGCTAGAGCAATCAGAAAAGAGAAAGATAAAGGACATCCAAATTGGAAAAGACGAAGTCAAATTATTCTTCATTGCTGATGGTATGATCTTATATTTGAAAAAAACTTATATTCTTTCTTATATTCTTATATTTGAAAAAAGACTCCATAAGAAAACTATTAGAACTGATAAACAAATTCAGTAAAGTTGCAGAATACAAAATAAACACACAAAAATCAGTGGCATTTCTATATGCCAACAGTGAACAATGTGAAAAAGAAATAAAAAAGTAATCTCATTTAAAACAGCCACACATAAAATTAAATTCCTAGGAATTAACAAAAGAAGTGAAAGATCTCTGTAATGAAAACTATAAAACACTGCTGAAGAAAACTGAAGAGGACACCAAAAACTGGAAAAATCTTCCATGTTCATTGATTGGAGGAAAAATATTGTTAAAATATCCATACTATCCAAAGCAACCTACAGATTCAGTACAGTCCCTATCAAAATACCAACGCCATTCTTCACAGAAGTAGAAAAAAAAATCTAAAATCTAATGGAATAACAAAAGACGTGGAATAGCCAAATTTATCCAAATGAAAAGCATAAAACTGAAGGGATCACATTACCTGACTTCAAGTTATACTACAGAGCTATGGTAACCAAAATAGCACAGTACTAACATAAAAACAGACACATAGACCAATGTAACAGAATAGAGAACCCAGAAACAAATCCACACACCTACAGTAAACTCATTTTTGACAAAGTTGCCGAGAACATACACTGGTGAAGAGATAGTCTTTTCAATAAATGGTGCTGGACATACTGAATACCCCAATGCAGAAGAATGAAACTAGACCTCTATCTCTCATTATATACAAAAATAAAATCAAAATGGTTTAAAGGCTTACATCTAAGACATTAACTATGAAAATACTACAAGAAAACATTGGTGAAAATCTCTAGAACATTGGTCAGGGCAACGATTTCTTGAATAATACCCCACAAGCACAGGCAAGCAACACAAACATGGACAAATGGGATCACATGCAGTGAGAAAGCTGCACAGAAAAGAATACAATCAAAAAAGTGAAGAGACAATTCACAGAAGGGTAGAAAAAATTTGCAAACTACCCTTCTGACAAGGGGTAAATAAACAGAATAAATAAAGCTCAAATAACGCTACAGGAAGGCCAGGCGTGGTGGCTCATGCCTGTAATCCCAGCACTTTGGGAGGCCGAGGTGGGAGGATCACAAGGTCAGGAGATCAAGACCATCCTGGCTAACACGGTGAAACCCCATCTCTACCAAAAATACAAAAAATTAGCTGGGTGTGGTGGCGGGCGCCTGTAGTCCCAGCTACTCAGGAGGCTGAGGCAGGAGAATGGCATGAACCCAGGAGGCGGAGCTTGCAGTGAGCCAAGATCACGCCACTGCATTCCAGCCTGGGAGACAGAGCGAGACTCCGTCTCAAAAAAAAAAAAAAAAAGCTACAGGAAAAAAACCTAATAATCCAATCAAAAAATGGGCAAAATATTTGAACAGACATTTTTGAAAAGAAGACATACAAATGGCAAACAGGCATATGGAAAGATGCTCAACATCATTGATCATCAGAAAAATGCAAATAAAAACTATGATGAGATATTATCTCACCCCAGTTAAAATGGCTTAAATTCAAAACATAGGCAATAACAAATGCTGGAAAGGAGTTGGAGAAAATGGAAGTTTTGTACACTGTTGGAGGGAATGTAAATTAGTACAACCACTATGTAGAACGGTTTCAAAGTTCCTTAAAAAAATGAGCTACCATATAACCCAGTAATCCCATTTCTGGGTGTATACCCAAAAGAAAGGAAATCAGTAAATCAAAGTGAAATCTGCACTCCTATGTTTGTTGGAGAACTGTTTACAATAGCAAAGATTTGTCAGCAACCTAAGTCTCCATTAACAGATGAATGGGTTAAGAAAATGTGATATGTATAAACAATGAAGTACTTTTCTTTTTTTTTTTTTTTTTTTTGAGACGGAGTCTCGCTCTGTCACCCAGGCTGGAGTGATGTAACCTCTGTCCTGCTTTTAAGGACGGAGTTTCATCTACAGCCTCCATTCCAATTTTTGACTATAATGGCCACATTTCATCCATAAAAAAGAATGAGATCCAATCGTTTGCAACAACATAAATGGAATTGGAGATCATTATGTTAAGTGAAATAAGCCAGGCACAGAAAGACAAAGATCACATGTTCTCACTTATTTGTGAGAATAAATATCAAAACAATTGAACTCATGAACATAGATGAAAGTATTGTTACCAAAGGCTGGAAGTGTAGCTGGGAAGGATTGATGGGGAGGTGGGATTGGTTATTGGGTACAAAAAAAGAGAAAGAATAAATATGACCTGCTATTAGCATAATAGGGTGACTATTGTCAAGAAATATAAAATTCATTGTATATTTAAAAATAAAGAATATAATTGGATTGTTTGTAACTCAAAGGATAAATGCTCAAAGGGATGGATACACCCTTCTCCATGATATGCTTATTTCACATTGCATGCCTGCATCAAAACACCTCATGTACTTCATAAATATATATACCTACTATGTATCCATAGAAACTTAAAAAATAAAAATAAATAGAAAATAACCATAGCTTATAGAAAAAAAGTTTGCAAATAAAGCTTTTATTTTTGCATAGTAAACAGAAAAATCAAGTTTCAAAATATAATCAATGTTGCTTTGGTTGAAAAAACAAAATCAATAGTATATTAAGGGTTCAGCAAGCACTTTCTGCAAGGAACCAGATAGTAAATATTTTAGCCTTTCAGGATCATATGATTTCAGTCACAATTACTCTGTTCTACCACTGTAGCGTAAGAGCAGCTACCAAAAAAATGTGTAAACAAATGAGTTTGGCTACATCCCAATAAAACTGTATTTATGGGCACTGAAATTTGAATTTTGTATAATTTTCACATATGAAGATAATGATTCTTCTTTTGGTTTGTTTTCAACCATTTAAAAATGTTAAAAAACATTCTTAGCTCATGTGTGATATTAAAACAGATTGCTGGCTAAATATGATCCAGGGTCTCTAATCTGCCCACTGCTACTCTGAAAAAATAGTCTGCTAAGTAAGAACTGGGCTTGTAAACATTGCACAAAACTTAGATCATTGCAGTTGTCCAATAAGTATTTGCCAAATAAATTCATGATTTTAAATACCTTATTTCTTGGGAGTTTATTTCTTTGATATGATTTTGTTTACCGATAAAATATGAGAAGTAAATATTTAATATTTTAATGTATTTATACTGACAAGTTAAAATTTTACATCTCTTACAATTTCAGAATTGAAGTCTTTTAAGTGTATTCACTTGCACTTACTTTTCCAGTGACAGAAAGCTACCTTGTTGCTTATTAATTAACCTGCAAAGAAAAATTTAAAATTTCCTTCCTCTTCCTCTTCATTGATATTGATGTCTGTAAACTTATTCTGATAACATTGAAAAGCCATCAAGGTAACAATATTTTGAGCAAACAAAATTTTAGAAAGAAAGGAAATACAGCAACGTGAATCTGACATTCATTACTCTTTTTTTCTTTAAATTATGTGCTAATTAAAAAAAAAATAGCATCTGGGAAGCTACAAACCTTAGTAGAAACTGCTTCTGAGAAACTGAGGAGCTAAGTAGAACTTATATTTTAGGCTTGAGTGTGTAAATATTAAAGCTCATAACTCACTAAGAAGTGGGAACACTACTACACCTTAGATTCTCACTTGGGAAATGAGGAAAGTCTCTACTGTGGATATAAGGGTCAACCAGAAAAATAATAGTCATCATTAAAATTGAAGCCTGATCTTGAATATATTAATATTCTAATGTAATCTGATCTCTCATTCCTTTAGCCCCTATCCCAAAAACAAACCTAAATTCTATCTGAAAAAAACATGATTCACAGCCTCAAATATTTTCTATTTTTTCTATATATTATAGTTTATAACTGAATATAAAACTAAATAAAATAATTATTTATACCAGGAGGTAAGTTGGCATGACTGGGAGCCAAGAATAAAAGAATGGTTAATAACAATATATGATAGACTCAAATATTGGAATTTTCAGAATAGAGATTTTAAAATCAGTATGATAATTAAGATATTGAAATGAGATAAGATAGAGATTTTCAGGATGTAATTGGAAAATATTTTAAAAACAAATACAATGATAAAAGTTATGAAATCAAAACATTTTCTTAATGATAGATCAACACAACCAAAGAGGTGTAAAATATTTTACATATAGGAATCGAGATTAAAACGGATTAAAATATACTGAAAAGTATTGTACACATATGAATATGAGACAAGTTTTAACATATGGCTTATCAGGGTCCTATAAGAAGTTAAGAAAGAAAATGGGAAAAAGCTCATATACAATATGTAGTGTTAATGTATGTTAGTTTTTCAAAATTAATAAATTACATCAGTACACATTATCAAGTACTGTGAATGTGACATTGCAATGAAACATCCCAGTACAATGGTAAAATCACAGAACACTAAAAAAAAAAGACGAAAATCTTTAAAGTTTCCAGAGGAAAAAGCATCCCTCACCTTCAAAGAGATAAAAAACAGAATTTATAGATTATTAACAAAAATCGTGGGATCTAAAAACCAGATAGAATGTCTTCAAAATGCACAAAGAAAACAACTGACAGACTAGATTTTGATAACCAGTGAAACTATCCCTCAAGATTAAAAAAAGAAATTAAGATATTCTTTCACAAACAGTAATTGCAAGATTAGATCAACAGAAGTTCTGTACCAATGCAAAATTTATACCAATGAAAAATAAGGTGCAGATGGAAACAAGACATTGAGGAAGTGACGAAGAACGAAGGGAATGATTACCTTGAGGGCAAATATAAATTAATATATCAATATCCTCTTGTAAGTCTCCAAATATTTTGGAAATAAATTATATATGGGGATAATTAAAACACATGACAATTGTATCACAAAATATTTGATTGTCTAAAAGTAGATAACAATAATTAATGACAATAAATCAATGATGTATTGTGTAATCTAAGACAGAAAAGTGAAAGTGAGTGAAAGGGTGTATTAGTTTTTTATGGCTGTTGCAAGAAATTACAACAAACTTGGTGACTAAAATCAACAGATGTTTATCCTCATACAATTCTGGAGGACAGAAACCCAAAATAAAAAATGTGTATTACTGGGCTGAAATAAAGGTGTCAGCAGGGCTACACTCACTTTAAAAAAATTAAGGAGAAATCCATTTATGGCTCTTTCCAGCTTCTGGTGGTGGCCAACATTCCTTGTTTTTTGGCCCTAACACTGTGCCTCTCTGGTCACATAAGAAATGAATGTGAAGACTGAGTGAATGTGAAATCTTATAAAACATTATTTTAAGTTGATGTTAACATGGAACACTCTTAATGCATTAAATACTATATCTGAGATATTTATTAAGAAATTGTACAATATTCTGTTCTCCAAACATCTCTTCAAGGTCAACAAATCAGGAGGAATTATTGTGATAGTATAAAAAGCAATTAAATATGAAACAATTTTCATGAAATCTGTGCATTCAAAGGTACATCAGAGTAACCTCAAGACTTTTTTTTTACTTAGAATTTTTAATAAAATTTAGATAACATGTAAAGGAGCACATAGAAGAGTAATATAAATACTAGTAATTCCTGACAGACTTTCAGGAATTACTAGTATTAGTAAATTGATAGCTGACATTCAGGTGGATGATACTGAGGTAGAAAAAGAAGAAATTGGGGAAGTGAAATTTGTTTGTATATAGACAGTACAGAGAGAATACCACGCATTTTTAACAGTTTCTGACACTATCACAGTATTATAATGGTGATTGTTGCTTGCAAGGGTGTAGGGTGAATGAGTCCAGAGTATAAACCCAAATTTGCTTCTAAGGCACATTTTCTTTTTACCTCCAAAATGGTACTACTACCTCCATTTCCTTATCTGTAAAATGAGGATGATATTAGTGCTTACCTCAAAGGGTTGTCATAAATATTATATAAAATATTAAATGTGAGTGCACATAAAGTGATTTCTATCAGAACATATATATGTGATAAACATTATGAGGATGGCAGATCTTGGAAATGTCACAAATACTGATGCTACAAAACAGACTCAGTATAATATACTTCTCTTTCAAGAAAGTGAGTACTATAGTAGGAAATACGTTTGTAATGTATAATATATATTTAGTAATTTTTGATCTTTTAAGAGATATATTTCAATTATTTGGAGGTACCGCTTGCACAAAAACATCTCAATAAACTTCAATAAACCATGTATAATTAAATATATATTTGTACAACAGTGACTGAAAAGATTTGAGTCATAAGCTGCCCTCCTATTTATAAGGGATAAAAGAAATATCACACATTAATGTTAAAGTAGTTATAATATTGGTATATAAAAATGTAAATTTTAAAATTAAAATAAAACTATATTTTTATTTTAATGAGGAATTATGAATTTTTGCTTAACAAATGTTTCTGAAATGGGCGTGGTTCCAAGATGGCCGAATAGGAACAGCTCCAGTCTACAGCTCCCAGTGTGAGCGACCCAGAAGATGGGTGATTTCTGCATTTCCAACTAAGATACCGGGTTCATCTCACTGGGCTTGTCAGACAGTGGGGGAATGACAGTTGGTGCAGCCCACTGAGTGTGAGCCAAAGCAGGGCAAGGCATACTCTCACCCAGGAAGCACAAGGGGTCAGGGAATTCCCTTTCCTAGCCAAGGGAAGTGGTGACGGACGGCACCTGGAAAATTGGGTCACTCACACCCTACTACTGTGTTTTTCCAATGGTCTTAGCAAATGACAGGATTTTATATCCCGCGCCTGGCTTGGAATGTCCCACACCCATGGAGCCTCACTCATTGCTAGTACAGCAGTCTGAGATCAAACTTCAAGGAGGCAGCAAGGCTGCGGAGGGGCACCTGCCATTGCTGGGGCTTAAGTAGGTAAACAAAGCAGCCGGGAAGCTCGAACTGGGTGGAGCCCACCAAAGCTCAAGGAGGCCTGCCTGCCTCTGTGGACTCTACCTCTGGGGGCAGGGCATAGCCAAATAAAAGGCAACAGAAACCTCTGCAGACTTATATGTCCCTGTCTGACAGTTTTGAAGAGAGTAGTGGTTCTCCTAGCACTGAGTTTGAGATCTGAGAACGGACAGACTGCCTCCTCAACTGGGTCCCTGACCCCTGAGTAGCCTAACTGGGAGGCACCCCCCAGTAGGGGCAGACTGACAGCTCACACAGCCAGGTACCCTTCTGAGATGAAGTTTCCAGAGGAATGATCAGGCAACAACATTTGCTGTTCAGCAATATTCACTGTTCTGTAGCCTCCGCTGCTGATACCCAGGCAAACGGCATCTGGAGTGGAACTCCAGCAAACTCCAACAGACCTGCAGCTGAGGGTCCTGACTGTTAGAAGGAAAACTAACAAACAGAAAGGACATACACACCAAAACCCCATCTGTACGTCACCATCATCAAAGACCAAAAGTAGATAAAACCACAAAGATGGGGAAAAAACAGAGCAGAAAAGCTGAAAATTCTAAAAATCAGAGCAACTCACCCCCTCGAAAGGAACACAGCTCCTTGCCAGCAACAGAAAAAAGCTGGATGGAGAATGACTTTGACGAGTTGAGAGAAGAAGGCTTCAGACGATCAAACTTCTCCGAGCTAAAGGAGGAAGTTCGAACCCATTGCCAAGAAGCTAAAAACCTTGAAAAAAGATTAGATGTATGGATAACTAGAATAACCAGTGTAGAGAAGTCCTTAAATGACCTGATGGAGCTGAAAACCATGGCACAAGAACTACATGATGAATGCACAAGCTTCAGGAGCTGATTGGATCAACTGGAAGAAAGGGTATCAGTGATTGAAGATCAAATGAATGAAATGAAGTGAGAAGAGAAGTTTAGAGAAAAAAGAGTAAAAAGAAATGAACAAAGCCTCCAAGAAATATGGGATTATGTGAAAAGACCAAATCTACATCTGACTGGCATACCTGAAAGTGATGGGGAGAATGGAACCAAGTTGGAAAACACTCTGCAGGATATTATCCAGGAGAACTTCCCCAACGTAGTAAGGCAGGCCAACATTCAACTTCAGGAAATACAGAGAATGCCACAAAGATACTCCTCCAGAAGAGCAACTCCAAGACACATAATTATCAGAATCACCAAAGTTGAAATGAAGGAAAAAATGTTAAGGGCAGCCAGAGAGAAAGGTCGGGTTATCCACAAAGGGAAGCCCATCAGACTAACAGTGGATCTCTCGGCAGAAACTCTACAAGCCAGAAGAGAATGGGGGCCAATATTCAACATTCTTAAAGAAAAGAATTTTCAACCTAGAATTTCATATCCAGCCAAAATAAGCTTCATAAGTGAAGGAGAAATAAAATACTTTACAGACAAGCAAATACTGAGAGATTTTGTCACCACCAGGCCTGCCCTAAAAGAGCTCCTGAAGGAAGCACTAAACATGGAAAGGAACAACCGGTACCAGCCACTGCAAAAACATGCCAAATTGTAAAGACCATCAATGCTAAGAAGAAACTGCATTAACTAACAAGCAAAATAACCAGCCATCATCATACTGACGAGGTCAAATTCACACATAACAATATTAACCTTAAATGTAAATGGGCTAAATGCTCCAATTAAAAGACACAGACTGGCGAATTGGATAAAGAGTCAACACCCATCAGTGGGCTGTATTCAGGAGACCCATCTCACATGCAGAGATACACATATGCTCAAAATAAAGGGATGGAGAAAGATCTACCAAGCAAATGGAATACAAAAAAAGGCAGGGGTTGCAATCCTAGTCTTTGATAAAACAGACTTTAAACCAACAAAGATCAAAAGAGACAAAGAAGGCCAGGTAAAGGTTTCAATTCAACAAGAAGAGCTAACTACCCTAAACATATATGCACCCAATACAGGAGCACCCAGATTCATAAAGCAATCTCCTTAGAGACCTAAAAAGAGACTTGGACTCCCACACAATAATAATGAGAGACTTTAACACCCCATTGTCAACATTAGACAGATCAACGAGACAGAAAGTTAACAAAGATATCCAGGAATTGAACTCAGCTCTGCACCAAGCAGACCTAATAGACATCTACAGAACTCTCCACCCCAAATCAACAGAATATACATTCTTCTCAGCACCACATCGCACTTATTCCAAAATTGACCACATAGTTGAAAGTAAAGCACTCCTCAGCAAATGTAAAAGAACAGAAATTATAACAAACTGTCTCTCAGACCACAGTGCAATCAAACTAGAACTCAGGATTAAGAAACTCACTCAAAACCGCTCAATTACATGGAAACTAAACAACCTGCTCCTGAATGACTATTGGGTACATAACGAAACGAAGGCAGAAATAAAGATGTTCATTGAAACCAATGGGAACAAAGACACAACATACCAGAACTTCTGGGACACATTTAAAGCAGTGTGTAGAGGGAAATTTATAGCACTAAATGCCCACAAGAGAAAGCAGGAAAGATCTAAAATTGACACCCTGATATCACAATTAAAAGAACTAGAGAAGCAAGAGCAAACACATTCAAAAGCTAGCAGAAGGCAAGAAATAACTAACATCAGAGCAGAACTGAAGGAGATAGAGACACAAAAAACCCTTCAAAAAATCAATGAATCCAGGAGCTGCTGTTTTGAAAAGATCAACAAAATTGATAGACTGCTAGCAAGACTAATAAAGAAGAGAGAAGAATCAAATAGATGCAATAACAAATGATAAAGGGGATATCAATCCCACAGAAACACAAACTACCATCAGAGAATGCTATAAACCCTTCTATGCAAATAAACTAGAAAATCTAGAAGAAATGGATAAATTCCTGGACACATACACCCTGCAAAGACTAAACCAGAAAGAAGTTGAATCCCTGAATAGACCCATAACAGGCTCTGAAATTGAGGCAATAATTAATAGCCTGCCAACCAGAAAAAGTCCAGGACCAGATGGATTCACAGAAAAATTCTACCAGAGGTACAAGGAGGAGCTGGTACCATTCCTTCTGAAACTATTCCAATCCACAGAAAAAGAGGGAATCCTCCCTAACTCATTTTATGAGGCCAGCATCATCCTGATACCAAAGCCTGACACAGACACAACAGAAAAAGAGAATTTTACACCAATATCCCTGATGAACATTCATGCAAAAATCTTCAATAAAATACAGGCAAACCAAATCCAGCAGCACATCAAAAAGCTTATCCACCATGATCAAGTGGGCTTCATCCCTCTGATGCAAGGCTGGTTCAACATATGCAAATCAATAAACGTAATCCAGCATATAAACAGAACCAAAGGCAAAAACCATGATTATCTCAATAGATGCAGAAAAGGCCTTTGACAAAATTCAACAGCCCTTCATGCTAAAAACTAAATAGATTCGGTATTGATGGGACATGTCTCAAAATAATAAGAGCTATTTATGAGAAACCGACAGCCAATATCACACTGAATGGGCACAAACTGGAAGCATCCCCTTTGAAAACTGGCACAAGACAGGGATGTCCTCTCTCACCACTCCTATTCAACACAGTGTTGGAAGTTCTGGCCAGGGCAATCAGGCAGGAGAAAGAAATAAAGGGTATTCAATTAGGAAAAGAGGAAGTCAAATTGTCCCTGTTTGCAGATGACATGATTGTATATTTAGAAAACCCCATCATCGCAGCCCAAAATCTCCTTAAGCTGATAAGCAACTTCAGCAATGTCTCAGGAGATAAAATCAATGTGCAAAAATCACAAGCATTCTTATACACCAATAACAGACAAACAGATAGCCAAATCATGAGTGAACTTCCATTCACAACTGCTTCAAAGAGAATAAAATACCTAGGAATCGAACTTACAAGGGATGTGAAGGACCTCTTTGAGGAGAACTACAAACCACTGCTCAATGAAATAAAAGAGGACACAAACAAATGGAAGAACATTTCCTGCTCATGGATAGGAAGAATCAATATCGTGAAAATGGCCATACTGCCCAAGGTAATTTATAGATTTAATGCCATCCCCATCAAGCTACCAATGACTTTCTTCACAGAATTGGAAAAAACTACTTTAAAGTTCATATGGAACCAAAACAAGGCCTGCATTGCCAAGACAATCCTAAGCCAAAAGAACAATGCTGGAGGCATCACGCTACCTGACTTCAAACTATACTACAAGGCTACAGTAACCAAAATAGTACGGTACTGGTACCAAAACAGAGATATAGACCAATGGAACAGAACAGAGCCCTAAGAAATAATACCACACATCTACAACCATCTGATCTTTGACAAACCCGACAAAAATAAGAAATGGGGAAACGATTCCCTATATAATAAATGGTGCTGGGAAAACTGGCTAGCCATATGTAGAAAGCTGAAACTGGATCCCTTCCTTACACCTTATACAAAAATCAATTCAAGATGGATTAAAGACTTAAATGTTAGACCTAAAACCATAAAAACCCTAGAAGAACACCTAGGCAATACCATTCAGGACATAGGCATGGGCAAGGACTTCATGTCTAAAACACCAAAAGCAATGGCAACAAAAGCCAAAATTGACAAATGGGATCTAATTAAACTAAAGAGCTTCTGCACAGCAAAACAAACTACCATCGGAGTGAACAGGAAACCTACAGAATGGGAGAAAATTTTTGCAATCTGCTCATCTGACAAAGGGCTAATATCCAGAACCTACAAAGAACCCAAAGAAATTTACAAGAAAAAAACAAACAACCCCATCAAAAAGTGGGCAAAGGGTATGAACAGACACTTCTCAAAAGAAGACGTTTGTGCAGCCAACAGACACATGAAAAAATGCTCATCATCACTGGCCGTCAGAGAAATGCAAATCAAAACCACAAGAAGATACTATCTCACACCAGTTAGAATGGCGATCATTAAAAAGTCAGGAAACAATAGGTGCTGGAGAGGATGTGGAGAATAGGAACACTTTTACACTGTTGGTGGGACTGTAAACTAGTTCAACCATTGTGGAAGACAGTGTGGCAATTTCTCAAGGATCTAGAACTAGAAATACGACTTGACCCAGCCATCCCATTACTGGGTATATACCCAAAGTAGTATAAATCATGATGTTATAAAGACACATGCACACTTATGTTTATTGTGGCACTATTCACAATAGCAAAGACCTGGAACCAACCCAAATGTCCATCAATGGTAGATTGTTTTAAGAAAATGTGGCACTTATACACCATGGAATACTATGCAGACGTAAGAAAGGATGAGTTCATGTCCTTTGTAGGGACATGGATGAAGCTGGAAACCATCATTCTCAGCAAACTGTTGCAAGGACAGAAAACCAAACACTGCATGATCTCACTCATAGGTGGGAATTGAACAGTGATAACACTTGGACACAAGAAAGGGAACATCACACACTGCAGCCTGTCATGGGGTAGGGGGAGGGGGGAGGGATAGCATTAGGAGATATACTTAATGTAAATGAGGAGTTAATGGGTGCAGCACACCAACATGGCACATGTATACATATGTAACAAACCTGCACATTGTGCACATGTACCCTAGAACTTAAAGTATAATATATGTATATATATATTTCTATGTCATTTAAATATAGTTTGGGTTTGGACTAAACCAACTTGGAATTCATGGGCTATTATCTTAACCTTTAATGAAAATAACCTGAGTCAGCATATGAACTAAGAACTATGGGACTGATAGTTAACTTCTGTTACAAATTTGGATTGTAGTACAAATTATATATGTGAAGATATTCTAAAATATAATAAAAGGTAAAACATCTTTTTACTTTAATGTTTTTATAAGAAAGTAAAAATAGTACCTTTAAAATTAATAAATGTGTCAGGTGTCAAATTATCTAATATTTAAATAAGCATATAAAGTTTAGGAGACCTATTGTACAATATGGTTGCTATAGTTAATAGTGTACAATATTATAGACATGAAAATTGCTAAAAAATATTTCAAATGTTCTCATAAGTATGTGATTTAATACATATGTTAATTAGCTTGATTTAGCCATTCCACAATGTATATGCAAATCAAACATTAAGTTGTATACCAAAAATGTATATTATTTTTATTTTTCAATTGAAATAATTACATACATAAATAACATAAAAAATCAGGCAAAAATATGCATATATCAGGCAAAGAAATAAATGAGTTAGCATGAGAAAATGCTTTAAGATATCATTGACTTTGTGTCTAGACTGTAGACAAATGGACAAATGGTATAGTGTTAATTTCTTGGTAATACAATACCTGTGGCTTCATCAAATTTGCCTTGTTTCCATGTGTTAGGTTTATGTCTTCTATGGCAGGAGTTAATTTTTTCATATTAATGAAAGAAAGATAATTTGTAGGTTTTTACTCCCAAGGCTTTTACTCACTTTATGTGTAATTCCAGTCTGATCACTGCTACATTTGCCTTCTCTTTTATATTGAGGGTCAGGTTGAAGGAATACAAAATTAGAACAAAAGGATTCTTCTTGTTTCTGAGTAAATGCTTATTCAACATGTGAGGGATTGAGTAAAAGTTTTTTTTTTGTTTGTTTTGTTTTGTTTTGTTTTGTTTTGTTTTGTTTTTTTAGTGATTCTGCATTGCAGTTCATCAGGAATAGTGAAAACAAAATCTGATTTATCCTGATCTGTTCTGAGAGGTGACCACTTCACAGTGAAACTGCCACTTACGTTGTCAATTCTGGAGTCCTAGAATTTCAATGCTTAATAAAAGAACAAACAGATACAAAAGTGCAAATAAAAGCAAAAACAATGGCAAAATTCCATTGACTCTTCCTTGATCACTGCAAGTCTTCCCTTAGTAAGTATGTGGATGTTTAGACAGTGACTCAATTGTAGATGTGGATATCAAATGCAATTTGCTTTACTATAAATAGAAAAATATAACACATAAATGTATATTCTACAGTCAAAAACAGAAATTTAGGCAATGTGGCTTCTTTTATTTTACTGGTATGAAAGAAGAGGCAATTTTCTCTGTGTCTCAGAGATCTCTATTAAGATTTTGGGGAAAGTGACGCTTAAAATAGAATGATAGCTTATGTAGTTAACTCTTTACATAAATTTCAGTGGTTTTCTTGTGGTTATTGAAGAACTTAACTAGATCCTAATGGAAATGACTTCACGGTCAGGAAAATAGCAAAAGGAGAAAATTATCAAAACTAAATGTGTGAATTAGGTTTTTCACTTAAAAGAAATGTAACTGTGTAAGAATGCTTGTGATTTTTGTACATTGATTTTGTATCCTTAGAATTTGCTGAAGTTGCTTATCAGCTCAAGAAGATTTTGACCAGAGACGATGGGGTTTTCTAAATATACAATCATGTCATCTGCAAACAGAGACAATTTTACTTCCTCTCTTTCTATTTGAATACCCTTTATTTCTTTCTCTTGCCTGATTGTCCTGGCCAGAACTTCCAATACTATGTTGAATAGGAGTGGTGAGAGAGGGCATCCTTGTCTTGTGTCGGTTTTCAAAGGGAATGCTTCCAGCTTTTGCCCATTCAGTATGATATTGGCTGTGGGTTTCTCATAAATAGCTCTTATTATTTTGAGATATGTTCCATCAATACCTAGATTATTGTGAGTTTTTAGCATGAAGGGCTGTTGAATTTTATTGAAAGTCTTGAGAAACAGAGAGCCAAATCACGAGTGAACTCCCATTCACATTTGCTACAAAGATAATTAAATACCTAGAAATACAACTTACAAGGGATGTGAAGCACCTCTTCAAGGAGAACTACAAACCACTGCTCAAGGAAATAAGAGAGGACACAAGCAAATGGAAAACTATTACATGCTCATGGATGGGAAGAATCAATATTGTGAAAATGGCCATACTGCCCAAAGTAATTTATAGATTCAATGCTATCCCTATCAAGCTACCATTGACTTTCTTCACAGAATTAGAAAGAACTACTTTAAATTTCATATGGAACCAACAAAGAGCCCATATAGCCAAGATAATCCTAAGCAAACAGAACAAAGCTGGAGGCATCACAGTACCTGACTTCAAACTATACTACAAGGCTACAGTAACCAAAACAGCATGGTACTGGTACCAAAACAGATATATGGACCAATGGAACAGAAGAGAGACCTCAGAAATAACACCACACATCTGCAACCATCGGATCATCGACAAACCTGACACAAACAACAAATTGTGAAAGGATTCCCTATTTAATAAATGGTGCTGGGAAAACTGGCTAGCCATATGCAGAAAACTGAAACTGGACCCCTTCCTTACACCTTATACAAAAATTAATTCAAGATGGATTAAAGACTTAAACGTAAGGCCTAAAACCATAAAAACCCTAGAAGAAAACCTAGGCAATACCATTCCGGACATAGGCATGGCCAAAGACTTCATGACTAAAACAACAAAAGCAACGGCAACAAAAGCCAGAATTGACAAATGGGATCTAATTAAACTAAAGAGCTTCTGCACAGCAAAAGAAACTATCATCAGAGTGAACAGGCAGCCTACAGAATGGGAGAAAATTTTTGCAATCTACCCATCTGACAAAGGGCTAATATCCAGAATCTACAAAGAACTTAAACAAATTTACAAGAAAAAAAACAAACAACCCCATGAAAAAGGGTATGAACAGACACATTTCAAAAGAAGACATTTGTGTGGCCAAAAAACATGAAAAAAAGCTCATTATCACTTGTCATTAGAGAAATGCAAATCAAAATCACAATGAGATACCATCTCATGCCAGTTAGAATGGCAATCATTAAGAAGTCAGGAAACAGATGATGGAGAGGATGTGGAGAAATAAGAAAGATTTACACTGTTGGTGGGAGTGTAAATTAGGTCAACCATTGTGGAAGACAGTATGGCGATTCCTCAAGGATCTAGAACCAGAAATACCATTTGACCCAGCAATCCCATTACTGGGTATATACCCAAATTATTATAAATAATTCTACTATAAAGACATATGCACATGTATGTTTATTGCAGAACTGTTCACAATAGCAAAGACTTGGAACCAACCCAAATTTCCATCAATAATAGACTTGGTAAAATATGGTTCATATATAGTATGGAATACTATGCAGCCATAAAAAGGATGAGTTCATATCCTTTGCAGGGACATGGATGAAGCTGGAAACCATCATTCTCAGCAAACTAACACAGGAACTGAAAACCAAACACCACATGTTCTCACTCATAAGTGGGACTTCAACAATAAGAACACATGACACAGCGAAGGGAACATCACACACCAGAGCCTGTCAGGGAGCTAGGGGAGGGATAGCATTAGGAGAAATACCTAATGTAGATGATGGGTTAATGGGTGCAGCAAACCACCATGGCACATATATACCTATGTAACAAACCTGCCTGTTCTGCACATGTATCCCAGAACTTAAAGTATAATTTTAAAAAAGTGTAACTGTATCTATAACTTTAAAATTAGGATTCAGCAATCATTTCCAGTATCCTCTAAATATGGTCTTCAGTAATTTCCTCCATTTCTTTGAAAGACATAGGTACCTTAGTATATCTCTTTATCATACAGCTCAGCTTTACAAGTTGCAGATTTGCCCAGCAGAAGTTATTTTCTCTTGTATGTCACAGTAAAAACACACAATTTTAGTCAAAACATTTGGAGATCTTATGAAATCCGTATTTTCTCTTCTTGTCATTAATGATTCTAATAAATAAATTAATCAGCACTTTTGCATCTTCCCATAAGAAAGAATAACTGTTTTGGTTTTAAGTTGGCAGGGAGCAAAGATAAAATGACTCCTATATAACTTTCATTCTACACTAGTCTAGAGCCAAAACTAGATGTAAAATAAAATAAAATAAAATCCATAACCCTTCCTTGTGAGCTTTTTCACACTTAAGACTCTTCAGGGAAGAAATCATTAATTCAAGATTGCCTCTTTCAATTTCTGTTTCTATCATGAGGACATAAGGTTACATTCTTTCATAAAGCAATTTACATAATGATTCAAACCAAATTTTCAGGCTACATTTTGGGGCACTAAGATAATCAGAAAAAAACTTCTAAAGGGATTAAGTAAGTGCCTGAATAGCTAGTTGCTGATGACATCAGGAAATTAAAAATTGTAATAAGGGAACTAACTTCTTACCCTGTCCAGACCTCCCACTTCAAGTTTTAAAATCTACACTTACTCCAAGAAAAAAAATGACTTTTTAATGCTGTATCATGCTAAAGAGATGGGAAGTTTAAAAGTCATTTACCTAAATTAGTAAGTGTAGGAATGAACTATTCATTTAGAAATATAAGAAAAAAACATATCTATATTTTCAAATTCTGTATTTCTAGATTTTATTTTTCTTTCTAAAAAACTAATAGTCTATGAAATCTGATATTCTGAAATCTGTCAAAAATGTCTTTTTCTGGTATATACTTGATTAGAAGACAGAGACATATTGCTATATCATTTATAACATAGAGTATTTAATCTTGCTATCTAATTTCCAAAAATAGATTTAAACACATCATAGAGCTTAAATTCTATTCACACATAGGTCATTATATATATATATTTATTATATATATAAATATATATTTATTATATATAAATATATATATTTATATATAATATATATATTTATTCATTTTATATATATATGTACATACATATAAAATGAATAAATTATCTTTCATTTCACTTTGGATATTATTGGACAGTATAATACAAAATATACGCTGAGTTTAGTAGTAAAATCATCACAATATACACTTTAAAATATTATCTGCATCTACTAATGTCAGTTTTTTAATGTATGCAACTTTCATTTTAAGTAACAATGTATTTCACTTGGTTGTTTTAAACTATATCAGTTGGCTTTAAGCTTTTAGTAACCAACAAGTGTTCAAAAGTTATGTATTCTATGGTTTCCAGTTCCTGGCCATATTTTCCTAATCTTTGTTTATATGTCTTTGAATATATTCAGGACATTGTTTTAAAGTCCCTGTTTGAAAACCCCATTAACTAAATCACTTTGAGTCTTTTTCTGTTATCCAATGCTTCTTTTGTTTTTTATGAGATTTCTTGATATGTTGCATCACTAGTCATATTTTTGTTTGTGCGTGAGCTTATGTGTGTGTTTAAATTGCACACTTTATATTGTATGTGAAAAAACTGTAGTAAAATTTGAAAAATAATATGTTGTTACTTTCCTTCAGAATGCTTTATGTTGCCTTCAGGTAGGTGGCTATGGGAATGAACAACTCTAGATAACCCTAAAACCTTTTCCCGGTATTGAGATAATTTGATAAGGGCTTTCATCCTTGTTGGAATTGGACTATTTTCTGACTATATATACAAAGTCCCATATGTCAGTCTTACCAAGACTGTTTGCCAAGTCAGTAGATTTTCTCAAAGGAAGTTGTAATCTAAACATTATTAAAACATTATTAAAACTAGAAGGCCCCTCATGTTATTCTCCCATTTAGTAAACAAAATTAAAATCATTTTATTAAGTTATAAAGCAGTCTACTAGTATTGATAAGAACTGCTTTAGATATAAATTTGGGAAGAATGGGTATTTTTACATTATTTAGTTTTCCATTTGGGAATGCAATAGTATAAAGGATGAGTTATATCCCTCGTTTTTATGTTGAAAAAATATAGATCTTTATTATGTATATTTTTTATTTTTGTTACCCATCACAATATGAAAAATATATATATTTTAAAACTAGCATACATTTTTAAAAAATTTAAAAAAATTGCGAGAGAAATTCTAATCACTGAGAACCAGAAAAGTTTTGTTATTATACAAATATTATTAAACTTCAAGATGAGTATCTAATAAAGATAGACAAGTATACTTCTAAGACACATTTTTTGATATGCCAACAGTTCCTTTGTTGCATATTAGTGTACTTTAAATTATTTCTTAAAATACTTAAGAAAAAAATTGAAATGTTTAGATACTCCAATCATGTGTCATAGAAGATGATTCGTCATGTAGCAGCAGTAGAGTAAGTTATTAAGATAGCTTTTGTTTTTATGGTCATAATAGTTTCTGTTGTCAGACATAAAGTTGTCAAACATTGTATTTAAGTAAAATTCAAATATTGACCACTGTTTGCAATATGATTTCTTAAGATAACCTGGCAATAATGAAATGTATATCCCAGCATTAATGAAATAAAATATGTCCTTAAAATATGCTATTCAAGTCAAGTTTTATTTCTTAGGACCCATATATAAAGATAATTATTATACTTGGAATCCAAAAGTTGGAATAGGTAGAACATTATGTCCTCCTGACTAACACTAGGATCCACATATGATCCTTTATGCCTTAAAATAAAATCTGTCATGTGAAGGTTTATGAAAGATACAAAGAGATGTATAAAGCTCTTCTTCCTGTCTATACATTTAAGATGATAGTTTTTTGGTTACGGTGTTCATTATTTAATGATATGGATTTTGACATTTGTTTTTTCTAAAATCTCATTGAAAGGTTAAGACAAATTTTTGATACCCATAAAAGTATGAACAAATGCGTAAGTCTTAGAGCTAAAAGTTTTGTTATAAACATCCATTCTGGTTGCTTCAGTAATCACCATTTGACAGTAGAGAGAGGAAGCTGGCATAAACTTATGACAACTAGTGCCTAAGAAATCTATACAATTTGGAAAAGATTTAGTCAGTAGTTTTTTAAAACATATTTAAAAATAATATATCCACTTAGAAAATTAGATAAAGAAGAGCCATGTATGCGTAAAGTAAGTGGAAGAGAAATAACAAATAAATAGAGCAGAAATCAGTAAAAATAAGGAAAGAAAATCATTTTGGAAATCTCTAAAACAAAAAGCTGCTTGCTCAAAAAAATATCAATGAAGATCAATAAAATTGATAGTCTAGCCACAGTAACCAAGAAAAAAAAGGAAGCCAAAATGTACCAATACCAGAAATGAAAGGTGGGTCGTAATCACTGATCCCATGAGTATTAAAATGGTAATAAAGGAATACTATGAACAACATTATAGTATTATATCACACGAATATTACAACTAAGTTGAAATGTACCAATTTTCTAAAAGACGGAATTAAGAAAACATATACAAGGAGAAACAGATTATTTTAAAAGACCTACTATTATTAATTAAATAAATTGAATAAGTAATTTATAATCTTTCCCCCCAAAGAAACTCAGTTGGATTCACTGACCTCTACAAAACATCTAAGAAAACATACCAGTTTTCTACAATTTCTTCCAGAAAATATAAACAAAGGGAATAATTCCTCTAATTCTTTCTATAAGGCTAACCTAGGTATTTACACAACTAACTATAAAACATGTCCATAAATTATCAGTGCAAGAATATTTACAGTAACTTTTTTTATAAATGCCTACATCAAGAACCAACCAAGTAGCCTTTCAAAAGATGAATGTATAAACAAACTGTAGTACATTCATACAGTGGAATATTTTTCAGCAATTAAAAAAATGGCCATCAACCAACCAAAAGACATGAATGGCCTTAAATGCATATTACTTAGGAAGAAATGGTTGATGAGATTACATGCAGGGGGTTTTGTAGAGCATTGAAATCATTCTGCATAACACAAAATGTTACATAAATTACATTATTCATCCAAATCCATAGAGTTGTACAACACAAAGAGTAATATTTAATTTATGCAAGTTATGCAAATTATTTAGGAAGTCAGATAATCTAGAACTCCCAGTAGCCAAAGCTGGACAAATTTGAAAAAAGAAAATAAATAAGGAAGTATTGCATTACTATCCAAACTATAAAAGGAAGGAATACATATTCTGAAAACAAAAGTTGAACTGTGCAAATGTACAAAACAACCTAAATAAACTGTATGGGTATAAAGGTAATGACCCAAGTAACTTTGAAAATAGATGGGGCTATAAGTCTAAATTCAAAAGAAACGGCACATAAACACTGCATTCTCATCAATAAAATTTGTTTCCCATAGGGAACAGGTTAATAATTCTAATATGGCTACACGTGTGTTCTGAAATTGAACAATTGTGTTAATAATCGGGTTTCTTACTGTTGGAGAGAAGATGGGCAGGTTAGCAAGGGAAGAGTGATAGAATGACTTATGTGTTAATGGACTAGAATCAGAGACATTAGTATTTACTCATGTTTAGCTTATAGATATAGATGGTTACAAGGAAAATAGTTACATGTATATACGTATGTTAGTATGTATACATACATTTCTTTGCGTAATCAAATAAATCCTTAAAGCAATGATTCTCTTATTGCAATAAACACACCTAACGCTCAAATCTTTGTTTATAATATGATTATCTAATTAAAAAATCATAACTTTTGGAGAAATGGTTAATTCTAGAACTGGAGGAAGAAATATACAAGATAAGCCTGGAATATTTGCAGTGCTAGGAAGGAAGCAAGAATGCAAAAGCAACTAAACATTAAACACATTGACATGGGATTATGTAAAAGTGTCAGAGGAACCAACTGAAAGAACCCCCAATGTCCAAAGCTGGAACAATTAGAACAAGAAAATGAATAAAGAGTGTTGGATTATAACCTAACCTATAAAGTAAATATCATTTAATACATGCTGACATAAATAAATGATTAAATAAAACAATGAGCGGTAGAGAAGAGACAAATGTTGTATGCAGAAGAATTTCAGATTAATTATGTAGACTTCACCCTCAATGAGTGAGAACATAATGTCCCACTCCTTTAATGTACCCTATTCATAGTGACTAGTTTCCAGACAGTACAGTATGGAAAAGGGAAAATATCATATACTAACCAGGAGAGCCAATGTTATTTTATTTGGATTTATCATTATATGAATTAAGTACCAAGCATGAAATAATCTTTTACTGGGGACAGGGGTGGATGTGCCAGCATGAATTTGAAAACCTCAATGAGAGGATATCTTAGGCTTCTTGATAGTCTTTGCTTTATACACAGTGTCTTATCCATTTTCTGCTGCTATGACAGAATAACTGAGACTGGATAATGTATAAAAAATGAAAATGTATTCACTTATGGTTCTGGAGACTGGGAAATATGATATCAGGGCACCTGCAGCTATGGTAAATCTGATTCCAAGGTGACACCTTGAATATTATACTCTCTAGAGGGAAGGAAAGCCATGTCCTCTCATGGCAGAACGACAAAGAGACAAAAAGGGGGCTAAACTTACTCTCTTGTAACCACATTAATCACGTCTTAAACATTTCCCCTCTTAATACTGGCACCTCTTAACAATGGCAATTACATTTTAACATGAGTTTTGGAGGGGACAAATATTCAAACCATACCACAGTGACTGGCATAGTATTTGTTGAATCGACTTAGTTTGGTTTGGGTTAAATGATCAAACAATAATTATTTGAAGTAAGTCATAAAAACTCATGTTTTGATATTGGAACCTTCGAGACAGTTAAAATATTTAGAAATTTATAAAGTTTTTTTGTGATCATGAAAAAGAACCTGATATCTTGTAAAAAAGAATTAAGAAATAAAAAATAAATTTGCAAAAATTATTGCATGTTAAATAAAACTTGAAAGGATTAACAAATCAAAATTCTATTTGGAAACTATGAGCTGCCATGTTTCCAACTAAAACTATAGCAATACAGTTTACCTAATTATATTACATTCATGTAGGCCTCTATTTATACCTGGAATAGATAAACCAAATCTACAGACAATCTGAAAAAGCAAAGAAGCACCACAGGGCTTGTCTGTTTGGGGCGTGTGTGTGTGTAAGTGTGTGAGTGTGTGTGTGTGTGTGTGTGTGTGTGTGTGTGTATCCAGACAGGGGAACTTGCTCCACTGGAGCAAAATATGAAAGAATCTTGAAAATAAATCTAGGAGTTAAAAGCAATTTTACACCTAACTTGAAGGCATATCTCCTAAGAAGTCATTGAAACAAACAAAACAAAAACAAAACAACAAAGCCAGTAATTCTTCTACAACATTGTTTTTCAAAGAATGGTCACAGATTTCTGAATTAAAATCACTAGAGTAGTCATTTAAAAGAAGCATTTCTAAATTCAGTGCTAATCAGCTGATTCAGAATAACTGAGGGCAAATTTTTGTACCTAGGATGAGAACCTCTTTTCTAGAGTCGCCAAATTATTAACCTAAATACTCCACTAATTCTGCAGCTACTATAATAACACAGAAATGTCTTTGAAATGGAGATTTTGTAAAGAATAGCATGTTTTATTGACTATGTAATGATTACTTTCATACATCAATTGTTAAGCTTCTCATTTAAAAATTTCTGGAGAAGTACACAATTTAAGTGGAAATTTCCTATGAACCTGATAAAATGATCTATACTTCATTTTTTATATTTACTTGCTCTCTTTGTATCTTCTTTCTATGTTAACTATCTAGTCATATGTCTATGCACTAATAATAGCAATTGAAGGCATTTATGTTTTAAAGCAGTAGCTGTAATTATATTACTTTTCCTATAAATAACATTGGCGTTGATGCTTTTATAATGAAAATGAACCCAAGCGATTGAATATTTATGAATCAGAATCTTTTTGGAAGTGAATATGACGGCACAGAAAACATGCAATTACCAGAAATACCTACAGTGATTAAAATGTTAATTAACCACAGTTTCTTTTATTAGCTTAAACAAAATCATACTACATATAGAAAAAAATAAAATTCTCTGATAATTTTTAAATGCAAATTTATTCAATCATTAAAGAATATTTATTTTCAAATAAAATATGCCAAAGGAAGTGAAATAATCTGTTTTAATTTCCTCCCAGGCATCCAGTAATATAAAACTAATCATCAAATACTCATATATTAAACCTAGCTAAACAGATGGGAGTTAACACAAAACATTTTAAAGCTCCTGAAAAGATGACTTTTGCTATTCTTTAACATTAAAATAAAAATATATTGGAATAATTCAACAGCAACATTCAATACTAATACTTGAAAATCAATCCACTAGGCTAGAAAATATTTTTGTTCTAATTAATTCAATATACTCAGTATAATTCCCTATTTATTTAATGGGTAATGTTTTCCTATCTCTGTTCAATCACAATTGAAGGTTTTAATTTCAAACTTTCAATAACTCAATTTTTTTTAATTTGCCTAAATTATTTGAGGTTTTAATAGTTTAAAAACCAAGTTTCATTATTCTAATATTCTATTATATGGGAATTTATCTGTAGAACATAATAATTTTGACATAATGGGGCTTTAACCTTAAAAATCCAAACTCTAGTGGGAACATCTGGTTTAAAATATTATTCATTCAGAAATGATCATCCCTTTAACTAGATAGTTATTTATTTAGTAGAAGAGTTTTTTGGTACTTTTCTTCTACAATCTCTACTTATTACAATATATAATAGTTAATTTATGAATTGAGAATCATCATGTGTATGTCTATATTGTCACTGTACTTCATATTTAAATGTCTTGCTCTGATAAATTTAGTGTATTTCAAAATCTAATAATCTAAAATAATCTTTCAGATACTCACTTCTCTCACTTCTCTCTCTCTGTTTTTAATTAGAGACAGCATCTCCCTATGTTGTTCAGGCTGGTCTCCAACTCCTGATCTCAAGGGATCCTCCTGCATCAACCTCCCAAAGTTAGGATTACAGGCATGAGCCACCATGCCCGGCTCTCTTGCTTCTCTTCTTTTCCAGTTTATATTCCAGGGTCCATCAAATATCAGTTCCTTGTACTTATTCTGAAACTCTTCTTCAGCTCTTTATTAATGATAATAACCTGGCCAGATCCCAACCCAAGGACAACCAGGAAGATATTTCTCAAACAGCTTTCCTCATCACTCTATTGCATTAGAATTATCAATTTATGCTTTGTCCCAGTTCTTTCCCAGCAGTTTCTGTTAATTATGTGCATTACTCATGCCTTGAACCCCCAAAATCCCTTTTTAGATATATTCCCCTTAGCATATACTTCATTTTTTGTCTTCATATAACTCATCAAAAAGAATTATATATAGTCAATGTCTAAAATTTGTCTGCTCTTATACTGTCTCATACTCACTCCAGTCAGATATTGATGCTATTTTCACATTTGCTAAATCCCATGGTTAATATAATATTTATCAGTTGTTATTTTATTTGACCTAGAAACATTCACCTTAGTTGATCACTCTCTCTTTAAAATATTTTCTCTATATTCTTCTTCTATGTCTATTATTCCCCTAGTTTCTACTACTCAGTTTTTAAAGCTGCTTCTTACCTCCCTGACTTATGAAAACAGGAGAGCTGTATTAGTCAGGGTTCTTCAGAGAAACAGAACTAAGATGTATATGGACATACAAGAAAGGATTCATTATGAGAACTGGCTCATGACGATATGGAGGGGGAAAAGTCCTATGACATGCCATCTCCAGTCTGAAGAGCCAAGAAAGACAGTGGTGTAATTCAGTCTGAGTCTGAAGAACTGAGAACCAGAATAGCCAATGGTGTAAGTCCCAGAGTCTGAAGTCTCAATAACCAGGATCTAAAATATCTGAGTGCAGGAAAAGATGAGTGACCTGACTCAAGAAGAGATAGTAAACTCACCCTTTCTCTACTTTTTGGTTGTGTCAAGCCCTCAGCAGATGATGACGCCTGCCCACATTTGTGAGTGTGGATCTTCTTTAATCAGTCTACCTGAAATCAAATGCTAACTTTTTATATATAATTATATATATAATTATATATAGTCAATGTCTAAAATTTGTCTTCTCTTATACTGTCTTGTACTCTCATGGATACTCTCATGGATATACCCAGAAAAAAATGTTTTAGCATCTATCTGGGCATCCTTAACCCAGTCAAATGGACACATCACAGAACCCCAAGGCTCCATCATCAGCTCTCTTTTCTATCTTCCTAATTCTTTAGGTGATCTCACCTAGTCTTATGCTTTAAATTGTTTTTTTATGGTGAAAACTCCAAAATATATCTTCAGTCTTAACTTTTTTTCTAACTTCAACATTAATTTTCTCTTAAAAATATAACTGGTATACCAATCATAATATGTTCAAGGTGAAACCTCTAATTATTTTTTCAAAACCTTTATCACTATCAGTGTTCCAAATCTCAGTAACGTGATTCCGTTATTCATTCTTTCACGCTAACTTCTGTTTAGTCATATTTGACTACATTATCTTATATAGAATCTAGGAGCAAATTATATCCAGATTCTATTCACTTCTTGTCATCTCCATTGCTAGAACCTTTAATTTTTACTTTGATTATTGACATAGCCTCTACCCCCTTTTTTATTCATCATTGGCTTTTATAGACTATTCACCCCCAAGCAGCCACAATTACCGTTTGTCAAGGTAAGTTAAATGGTGTTGAAATTTTGGTCATAACCTGACAATGACTTTCAGTTTTACTGAGAGCTCATATCAATATTTACACATTCACCATATTTTGGGAGTAATATGACTTGATGAAAATCTTGATATTCACCAATGATACTAGTTTAGATTCCCCTTCTTCCAAGAAATCTTTCCTTTATCTTCAAAGTTTTTTTCTATGCCATTATCATGTATCCTCCAAACATTTTCTATTAATTTCCCTTTATCTCAGTTTAAAATATCAGCATTTTTGGGAGCAATAGACATCTATTCTGTTAACTGTTTTATCATTAGAACCTTTCCCAGAGCACAGGATATAGTAGAAAATTAATAAGTCTATTTGGGGAGTAATTAGCATTTATTACTAAATCCTCTACCAGTTGCCATAATCTCTAGTTACCTCTTTTTTCCCTTTATTACAGCAATCATGGGACAATCGCAGTTATTCAAATAAACCAAAGACTCTTACAAACAATCTTGATCTTGATCTTCATTCTACCTGGAAACCTCTTTCCCCAGTTATACAAATAGTTTGTTCACCCATCTCCTGCAGATATCTGATCATATGTCACCTGTAAAAGTGAGGCCTTCTGTGATCACATTATTAAAAATATATTATTAAAATAAATTATTAAAACCAAATAACTCCACTCAAGCATTCTCTGACTCCCCTATCTACCTTACTTTTCTCGAGAGCACTTCTCACTCTCTGGCTTACTATTTATTCTCAATGTTATATGCTTATTATTCTCTTCTATATGAATGGAAGCAGCCAGAAAAGTACATTGTATCTTTTTACTACCTGAACTACTACACATATTTTTTGCACTCAAAAGATATTTGTTGCATGAATGGACCAAGATTTTCATTTTATTCATTGGCTATTTTCTTTCATAGCATAGCCATACGATAAGAATATTGGGGTTTATTTTTGGCCAAAAAATTCTTTTGTCGATTTACTCTCTTTTTCAATGGTTGAAGTACAGTTGTGTTTCAAAAATAAAGTATTTCAAATGTTAGCTGAAACCATGGACACACTATTTAGTCTTTTTGAGTCTAATTCTTATCAGTACAACAAAATGTTGAACTAGATGTTACTTTAGTTTGCATCCATCTTAAACAAAACTAAGTAATATTATATTTTTAAATCTGTAAATGTCTTCATAGGACGTATTTTAGGAGTAATGTGACTTGATGAGAATCTTGATTTTTTACTAATAATACCAGCTTAGATTCCCCTTTTTCCAAGAAATCTTACCTTTATCTTCAAAACCCTTTTTTCATGCCATTATCATGTTATCTTTTAAGCAACTTTCTGTATACTTCTCTGTATTTCAGTTTAGAATACCAGCATTTATAAGAGCAATAGACAACTATCTTCTTAACTGTTTTGTCACCAGCACGTTTCACAGAGCACAGAATACAGTAGAAACTCAGTAAGTATGTATGGTAGTAACTAAAACTTATTAAGCCTTTTCTAGGTCAGGCAATATTCTGTTTCACATATTTAACTCAATTAACACTCATAAAAACCTACAATTTTGTTGTTGAGTTAATGAAATTAAAAAAACAAGTATTGACATGGAGTTTGAGTTTGGCAAAGTAAGCTAATTTTCAGCTTATGAAATAGATGGAGAGCAAAATTATTTGGCAAGAGAAAATGGAAATTTTGAGGTCAAAGAAGATGAACAGAATAGATCAGAAAGCAAGAAAGTTCTTGAAACTCAGTGATAAGAAAGGACATCTAATTTAAAGAAATAATAGGATAAGAAGATTTTTTTCAGCTTGTATAAGGATGTAAAATTTAGCTTGTATTTAAGAGTGTAAAAGAGAAAGCAGTTTCCTCATAGAGGAGGACTAGAAGAAATTCAATACTATTATAATGGTTCCAGACAATTAAACACACATATAGGAAGTCTTAACTATTGCTCTGGAGTTAAGGAAATCAAATTTGAATCATTTAGCAACTGTTATACATTAACATGATAGTGAAACTCCTGATACTTCAGTAATCACTTGAAAGTCATAGCATCTAGCAAAAATATATAACTAAAACCTGTTACACTGTGGTGGGTACTTTGCTAACAATTTCTGTAGTCTTCATAGCTATCATCCAGAAAGGTCAGATTTACCAGTTGAGGTCACAATATTTTATACAGCAGGAATTTAAAATATTATTCATCTGATTTCAAATTCTGCGCTCTATTAATTGTGCTAGTCTTTTATTTTAGCCCCAAAAAATCTTGAAAGGAAACCGAAAACATAAAACAGGTAGGAGTTATTTGCTACTTGGAAGTACCTCAATAGAACCCCAGTACATGGAGGCTAGCGCAATAACCACTGTATTAGCTATACTTCCTTTCTTAGAATAGGTCATCTTTCTAAAAGAGTCAAAAATGTTCTTTTAAAAATGTGAAGTGTCATATGAACATGTAATAAAATGCTGTGATTACAATAAAAGCAGAGACGATTAAAGATGACATACAATAAGCCACATATATCTTATGTACAGCACAGACAGAATCAGTTAAACAATCACCTGGCTACTTCCTTCCCTGCATTTTGCTACTTCCAGAAAGGCATTCTCTGAAAACCAGTGATATGCTGGAGCTGGCTCCAGTCCCCTGCTTACCAGAGGTGTTGGGCACATCTCTGCTGTGTATTTAGTGGCATCACCTTGATAGGGAGCCACCATGGGAGAAATTACATCATGGAAATGGCAAATTTTATAAACTGAGTATATTTTTCACAAAGAGCTATTAATATTTGCTAGCACATCACCGCATGCTGATATGCTCAAAACAAGAAGAAGAAAAAAATGTGGGGGAATAAAAAGCAAAGGCATGAAGTAAATGAAAGAATTATGTTATCTATCTTACTTAGACTACATAACTTTAGAAACACTTCCTTGACATGTGGAAATGCTCTGATGTTGAAAATTGCAGTTGCATACAGGTTTGTTCCAGTGGACTAACTGGATTCAGAGTTTATGTCAATCTAAGAGTATTGTTTTTTGTTTGTTTGTTTTAAGAGTATACTTCACGAACTGCTGTGAAATAGGCATTATATTTCATTCTCCCTAACTTTACATTTTCGTTAACTTTTCAATGTGATTAATAGAGACTTTTTATGTGTTAATTTTACAGAATGAATTTATATTCATCTGTTAAGAAAGTGAAATCGTATCAAGGGAACTGAAATGAATATTGAAATAACACTAGACAATCTGAATTGTTGGTCTGCATAATGGTTGAATCTTTTATAGATCCTTGCATTTGTTTTGAAGTGCAGATATTCATGATAAAAAAATAATCAAACATGACTTAAAGAGCAATTTGAGAAAAATAGGTATATGCTTATGACTGTGAGTCATGGAATATGAACCTGTATATTAACCTTTATTTCCTTTTATTTCAGTAAGCACCTTTCAAATATTAAGCTATCAAACTTTCAGCACTACAATAAATAAACCTTATATTGAAACCTTGAATTCAGTAAATCTTATAGAAATATGTCAGACTTCTCCTAGTAATTCTAAGCCCAGATTTAGGTGACAGGTTATATACAGTATAATATAACTATTATTTCATTGTCATCACTCAACTTAGTGAAGTATCAATACATTTTTACTCTTAACAAAAGCTAATAAATATTGAGATTTTAGTATATGCCAGGTAGTATTTTAAGGTTTTTTTTAAAATATATGTTATGCCATTTCGTACAAAAGCCAAATACGGCAGAATAATTTGAGTTTTATTGGTGAAGAAGGCATGACAGAATTTACATAGCCTGCTCATGTATACACTGATAGAGCTGAAAGAGCTAAGGTATGAACTGAAGTAAAAGAATTACAACGCACTCCATTTTAACTACTACACTATACTGCTCATCAAATCATGTAGGAATTTAATTATCTGAAATAAAATTTGACAAGTTAATCGCATGTAAGTTATGTAAATCTCATTGATTACTAGATTAATTCGAAATAAATAAAAGAATCTGGTAACTATCAAATAATTTTAATGTGATTTTTAAATTTCTTTTTTTATTTGAAATCTTTGTTTGCTTTTCAGAGTAGGTGTTACATATAATAGTATCAAATTGCATGAATAATTCCTTGCTGTAAATAACGTTGTTCTCCCATGATGAAAAGGATGGCATGTTATCCAGGGGTGCTGCACCTGGAGTTGCCTATACCAACTAGATAGACTTTGAATTTTCAAGTTAGGAAGCATATAGGTGAGCTTCACATCATTATAGGTATTTTGAAAGTTTTTATAGAAAGAGAAGAGAATGTAATCAATGGCTTATTGGAAAAACGGTCTGAAGTAGGATCATTGTCTTCACAGAATCCATTGCATGCTTCTTTCCTTATTTGGATGTATGTTTGTGACTCTGGGATTGTTATCATAATGCCAAACATTTATGTTTTTGACCACATTCGGCCAGGATTTGTAGCTTGGAATTTCTCTGCTTCTGACAGAATACAACCTTGGGCATGCATAGAGCTAGGGACACATGGCAGGAAAGCATTCAATTTTATTTTTAAATGTTTGCGTAGCAGTTGCCCCTGGATCAGTCTAGCTTACTTTTAGCCAGTATTTGGTCAGAAGTTTTGTTTAAGTCCGTCATGCTAATGAAGTGTCTGCCCTTTCTGGATGGATATGTGAGCTGGTTGGGAAATGTTTTCAAGTCTTTCCTATGTCCTGCTCTAATTGCTTCTGAGGGGACACAGCTTAGTGCATACACAGCATTCTCAAAGCCAAGATTGACCATAATCCAGGAGAGTTCTGCTTAATAGTCACTTTTTTAGGTTGTCTCTGTTAAACTTCTAGATTATCCATTGTTTTTCTTGTTGCTATAAGTATCTTGAAAACACTAGAACCTTCTTAATTGCTGTCCACCAACACCTTTGTTTGTTTCAACAATGTTCTCAAGCATGCAATTTTTCAAACCGTGTTCCAAATAAAGTCAATCTCCTCAGGTAGAGCTAAGGAGCTCCTTTTCCTTATGGCCTGCCTCTCTTATTTGGTAGAATATCTGGGCCACTTCCCAGGACCTGTGGTTGGAGAGAGCAGATGGCTTCTCCCAGAGTGACATCCAGGGTCTTCCACCAAGCTTCAGGATAGGTGGTAGCTTCTACTTTTGGCCCTTTCAGTGTGGAACCTCTGCTACATGAGTGGACTGGGACAATCATTTCCCAGTATGTTTACCTGCTGCACCTGGGGCAGAACTTCTACTATAGGTGTAATTTTGGGTTAGGAATGGGAGCCTGTGTCATTTTAGCTGCACCTGAATGAAACACAGCTTCTCAAACACAGGCCTTGTGGCGGATGAGAAAATTGTAACGTGCCCCTATTGGGATGTAACTAAAGTTTTAGACTGGAAGCGGAGGGGAGAAGAAACCCTGGTTTTCTTGATAACTCTAACGTAGAGTACTTAACAGGAATAGAGTTTCCCTAACATGGAGCTGCAGGTGGACAGAAAAGAGCATTTAATCCTTGGATTCACACTCAAAAAACACTGGCTTTAATATTTGATTTCATGGCCTCACTATGATCAGGGCACGTCACTTAATGTCTCCAGGCTTCCTGGATATGAAATTCCTGATATGAAACAAAGGGAAAATTAGATATGACTTGTTTTAAATATCACAGATCTAACTACAGATTCTATTATTTTTGTTTACCAAGTAAGTATAATGAATAATCCTAAAATGTAGCCATGTTCCTGTTTTAGTCCATTTTATGCTGCTATAAAAAAATACTACAAACTGGATAATTAATAAAGAACAGAAATGTATTTATTCCAAATTGAGGGACTGTGAAATTCAAGATCAATTTGAGTCAGAAAAGTAGGGTCTGGAGGCAGGGAACCTAAGGCCCATTTGTTCTGAATCAAGGGAAAACACAAGTTCTGGGGGCAGGGAATCTAAGGCCAATTCATGCTGACTTCCCTAAGCTGGGTCAAAAGGAAAACACCTGGGGCTTCGGGCAGGGAACCTAAGGCCAATTAAAGCAAACTTCCTAAAGCTAAACCAAAAAGAAAAACCCTATCTCCCCATGCCAAATAACAATGGATCAAAGGTCACTTTCCCTACAACCCTCCCGGCTTCTGCCCTGTCTCAGATGGAAAGGGAGAGTGCCTTGGATTGGCCATGGGCCAAGCAGAGACCATCCGTTTAGAGAGCAAAACTCAGCCTTTAATTAGCCACAGACCAAATCCTTTATCCAGATAAGAACCTCAAACAGAGTTCTTAAAACCCAGAAAACTTTGTAACCGGGCCCTTGAGCTGCTTTCTCAGCCCACTCCCACTCTGCTGAGTGCTTTCTCACTTTAATAAATTTCTACTTTCGCTGCTTCATCTCTGCATTTTATTCCTCTGCTACTTTATGCATTTTGTTCAATTATTTGTTCAAAACGCCAGGGACCAGGACAACTCATAGTCAATACCTTCCACTGGTAACAAATTCACCAGCATTGAGTATCTGAGGAGGAGCTTCTTGCTTCATTCTCACATAATAGAAAGTGGAAGGGCAAGCCAGCCTAAGACCCTCTTTATGCACGGTCTTAATCCCACTCACAAGGCAGGGGCCCTGGTGGCCTAATTATCTCTTAAAGGTCCTACCTCTTAATACTGTCACATTGGCAATGCCAGAATTCTGGAAAGGGCATATTCAAATCATTGCAGTTTCATTTCAGGTTCATTCATTTATTCCATCATTCATTTAACAAACAGTTTTTGATTGAATTTCTGCTATGGTCATAGCACAGGCTACAAATACATTTTAACAATATTATAAGAAATTACATTTGGTTTCTGAATTGTAATTTCAGATGGATACACTTAAATTGAAGTGATACTATTTAATCAAGTAGCTCTTCAAAGTAAAGAATACTAGCAGAATTTATGGAATTATGAAGAGAAATCAACAGAAAATTTAAATATTGAAACTTGCAGATAATTCACTCTTACCCTAAAAACCAACATGTCAATTATAAATTATTTATTGATTTGAACTGTTGAGTTAGATTAGATTATAATATACATATTTAAAGTCTTTTCACAGTAAAATATACATGAGGATAAAGAAATCTATTATTATGTATAAATGCATATTGAGAAGATTTCAGTTACACTGCAAATGAAACTGTTTGAACCTAAATTCAAAGTGTTCCAATAATATTATCAAATTGAATCTTCACACAAAACTCAGTAGTAAGTTATCTGAGTTTCAATATACAGCTTCAGATACATTAAGTGTTCTTTCTAGTAATCCCCATTGTATTCTATTGCTGAATACTAAAGCCACTGTTGACTAAAAAGCCAGGTCTTTTATACCTGCTATTGTTTCAAAAAGTTTAAAATAATGGCTGGGCAGGGTGGCTCATGTCTGTAAATCTCAACACTTTGGGAAACTGAGGCAGGAGGATTGCTTGAGTCCAGGAGTTTAAGACCAGCCTGGGAAGCATAGTGAGATCCCCATCTCTATGAAAAATCAAAATTAGTTGGGCATTATGGCATGTGCCTATAGTCCCAGCTATTCAGGAGGCTGAAGAGGGAGAATACTTTTAACACAGGAGAGAGAGGTTTCAGTGAACTGTGATTGCACCACTGCACTCAGCCTGGGTGACAGAGTGAGACTGTGTCTCAATAAATAAATAAATAGTGCTTATTAAATTAATTTATATTCAAAATGTATTTTAAAACATCTTATGCTTTAATTGTCTTAACTATGGTTAGATGAATAAATGGTTTATGACTAAAGAATAAACTGAAAATTATAAATATCTATAATAGATTCAGTAAATGTGGGTGTTAGATGATGCAGATATAAAGTTAAGACCCTACTTTCATACATAGCGTACTTTCAATATAGAGGACAATAATAGGAACATGATATATAAGATAAAAGAGCCCAAATTTAAATTTAAATTTAATAAAATGAGAATATTAAGGTTTAGAAATAATAATTCATTAGTTATTACTCATTTACATCAGCAAACAGATATTGAGAACTCATTTATTCCAGTTTTCTCAGATGCAAAAATGCTCTTAAAATTGTTAGTTTGTTATGAAAGTCAGAGAAAAAAGTTATATTAAAGAGCAATATTTAATGATACACTGATGTAAAATATATTGATACAACTTAGAAGATGTAATATGGAAACTACATTTTGAAGGATAAATTGGAAGACTTTGACAAGTGGGAAGATTTGAATGTGTATTCAAATAAAAAAGATGTTAACATTAATAAAGGTTTAGATAAGCTATTTGAGTGCTATTCAAAGAAAACTTGGCTTTATTTCATAGCTAATTGTGGATCATTGTCAATAATTATCAGTCAAATTACTTAAATTGGATAGTAATCTCAGAAAGTCAGAAAGGGTATTTCTTTTTTTTTAAAAAAAGAAAAGGCAAATGAGGATTTTAGATTTACTTTAGTCATTAACATATTATTCAATTAAATGCAACTTATCTTATTTTTTTAATTTGGCAAAATCAAATAAAATACCCTTTTAATAATACTCTAAATATATAAAACTTGCCTGTTTTATTATGCAATTATCAACAGAGTGAAGAAAAAGAAAACATAGTCACCTCAATTGATCCAGAAAAAGAACTTGGAAAACCTTAATATCCTTTCATGATTAAAAATTACTTTACAAACTACAAATAGAAGAAAACAACTTCGATATAATAAAGGCTATATATGAAAAACACATAGCTAACATCAAACTCTATGGGAAAAGACTGAAAGCTTTTGCTCTGGGATCAAGAGCAAGACAAAGATTTCCACATCTCTCATTTCTATTTAACATAGGACTGGAAATGCTAGCCAGAGCAATAAGGCAAGAAAAAGAAATAATATGCATTGAAAGTGAAAAGAAAGAAGGCTTTTTCACAAATGATATGGTCTTACATGTAGAATATGCAAAAGAGTAGACACACACACATTCACATAAACACACACAGACCTCCTGTTAGGACTAATAAAAATATTCAGGAAAGTTGCAGGATATAAAATCAACTCTCAAAAAAAAGTTGAAGTTGCATTTCTCTATGCTAAGAATGAACAATCTGAGAAGAAAATTAAAGAAAAAATCCCATTCACAATAGCATCTTAAAAAAAAAAACCTTAGAAATAAGTTCAGCCGAGGAGGCAAACCTTATGGACTAAAAAACTACAAAATGTTGCTGAAACATTTTAAAGACATGAATAAAGAAAAAGATAGGCTGTGTTTATGAGTTGGAGGAATTAATGCTGTTAAGATGTCAATAATAGAACACATACAAAAATTAAATAAAAGTAAAATAAAATAATTTGTTAAAAAGTCAATACTGCACAAAGTGAACTACAAATTCAGTGCAATCTTGATCAAAATCCCAATGATGATTTTGCAGAAAGACAAAAATCCATTTTAAGATTCATATGGAATCTCAAGAAACCCAAAATAGCCAGAGCAATCTTGAGGAAAGAGAATAAGTTCCAAGTTCTCATCCTACCTGATTTCAAAACTTAAAGCTACAATTATCGAAACAATGTGGTACTGGCATGAAGACAGATATGTAGACCACTGAAATAGAGCAGAGATTCCAGAAATTAACACATGTATATATGGTCAAATGACTTTTTTGACTTTTTTTTTTTTTTCTTGAGATGGGCTCTCACTCTGTTGCCCAAGCTGGAGTGCAGTGGTGTGATCTTGGCTCACTGCAACCTCAACCTTATGGGTTCAAGTGATTCTCATGCCACAGCCTTTCAAGTAGCTGGGATTACAGGCACCCACCACCATGCTCAGCTAATTTTTGTATTTTTAGTAGAGAGGGGGTATCACCATGTTGGTCAGGTTGGTTTTGAACCCCTGACCTCAGGTGATCCACCTGCCTTGGCCTCCCAAAGTACTGGGATTACAAGTGTGAGCTACTGTGCCCAGTTCAAATGATTTTTTGTAAGGGTGCCAGGCTGATTTAATGAGATAAGAACACTCTTTTCAACAAATGGTGGAGGGAAACGAAATGTCTACAACATCCCCCACTCCTCAAAGCAAAAGTTGGATCTTTACAGTACACCTTAGAGTAAAAATAAATCAAAGACCAAATTGTAAGAGCTAAAACCATGAGACTAAGAAAAATGGAAAAGCTTCATGACATTGGGTGTAGCAGTAATTTTTTAGATATGACAGCAAAGCACAGGTAACAAAAAATAGATAAATTGAGCTACACCAAAATTAAAAATCTTGTATATCAAAGGACATTATGAATAAAATAAAAAGGCAATCCATAGAATAGGAGAAAATATTTGCAAATTATATATGTGATAAGGAGCTAATTTCCAGGTTATGTAAATAAGTCTTACAACAAAATAAGAAAAACAAATGACTTAATTTTAAAATTAGCAAATAACTTGAATATGCATTTTTCCAAAAAGATACACAATAAGCACATAAAAAGATGTTCAATTTCATCAATTATTAGGGAAATTCAAATCAAAACCACGATGCAATGCCACTTCACACCTGTTAGGATGGCTATTACTAAAAATCAAAAAAGCAAATATGAGGGATAGAGGAGAATATAGATTAACTGAAACACTTGTGCATTGCTGGTAGAAATGTAAAATAGTATAGCTGCTGTGGAAAATAGTATGACTGTTCTATGAAGAAAATTACAACAGAATTACCATATTATCCAACAGTTCCAATTCTTGATGTGCAGTTAAAAGCATTCAAAGCAGAAAAACACATATTTGTACACCCATATGCATGTTAGCATTATTCACAATAGTCAAAAGAGGGAAGCAGCCTAAGTGTCTATGAACAGATGGATGGATGAACAAAACGTGAAATAAACATACAATGGAATGTTATTTACCCTTAAAAAGGAAGGAAGTTTTGACATGTGCTACAACATGAATGAAACTGAAGACATTATGCAAAGTCAAATAAACTAGTCACAGAAGAATGAATGCTGTATAATTCCATTTATGTGAGACATCTTGGGTAGTTAAATTCATAGAGACAGAAAGTCAAATGTTGGTTGTCAGAGACAATGGGTAGAGAGAAAGATAATATTTTTGTTTCATGGATACAAACTTTTAATTTGGAAATATGAAAAAGTTCTACAGATGGGTAGTGCCAATGTTTTCAAGACACTGAGTACACTTAAGAACTGTACACAGAACTATACAGTTGAAAAGGGTTAGTATGGTAAATGTTATGAAACGTATACTTTGCCACAGTTAAAATTAATTAATTTAGCTCTGTATATGTTCCAACAGATACATACCTCTAGCATACTACCCAATCTCTAATTAAAGCAGGTCAGGTATTGTGGCATCCGTTGTCCAAGTAATATCTTATTTAGTTGGATATTACTTTACAGAAATAAAACCTCAGTATTTTGTTCCAGACGCTAATATCCATTCCAGATAATGTTAACTTTAAGCTGGAATTTGAGTAGTTATAAGATGCATATTCAACCTTATACAAATGTTTCCTGTAAGCTAATCACCAGGACAGAAAATAAACCGTATTTATCATGAATCCTTACAAATACACACATAATTAAAACTTAGAGGCTTTTACCTTTTTTTAGATCTATAAAAATTTATTTGATTCTAAGTGCAAATACATTATCTCATGCTTTGTGTTTAGGATTTGATCTAGGTGCATCTTAATAAAGCTAATAAAAAGTGGCTATTTTTTACCACTCAAATATGGAAAACATTGTGCCAGAGAGATATCCCAAAGGAGCGATTATCATATGATAACCATATCTTCTCCTCTGTCTTACTGTTAATTAAATTAATTTATTATGTGGTCTTTCCCTAAGTATACTTGATTTAATGTGCTGCATGTAATTAGTAGCTCAGGAAATGGAGATGAGATTATTTTACTCTTGGTTACAAGAAACCATGATCCAAAGAACTTTGTAATAATATAAGTGAAAAGATATTTTTATTCTTTTTATTTTTAAATCAAACTGTTTTTTCTCGAAAACTATAGCACTGGAAGAAAATATCTGGGTCTGGATTCTACTAAAAAGATGTAATTCATATTTGTCTTAAAGCTGCTTGAAGCAACAGAAGCTGTCTGGGAATTTACAATGTAATTTATTATATTAATATAAATGGAATATATATTTTACTTATTGATCGACAACTTAGGGATTAAGAGCACTGGTTCTGAAGCCAAATCTCCTAAACTAGAATTTTAGCTCTGCTACCTACTACTTGTATGATTTTTTGGAAATATATAACATCTATACAAGACTAAGTTCCTGAAAATGTGGGCAATATAATGCCAATATATTAAAGAGTGCTGTGAAAGATCAGATGAGTTACATATAACAGTAAGAATAGCCACCTGGCACATACTGGCACATAGTAACAATTAATGATTGTCATTATTGTATTAATATTACTTTTTTTTTTTTTTGAGATAGAGTCTTGCTGTGTCACCTAGGCTGGAGGGCAATGGTGCAATCTTGGCTTACTGTAACCTCTGCCTCCCGGGTTCAAGCGAATCCCCTGCCTCAGCCTCCAGAGTAGCTGGGATTACAGGCGCCTGCCACCATGCCTGGCTAATTTTTTTGTATTTTTAGTAGAGATGGGATTTCACCATATTAGCCAAGATGGTCTTGATCTCCTGACTTCGTGATCCACCCACCTCAGCTTCCCAAAGTGCTGGGATTACAGTGGTGAGCCACTGCACCTAGCAAGTATTACTATTTAAACTACTTTATTTACTGAGTCACATACACTTGTTATATTTTTGTATTGAATATATCCACCTGCATATACAAGAGAATAATAACAAATTAAAACATTTAAACCAAATTATCTTGAAGTGCCTTCAAAACGGATGTTTACATCTTAATGTTAAAATGTATTTATTAAAGAATAATTACTATATTGATTTAATCTTTGATCATTTTACTTTTGATGTGTTTTTAATGTTTCAAGACCAGAATTATATCAAAAGGCAGATTAAATATGTTTTACACTCATGCAATTGATGAAATAGTTCTTCTTTGTGGGAGGATTTTAAATAAATCTCTCTCTAATTCAAGTCCAGGACTTTTTTGTTGCATATGCTGGACTTCTCACCCAGATTTATTTCAGGTATTATACTATTTTATCTAAATGATCATCAATGCTTTTTGCAATTCTGATTACCCAGGGGATTACCTGTCTGACAACCAAACCTCCTGCTAAGAAGGAAATTATGCTGCAGCTGCACCAATTGTCAAGATTTATTTTCTTAGAGCCTTACAGTGGTAAAATTTGTCTTTCATAATCTCAAACATTATATTAGTGAAATATATGTGGAAAATTGAAATATATGTTTTTGTAGTATCATAATCCCTACAGCACCTCCTTGTGTCAGCTCTATATTTAATTCTATAAAGAAAATACAATAGGGACGTATAGTTCTTCCAGAAGTTAAATATATGCATTTCTTAACTGTTAAAACAAAAATACCATAGTTAAACTTCTAAGTAAAATACAGGATTTTCACAAAAATTTTAGCCAAAACATGATTTTAAGGACACAGTAGTTATTTTCTTCCAGCAAATTGTGAGCTCCATATTACATCTGATAATCAAGCAGACTACTTTCAACAAAAAATGCTTTTTAATCACCAATTTAAAAACACCAATAAAACCTTCAAAACTACTAACATAAAATTTATATTCAATAATCCATAATTATAAGGTTTTCTGATTCTTATTCTCATCTACCAAGAATGCTTACACTACTGTTATATGTCATTGTTAAAATAAAAATGTCAAATGTAAGCCAATTTTTGCTTTTACAATCAACCATTGGCATGAATATTGATCTTAATGAGTATGTAGTCACCACAGTACCTAAACAATTTATAAACCTTATAAACTCTTTAATCTATTACATAAAATGTTATACATATAAAATATTTTAAGCCAATTCATAAAGCAGTTTTCTGTCCTTTTTTTCTCTAATGTTAATAATCTCTTCTGAAAACTGGCTAGCCATATGTGGAAAGCTGAAACTGGATCCCTTCCTTGCACCTTATACAAAAATTAATTCAAGATGGATTAAAGACTTAAATGTTAGACCTAAAACCATAAAAACCCTAGAAGAACACCTAGGCAATACCATTCAGGACATAGGCATGGGAAAGGACTTCATGTCTAAAACACCAAAAGCAATGGCAACAAAAGCCAAAATTGACAAATGGGATCTAATTAAACTAAAGAGCTTCTGCACAGCAAAACAAACTACCATCGGAGTGAACAGGCAACCTACAGAATGGGAGAAAATTTTTGCAACCTACTCATCTGACAAAGGGCTAATATCCAGAATCTACAAAGAACTCAAACAAATTTACAAGAAAAAGAACAAACAACCCCATCAAAAAGTGGGCGAAGGATATGAACAGACACTTCTCAAAAGAAGACATTTATGCAGCCAACAGACACATGAAGAAATGCTCATCATCACTGGCCATCAGAGAAATGCAAATCAAAACCACAGTGAGATACCATCTCACACCAATTAGAATGGTGATCATAAAAAGTCAGGAAACAACAGATGATGGAGAGGATGTGGAGAAATAGGAACACTTTTATACTGTTGGTGGGACTGTAAACTAGTTCAACCATTGTGGAAGTCAGTGTGGCGATTCCTCAGGGATCTAGAACTAGAAATACCATTTGACCCAGCCATCCCATCACTGGGTATATACCCAAAAGATTGTAAATCATGCTGCTATAAAGACACATGCACACGTATGTTTATTGCGGCACTATTCACAATAGCAAAGACTTGGAACCAAGCCAAATGTCCAACAATGATAGACTGGATTAAGAAAATGTGGCACATATACACCATGGAATACTATGCAGCCATAAGGAATGATGAGTTCATTTCCTTTGTTGGGACATGGATGAAGCTGGAGACCATCATTCTCAGCAAACTATCGCAAGGACAAAAAACCGAACACCGCATGTTCTCAACTCATAGGTGAGAATAGAACAATGAGAACACTTGGACACAGGAAGGGGAACATCACACACCGGGGCCTGTTATGGTGTGGGGGGAGTGGGGAGGGATAACATTAGGAGATATACCTAATGTAAATGACGAGTTAATGCATGCAGCACACCAACATGGCACATGTATACATATGTAACAAACCTGTATGTTGTGCACATGTACCCTAGAACTTAAAGTATAACAAAAATATATATTAAAAAATCTATTCTGTTCATTTAAAGGTTTACATAAATTTTTTTCTTTAAGGAATATAATGAAAATTTATGCCTAATAATATATTACATAATATTTATGTATTTATTATTATACATAAATTTCTATTATAATCCTCAAGGAAATATATGCATATATTATTATTACTCCTATTATATTCCTTAAAGGAAGCTTAATAAAATACTAACAGTATATTAATGTATACTTTCCAAAGAGGTTAACATGTAATGATTTACTAACAGTTAAAAATGTAATAAATATATGCACCAGTAGCAATTAAAGAAAAATTTTTGGTTGATGGAAGTGTAAATAAAAATACAATTACATTTTCTACCCAATAAGAATTTTGGAACAAGTACAGAGGTTTAATGTTTCATCAGGAAGCCAGTTACTTTTTTTCTGTCTGCTTGGCTTCATTTAGAATATGCCTACTGTTCTTACTGTCTACCGATTACAGACAAGAAAAATTTGAAAGGGCCAAAGATTTGCAAACTATACCATAGTTTTCAAAGCTTTTTTACAATTTATTTTTTAATTGATCATATATCTTGGAGTTTTCTTTAAGTCTTCATAGAATTGTCTCACTCTAAAATTACTGCAAATCATACTGTGATATGTGAGCATCATTTGACGTGCCATATATTGTTTGACATTTATATTGCATCAAGTATATTAGCTATTATAAACAAATTAATGATTACACTTGCACTTTTGTTTTCTGCATATATGTAAGTACATCTGTAGGAAAATTACCTAGAACCTATATTGCTATGTAAAACTGTGTGTATATTATACTTTGATAAACATTTAAATTACTATCCATAGTGACTTAAAGTTTATATTTTCACCAATCATATATTAAAGTGTCAGCTTATCAGCACTACTACATTGTTTTTACAACACATTTTGATTTTCACAAATGAGGGAAGTCACACAGTGCCTTGTGTATAGCTTTGCTATTTGCCTTAGAAGTAGGTACCTGCCTTTTCCTAAACAAGTCCTGAGTACCTAGATCTACAGTCCATTAACATATCTCTTTAATTGTCTATGTTTCCTCTTAATTACCTCATTTCGTCTCAGTGTCTGTTCTTTTTATTTTTTATTTTATTTTTTTTTTTTGAGGAGTTTAGCTCTTTTTGCCCAGGCTGGAGGGCAATGATGTGATTTCGGCTCACTGCAACCTCTGCCTCCCAGATTCAAGCAACTCTATTGCCTCAGCCTCCCCAGTAGCTGAGATTACAGGCTCCCACCACCACACCTGGCTAATGTTTTGTATTTTTAGTAGAGATGGGGTTTCACCATGTTGGCCAGGATGGTCTCGAACTCCTGACCTCAGGAGACCCACCTGCCTCGGCCTCCCAAAGTGCTGGGATTACAGGTGTGAGCCACTGCACTCGACCTCACTGTCTGTTCTGGGCCATGTTAGCTGTGGCAGGTATCCGAGTTACCTGCCCCAAATCCACATGTATCTGCAGCAACCTCAATTCTTGCCTCCTCAGAAGAAAGAATTTGACTGATGCACATAAAGCAGAAAAAGAGACCGAGGCAAGTTTTAGAGTAGGAGTGAAATTTTATTAAAAAGCTTTAGAGCAGGAATGAAAGTAAAGTACACTTGGAAGAGCGCCAAGTGGACATCTTGGAGGACAAGGGCATGGTTTGACCTTTTGGGGTTTTATACATTGGTATACTTCCAGGGTCTTGTATCCCTTCTCCCCTGAGTCTTCCTTTGGGGTGGGCTGTCCGCATGCACAATGGCCTCCTGGAACTTGGGATGAGAGCATGTGCAGTGTGTTTACCTGAGTTCTACACAGGCTCACTTGAGGCATTCTTCCCTTTACTGGTGGAATGTCCCCAGAAGGTCATATAACAATTAAACTCCACCATTTTGCCTCTTAGTGTGCATGTATGAGCCCACTCGCCCAACTTCTGAGATCTTATCAGGAAACTGTTGATCACCAGTTTCAGGTTTTCTCTATCTATAGGAAGATTGCCTTTCCCTGGTACTGGCTGTGACCAATCGTTATTTTAAAGAGACAGTTAACAACCACTTGGCCATCACCTGATGGTTGTCTGACATTCCTGGTGGTGAGGGGCCCTTTCCTGCCCTGCTCATGGCTAGCTAGCTATGAACTGTAACAGACATATATTCCACCTCTGCAACCTAGTCTTTGGATCTGCCTTGATCACTGTATCACTACTGTATACAATTATGTATCTTTATAGTATGTCACTGCTAATGTGGCTAAAAGCTCATGCTAGATTTAAATAAAATATCAAATCAAACACCGTTCACATAAACTTCAGCTGATAAGAGCATATATTCTCTCTTTGGTGTTCTGTTCTCTCCATACTGCTCTCTAACATTTATGTCAAGAGTGCTTTCTCCTGCTACTACTTTTTAAAAGTGTTCTCATAAGCAAGAATATAACAAATTATTCCACTCTGAGACAAACTTGGTGAAGGGACCTCATTTGACAATCAATAAGAAGTCGATTTAAGACAATATTTTAGCTACATTTTCAAGTTTTTGCAATTAGTTTCTCCCTTATCTGAGCCATGCCAATTGTTAAGTATCTGTTTCTTTAATATATGTTATTACTGAGAATACAGTCTGTTGCAGACATCACACCATTCTATTTAATATTAATACTGTACTAAATTATCAGTAAAAAAACGTAGTATTGCATTTTATCTATTGTTCTCAAATGTGCTTAAATTTTATTTTTGCCCTTGGTCAGTTAATCAACCAATGTCTCCTTCTCTGCCCTATTAGTTCCACATTTAACATATAATCCTACAACAAACATTTTCTAATATGTTTGAAGTGCTGTCATTTTAATGATGAAAGAAAATAAGAAGAATCTGGAAGTGTTACTAAAGTGAAGAGATGTGACTGTAACTGCTTTGACCTAAAAAGATGCATCGTCCCAAAACTACTGTTCAAGCTTCTTTCCTCACAGTACAATAAGATCACAACTCTATGGTAACAGGAAAAACGATTAATTGATTGAAAATAAGCAACACATTGCTACTTCTCTTGAAATGGAAGTCTGAATCACAAGAGAAAACCAGACCAGTGCCACCTTTCTTTGATCCAAATGATTCTGGAAGCAGATAGATATAAGCAGACACCTTTTACAGCATCATGCCAGGAAGGTTAACTACTTTTTATGCTTCAAAGTCACTCTCACTGTCTAGAGAACATCTTGCCTAAATTGGAAAGGGCACATCTTTTTGGTTTAGCTGTTGTTGTCTGATTAATAGAGGAAGTCAAGCTAGTTGTTTTTGTTGTGACTTTTAACCATTTATAGTTTATTATTTTACATTCTGTATTGTCAAATAAACAGCTATATCCATTTAGTTCATATAGATCCTATAAATTAAATGAAAGTTGTAATAAAATTACTATAATTTATTATGCTATATATATTCATTTGATATACAAAATATAAATAGAATTATAAAACATTTCAATGCTGCTTTATTCCCCTTTTTGGAGAAGGGGAAAGGTGGGTTGCTAGTCTTTTAATTTGGATTATTACTATCAAGGAAGAAATAAAACATTTATGGTATTTATAAATAGGGAAGAAGTGAAAGTTTTGAATGTAGTACTCTGCATTCAAACGTTTTACTTCTTTCATTCTGGGGAGTAAAATCCTTTACTTTGAGTTGAGTGAAACTGAGCTAGTAGGTAAAACCGTTAGTGCCATTGTTGGTGGTTCCTTTAGTGATTGCTGCTGCAGGCGCTATCAGATGAGCTTAACGAGGAGATATTCTGCTTCTGTAAATACAGCCTCCAAATCTTGGACATTGTAATCATTCTGTGTTCATTTTTCTAGTTGCGGTTTTAAGATGGCAGTCCAGATCCTGACCGCATTTTAACATTTATTGTATTCAAAGATCAAGGAAAAAAAAAAGATGTTTTTCATAACTACCTCACAATAGAAGTTGTTTAGTTTTCAGATGTCCAGTGATAGAGACTATAGCCTTCAGTAGGCCCCAGAGTAGTCATAAGAGCATATTACATTTTAAGTTACAGTAAAAAAATTACCACTGACTTTGAGGTTTAAAACAATATTTATTTATTAGCTTGCAGTTCGATAGGTCAGAAGTCTGAGAGGAGTTATTGGATTCTCCCCTTAGGATCACACAAGGCCTGAATCAAACTGTCAGTGCCTCAGGCCTTATCTGAGGGGCTGAAAAAGAATCTCTTTTCAAGTTCATTCAGGTTGTTGGTCAGATTCAGTTCCTTGGGATTATAGACTGAAAAATTCATTTCTTTGTTTGTGACCAGGGCCTTCTCTCAGCTCTAAACACTCAAACATTTCTGGGCACATGGCTCCTCTGTCTTCAAAATCAACAGTGGTGGGTCCAATGCTTCAACCTCATGCCTGGGATCTGACTTCCTCTTTACCTCTCTTCTTTAATACCAGAATATGTTATAGCCTTCTCAATTATTCCTTTTATGTCTAGAATAATTCTGGAAGTGGAGTTTCTTTTATATTGGACTTGAGAATAAACACACCTCAACAAATCTCCCTTTGAAAGCTTTTTATTGATACATAATAATTGTACATATTTATGGGGATCTTATGATATTTGATTGCATATATACAATGTGTAATGATCAAATAATCCTTTGACATCTTGGCATTGGAAACATATCAAAACTTCTCTTCTAGCTATTATGAAATATAAAACATATTGTTGTTAACTATAGTTACTCTACTAGGCTGTTGGATACTGGAATTTATTCCTCATATTTAACTGGATATTTGTACTCAATAATCAACCTCCCTTCACCCCAGCCTCTGCTGACTCTTCCCACTGTCTGGTAGCTATTAATATCACTCTCTTTTCTACCTCCATCGTATCAATGTTTTTAACTCCCACATATAATACCTGTCTTTCTGTGCCTTGCTTATTTCAATTAACATCATGAACTTCAGTGCCATTCATGTTGCAAATGATAGGAATTTAGTGTTTTTATGGCTGGAAAGCATTATATTTATTGTGTGTGTGTGTGTGTGTGTATGTGTGTGTGTGTATATATATACATATATATACATGTTTATTGAAGTGCTATTCATTCACAATAGCCAAAATGTGGAATTAACTTATTTCTCAATCACTAGATGTATGGATAAGAAAATGTATGTGTGTGTGTGTATATATATATACACACACATATATACACATATACATATATATATACACATATATACACATATACATATATATACACATAAACACATACATATATACACATATATATACATATATACACATATATATACATATATACACACACACATACATTTTCTTATCCATACATCTAGTGATTGAGAAATAGGTTAATTCCACATTTTGGCTATTGTGAATGAATAGCACTTCAATAAACATGGTGGTACAGGTATTTCTTTAATATATTGATTTACTTTCCTTTGAATAAATTACCACTAGAGGAATTGCTGAATTGTATGATAGTTTTTCGTTTTTTGAGAAACCTTCATATAGTTTTTCATAATGGTTGTACTAAATTTATATTCCCACCAGCAGTATATAAGATTTCCTTTTTCTGTACATCCTCACCAGCATTTGCTATCTTTTGTCTTTTTGGTAATAACCACACTAACTGGTTAAGAGGATATTACATTGTGGTTTTGATTTTCATTTCCCTGATGATTAGGGATGTTGAGCATTTTTTAAGATACCCATTTGTAATTTGTATGTCTTTCTTTTTTTTTTTTTGAGAAATGTCTATTCCAATCTTTTTCCCATTCTTAAACTGAATTATCTGTGATTTTTGACTTTTGGCAGTTTGACCATGATGTGCCTTGGAGAAGACATTTTGAGTTGTACCATTTTGGTGATCTTAGAGCTTCCTGTATCTGGATGTCTATATCTTTTGCAGGACTTGGACATTTTTTAGCTATTATGGTGCTAAATAGGTTTTCTATATCTTTGCCAATTTCTTCTCTCTCTGGGTCACTTTATGGAGTCCCATATATCACACAGGATTTCATTCTTTTCTTTTTTTTTCTGAGTTATTTCAAAAGGCCTATCAAGTTCTAAAATTAATTATTCTGTTTGACAATTAAAACATGAGAATTGTCACTGTTCATTTGTTATATTACATAGTAAGTACTGCAGCAAAATTATTTCTAAATTCATTTCCAGAGCTGAGTGGTTTCTAGAAAATTCTAAGATATCCTTGAGGTTCTAAAGCTCTTGCTAAGAAATATCCTACAGCATTTCTGGTGAATCTCATCTCTGACTTTTGCAGATGAGATCTCCTGAGGCTATTATACTTTTGCAGTAATATAAAAGGTTGTTAACATTATTATTATTACTTTTAGAGTTGAGGTCTCTCTCATAAGAGTAACTATATATTATATCCCTCCCCTGACTGGACTTCAGGAATTTGGTCATGGATGTGGTGGACAATCCAATGCCTAAGTGTCTCATCCCGACCCCTAACCAGATATGCCTCTCACAGAAAAGTTGTTTATAATGGCAGACCCTGTGTGAACTGTGTAGTTTATTCTTACCAAGATAGTTATTCTCTAGGGGTTCCTTGACCAGAAAATATCTTAGGCATGTTATTCAGGTGATACAAAGAGAGGAGGCAAGCCTTGCTTCTGCCACGAGAAAGTCTAACTTACATTCAAAGTGGATGCTGAGTAAACATAAAATTATAGAAATTCACTATGAAATCTAGAAATAAAAAAGGTAAATGGATTTTACATGAACCCTCTAGGAAAAAATACACTGACCTCTGGAATAGGAGTGCAGATATTTGCATTTATATCAAGTATTCAGTCTTACTAACATTTTCAGAAATTAAATTTTGAGGATAATTGTCTTAAAAACTGTGGAAACTTGATAGTAATTAAAAGGAATAAAGGATCATATTTCTATGATTCTAATTTACAGATTATTATCATGGTCGTTTTGTTCTCAATCATGAGGTTGGGGTAAATATATATTTATCTTTGTACTGAAAAATCCATGTTTTAAAACGTTGATGTTTTTGAAAAAAAACTACAGAAAAAATAAAATACATACTTTTCAAATTTTACATCATGGCAAGTCATCTTAATATCTTACCATTTATTTTTAAGGTCTATACATATTTTCTTTAAAATTCTGGTTTACATTTAGCTGTTTATTTTTTCAATAATGAAATATTGAAAATCATACATCTTTCTCTTTTGGATACTAAAATACAAAACTGCACCTCACAAAGGTGATTATTTTCATTCTTTCACAAAATTACTTGAAACCAAAATTTGTTATTTTCATTTTGGTTTCTCAGTTAGTTTTAGTTAATACAAAACTGTTAATTTAACATTGTGCCGTTTGACATTTCCCTGAGTACTATTTGAGAAGTGGATGTCTGACTCAACACTTCCTAACAGGAGGATAGACAACTTCATTTCAGGAGCTTCATGCATATCATAATTTCTTCTGCTGAGCTATCTATTACCCTGTAGGATCATAAGTTATTTCTATATTATGTAAAATGCAGCATGCATCAAAGGTGACATATGCCATTTTGGGGCTTTATTATAGTTCATCTAACAAATTGTAAGGACAGTCAAGTCAAAATGAGATTTCAGAATGCAAAATAGCATTCAAGCTAGTGACTCACCTGATGTGCTATTCTATTATATGCTTGTCCTGTTCCATTGTGGGGATGCCTCCTTAGAGAGAAATATGAAAAGCATCAGTCAGTTTTTCTCTCACTAAGTACTACCTGCACATTTGTGATTCTGTAATCTCAATTTAAATGTCTCTTGCAAAAGGAGTCATGTCCTAGGAGGATGCATACTATCATCAGCAAGAAAAATATATAGTTAACCACAAACTGTGCTCTTCACATATGGCTTAACGTATTTTTAATACCTTTGGGTGAAAATAGATGTTTCTTTTCTATGAGGCTGCATCTTTTGATGTGTTTTAGGCATATGGTTAAGAGTAAAAATACTTCCTTCTTAGCAAGGTAACAGATTAAATTTAAAATAGTGCTTTCAAACAAATTCTTAGATATGGCAACATATTTGCAAGCAGCAGCCCTAAAGGAAAGCTTTCTCATTTGCTCTTTAAAACACTCACGTTTGGCCAATCCTTTATTATATGTGTGTATGTGTGCATGTGTGTGCATGCACATGTGTGTAAGGAATGCTATTCTATAGTGATATAATTAAAAGGTAAATAGTAAATGAGAGAATCTTGTTCTTGTGAAACTCACATTTAAAGGGAAAAAAGTAAACACATTTCATTTAAAGCAACAACACTGAAACAACTGTGCGAAGAAAATTAAAAAAATAATAATTATCTTTTTAAATGGTAAAGAAGGTAAACAGAAAATACAAGATGAAGTGTTAGTAAGTATAGCCATGACAAGGTTTACTGAGTGAATTTTGAACTGCTTGAAATAGAAATGTGCTAAAATTTCTCATATAAAAAGATAAAGAATTAGATTTCACAAAAACTAGAATATGTTCATATAATCACTGTTTCCATCTCCATTTTTCTTATGATTCATGTGATTAATCTTTCAATATTTCTTTTCCGTCTCTTGAAGGCTGTCATTTTGGATTGCATATGAACTAATACAAGCCAACACAGCCTCGCTAATATTAAAGCTCAAATCCCCAGTGTAATTGAATGGACTTAGTTTCCACGTTCAAACCAAATTTACAGGAGAAATAATGTGTTTCATATTTGGTCCTTCCTTGGTGGTATATCTTAGCAATGGAACAATCATTTGTGGTTAGGATAATAAGATAATCTACAAAAATCCAGTACTACTTGGTCAACCCCTTCACCAGGGAATATGGGTAATTGGCCTCTAAAGAGGGTTTGGGTAAGAAACCAATGTCTGGCTCTGATAGTACAAATAGCAACATGGAAGAAATATAAAATGGACTTACTCAACTGAGTCCAGTTGAGCTAGAGGGAAGAGACAATTTGCTTCTCTCTTCTAGGGAAAGTGTTCATTGTTCAGTGTTTTATAAGTGGATGCATTTTAGCTTTCCTATATCTAACTCTACATCTAACTTGTATTAGATTAAATTAAATATCTGAAACATACTAGGCATTTCATAAATGTTTCTTAGAATAAATAATGAATAAAGTCCACTCTTTCATCAAAAAATACATATATGTGGTAGTGAGTATGCCAAATGAATTGAAGTAATAAGAATAAAATATGGTGCCATGAGAAAAGAAAGGGAAAGTGGTTTGGGGTGAAGTTCCTGTATCTCAGGGATTTGAGTTGTATGGGGCCTACGGAAGCTAATGATAAAAACAATAACAACTACACCCATAAAACCAGTATATAGATAATGCATTGCTGAAAGGTGAGTTTTGACTTTTTTGTTTAGTTTTGACTTTTTTGTTTAGTTTTGATTGTTTATAATGGTTTAAGATAAAGACAAAGGAGAAGGAAGAAAAAATAGAAGATAATTTCCAATAAGAAATTTTGGGCAAGGTAAACATATAACATTTTCCCATCTATAGGATAATTTCGTATTTGAGTACAAGGATCATCTAATTATGTTAGAAGATTCCGGGTGTACAGATAGCAATAGCTCCAATAATGATACTTTAGCTTATTATGATGCTTAAGTAATTTTGATTATTATTCTTTCCATGATCTCAGTTAAAGTAGTTTTGACCATAAATATATCACCTTTGAAATAAACATGACTGGACTACTCCAAGCATCATCTTTATAATACAATAGTTACTTCTAAGAGGCCACGGAATAACTATACTCATCTGTCAATAACCTCCTGCCCTCATCTATCAGTTTATTTATGCAATAGACATTTGCTACAACCCAAAGTATTTTACATTTACAAAAGGCAAGCAGAGCAGAATCTCAACGAACCTCATGTCAATCTGTTGTAATCACCAGAATGGACGCTTGACAACTACATGTTTGTTCAAATGCACTCTTACCCTGTGCCTTTGCTAATATCTTGCAGATCAAATGGGACTCTGATTCATCAGAGGTCTGTGACTAATGCATCTTGTGTGGAAGGGCAACAGAACATTCAAACTGGCTTTAATACAACACTTATTCAGGTAAGTGTCTTCTGAGTTTATTCTCATCCCTCATCCTTGGAAATATCTAAATGATAAAGTGTGCTTATTTTGATGATATTTAAAAAAATACTCCCCACGCTTCAAATATTAGAATACAATAAATGTTTTGAAACTTAGGGCAGGAAAAAATTGAAAGAGAAAAGCTAGGGAACTAAGCAAGACAGTGTAAGATTAAAGAAGAGAAAACTAGAAAGATTTCTAAGTTGTTTCCTGGGCCCTTTTGTAATAATTTCTGCTGTAAAAATATCATATTCAACGGAGAAACAAATAGAAGAGTGATAACTTTGCCAACTACTGAAATATATAATTGCAAACTCTAATATAACTTAGCAATGGGTATACGATTTAGTCTTTAACACTTTCCCACTGAAGTTCCAATGAAGAAAACAAAAACAAGAGAACTCATTGTAAAACACAAAAGTTATTTATAATATAAACCTATTTGTAATAATAACTATAGAGCCAACTTTAAAATAAACAACAACAGCAACATATTTGGCTATCTAAAATGAAACAAATCCTGAACTAGTTGTTCAACATGGTATTTGTTTTTATGTAGGCTCCCATTGACTACCTCTCCTCCCAGAGAGAAAAGAAGCCGGATTGTATAAATATCTAATTGCTACATAGATGAGTTTATTTATAATAGAAACCCATTAAACTCTTAAAATTCCTGTATATTCTATTTCCATTGTAAAATAAAGGTATCAATGCATATAGGATGAACGTGTTTTATCTTGCATTAAGTAGTAAACAAACAAGTGGAAAAATAAATTCTGAAACCCAATAAACCACAGTTAAATGCTTACTAGATTTTGAGAATGTATTATCCAAAATTAGGAATAGCCATACACTTTGTCCATTTGCAAGCACTGTTTCTACATAGAAGTCTAAGACATATTAAAAAATAAACAAAAGGAAAATTTATATGCAGTCCAACAAAAATATTACTTATTAAAATTACTAATTACCAGATTCACAAAATCACTTTAAGGGATGCTGGGATTCTACATCTAGCATTATAGCCGACTATAATCACTTAAGGGATGCTGGCACTCTATATCTAGCATTATAGTCGACTATAATCACTTTAAGGGATGCTGGGATTCTATATCTAGCATTATAGTCAACTGATTTACATTTTTTCACATTGAGGAAAAAGTACACTAAAAATTGGAAGTAAGTAATAAAATTATTTAAGTTAATCACTCACATAGGAATATAGAATCCCAGAGCCCAAATCAAGTGAAAGTAGGAATTCTTTTAAGTAAACAAGTACCCTAAACATCTTTACACTTAGGGCAACCAGGAAAAACTGGTTAACTTGAACTATTTTTTAGATGACTAGATAGGTGTAGACATGGGAGTTAAAGTTTAAGGTCCTTCTCCAATGACAAGAAATCTAATTAAACACTTGTTCCATTAAGCTGACTTTAAATGAGAACACCCTCAGGAAAAAGGTGAACAGCAAAATATAATCCTATTGTACAGAAGTGGTCAGCAAGAAAATTTATCTGTCTTTAATTTGTGGCTACTGTAAACACACACACATACACACATACACATGCGCACACACACATACCTTGAATATTCAAAAGCACAATTTAACCATCATGTAAAATTAAACAGAATATTCACACGACCAGTGTGGTTTAAAGTGTGGCATTAAACTGTAGTAGTCTGATATAAATAATTTCTCCAATGATTTGAAAAAGCAAATGCAAATCCTCTCCGAGGAGCATAGCTTCTATTTAGTCCTTAAATAATTACTGAAGAAAAATACCATGAGCATTGGCTCATAGTCAACATTTTCAGAACAATAAATGATTATAGAGATTCTCTAGAAGAAAGCAGATAATCAGAATCAGATCAACATTAAATTCAGACATTAGATATAAGAATAATGGAATATAAACTATTTACTATATATACTATGTACTATGAAGTGAAAGGTTCTGGAAGACATGAGCAAGAAACAAAAATTATACAAGCAACAAACATTTGGAAAAAAATATAATGTTTAGAAATGATCTATGTAATTATGCAATCAGAGAAAATTAGTTGGCTATTTACATAGAATCTTGCATATATAGGCAATTTAAAATAAGGACTAAAATATATCCTGCAAATAAAATATTCAATATCAAAATGATATACATTTTATTTTAAAAATTAATTTTTGTTTTAATTTTATAAAAATTGAACTGGTAAAAAAAAAATTGAACTGGTAAAATTATTCTAAATTTATCCTGAAAATAACCTGGAAAATGCTAAGATCTTTTTGAAAAATAATTATAATGAAGAATGACCTCTATGAAAAATTACAGTGTGTTTAAGTATACAATAATTCAAAGCCTTTTATTAAAATAGCACACTTAATAAGAAGCCTAGATAAATACACATCTTGCATATATGAGTACATACACATTTATACATACAAATATACATATGTGTTATACAACATTGATCTAAAATATTAGTGATAGTCATATATTATATATATATCATATAACATACTATATTTTAAAAACATACAGCAAATACCAAGAAAAACTATAAAATAAAAATAAATAAGTAGGTAAATAAATGAATAAATAAATTCATTCCCTGAGCAAAACAAAAAAGAAAACATCCAGAATTATAATTACTTGGAAGTAGAAAAAGGAGTAACAAATTTCAGTGAACAATATTCTATTTCATTCCCCTACCCTAAAACTTCTCAAACAGAGAAAGCATTTTGTAAAACAAAATAAAAACAAACAAAATATTATGCATAAAGGAGAACAAGGGAATTAGCTGAAATCCTAAAATTAATTGAAGACCACAGCTAACAACACTCATGCAAAATGCAAACCTACTGAGAAGGTATACTGGTACATCAGGGAATAAACTACAAGGAAAACAGTTAACAATGGAACCAGACACAAGGTGGTAGCTTTGGAAAGGTAATGCTTCCAGTGGAGGAGAAGGTTAAAGGGAATGAAAAAGCAAACATTGGAAACTGTGTGATGAAAACAAAAGAGCCAGAGGGGAGATTTTAAAACCCTTATGATAAAACATATCAAAGAATTGATGCCTTTCCCCAAAAAGATATTCAGTAAATGAATCACACTTTCTTCACTGAAAAAGAGAGTATTTTTGAATTTGAAATCTTGTATTTAACATCCAATCACCAGCCATGTTCTCAGAAATGTAGTTGGCATAAGTACAAAATGATTATAAAAAGAAGAGTGAAAATGATAACCACCTAGTACAGCTGATAAAACTTCCTTGAATCCTTACCTACCCTGAGAAAAAGATGCTAAAGGAAAAGTAAGTTGTAATAAATCTTCAAACTTAAATTACCTGAAACAAGTATTTGAGATTAAAAAAAAACCTCAAAAAGTCTAAATTAAATATTTAAAACGTAAAACCAGAATGGACAAAAATGGATAAATAAAATTAGAGAAACAAATTAGAAATTAAAAAAAATGAAAAAGAAGGAAAAAGAAACAAAAGGAAATATTAAAAAAACTAATAACAGTCATAAAGACTAAAGGAAAATCTGCTAGAGGAATAATAGATGTGATTAAAAATATAATGAGAGAAATGGAAGGAAATGAGGAAAACAATCAAGAGACAATGAGAATATAATACAGCAATAAAAAGAGATAGAGAGTAATTGATTGAAATGAAAGACAAAGTTATTTATATATCATTGCACTTTCTGAAGAATAAAATAAAACCATAACACTTTATGAACATATAATATTTGAATCTACCTATATGTATGTACAGATTCAAATGTATACCTATTTGTTCAAAAGGGAACTAGTAAAAATTGACTTACAATGATCAACCCCATGATATATTCTAAGAAAACAATTAATCATTAAGAAAGAATAAATACACAGTGCCTCCAGGAAGAAAAATCAAATGATTTACACATGTATTAGAATTAGGTTGGCATCAGGATTCTCAAAAACAACACATAAAGAAAATAAAGCAGAGCTACAGCAAGAACTTTTTTTTTTTTTTTTTTTAAGATGAATCTCACTCTGTCACCCAGGCTAGGGTGCAATGGTGCAATCTTGGCTCACTGCAATCTCTGCCTCAAAGGTTCAAGTGATTCTCCTGCATCAGCGTCCCGGGTAGCTGGGACTACAGGCACACACCACCACACGCGGCTAATTTTTGTATTTTTAGTAGAGACAGGGTTTCACCATATTGGCCAGGCTGGTCTTGAACTCCTGACCTTGTGATCCACCTGCCTTGGCCTCCCAAAGTGCTGGGATTAAAAGGCATGAGCCACTGCGCCTGGCTGACAAGAACATTTTAACCTAGGTATTATAGCCAGTAAAACTGTCCTTCCTTCATCGAGACTACAGATATAGTTTTAAATACCAAGAGATTAGGATATTTTACATCTATGAACCATTCATTAATATCTACTATGAGAAGAACCTCCTTCAAATAAGTGGATAACTAGGGAAACTACAACAGAATGACTAATAAAACTAAATAAAATCCACAAGTGACAGGGGAACTAAAATGGACTACAAAATAAAACAAATGAATTACAATATTTCAATGTAAAAACATAACCACATTGAAGAGGAACAGAAAGAACTGTATCAGTTAACTCATGAACACAGTTTTTGGAAGCTATGGATCAAGGATAGATAGAGAACAAATAATCTTTACACAAATATTGAGCCGTAGTTAGAAGTCTTCTTTTATGCTGAGGCATAGATTGACAATTCTGAACTAATTTTTGTGCATTTTAGACCTTAGCACATTAATAAATGTGTTGTGGATGACAGACGTAAAGTTTCCACTGTCAGAAAATGGATTACAAATGTGAAAGTCATCCAGATAACATGGCAAAATGGAGCCTGGAAAGGCTATAAAGAGATGCTCTAATATATGATTTGCCTGGTAACAAAAACTATCAAAATAATTTTTTTTTTTTTCAAATCACAGCTTACTACATGAGTCACACAAGGACAGATAGTAGCAGCAGGACAGCTAGCTACTTATACAAGAACATTTGCCTGACACACTGTCTTTCAAGCCTAGTCCAAAACTGCAAGGGCCTAATCCTAATTCCAAGATTACAAATTCTACCTAGAACAAGTTCTACCTACTGACAGGCACCAATCAGAGCTCGTCCGATCTTGTAAGATGCAGCCAGTGCCAATAAACTTTTTTGGCAACTTTCTTTCAAAGCCACTCCTCTTTCCCCAGTAAAACCTAACTTTTTCTTTTGTTCTCCAGACACATTGGAGGCCACTTGCTCTGTATGTATATCCCAAATAACAGTCCTATATCTTGTATATTATTCCCAAAGAAAACCTTTTTTCTTAGAGATTCATATTCATTTTTTATGCTGACAAAAATATGGAAAGAGAAAAAAGAATAAACTGTCATATTTAAATGGAATTTAAAAACTCTGCTTGAATTCACCTTATGATTTTAAGATATGGAGAGATAAACACATATATAATATGCATTTATGCATATAAATATATGTATATCTGTACATATGCAGAAGGATATGTGTATACACATCTATATACATGCACATATATAAATATGTACATCAACTCCCCAGCTTGTTCACTGGAGAGTTCCTAAAGGGAATGGCACCCAAACAGGAAGGAGCACAGATGGGACCCAAATAAAGCTCTCACTTTTCTGGCAGAAACCTGAAAATAAGGAAGTACTCAAGCAATGACTGAAAAATGTCAGTAGAACACAAAGGCCAGCTTGAAGGAGATCTACCATCAAAATCTGAAACGATGTGAGCAACAAAATAAATAACATTAAAAGACAAAGCATCTCTTTAGAAAGAATCCAAAAGCCTGCATTATTATAAATAAATAGAAAAGAAGGAAAATTTTACATTAGAATTTCACCAAATACACTTAAAAGAAGTTATTAAATTAGGAACCATCATTTTGCAACTATCAAAGTTATGGATGGATGCCACACTAGTACATAAATACTTGAAGAATCCTAAGAACTATGTCTGCAGAAGATATTGGATGATAAAGATATTGGATGACAAAAGAAAAAATATGATAAGGAAAAATGGCTCATCCTACCTTAACAAAATGAATAAATTTAGTGGGATAATTTAGCTAGATAACAATTTTGTAATCATAAAAATAGAAATGATAAATGGATGCTAAAATTTTGGGGTAAAAAATTTGAGGAGTAATAGGATATGGAGATAATCTCAAAGTATACTCCTGTAAGAAACTTTTTAAATACATAGGGAAATGTGGTAGCTTTACAATGGAGAAATCTTGTAGATTCCACATTAATGAGGTGATCTAAGTTCATATCATTAACAAAAAAAAAAATTAATCTCATGCGACCATCTGAATATACATTTAAAAAAGCAAAATATCACTTCTGTGTTATTCCTACCAAATATGCATGTCCCAAATCTAACCTTATGAAATGATCAAAGAAGCACAACGTAACTGGCCTGTACTCTTCACCCATTAAATACCAGATACCATTCTTAAAACTGCAGTTTTAGTAATGGAGAAACAAAAGCAAAAGGAAATTTGAAATCTAGCAAATGTATTACTTTCATAAAGTTTTGTTCTGGTTATAGATAGTAAAATTAATAAATCAACGTGAGCATAGCAGGTAACTGTGAAAAAGTTGCTTTGATATGACATGACTGGATAGGGGTTATAATTTATGATTGGATAATCAAAGCTTTCCCTGAGGAGGTGGCAGCTGACACTTTAGAATTAGAAAAACAGGTGGGAATATCTGGATGATAAGCATTCAGACTGAGGTAGCACCTGGTGCATTGACTTCAGAGAAGGAACAAACAGTTTGGCATCCGGGCAACAAAAAGCATCTATAGATATCTAGCTGGAACTCTAATAAGCAAAAAGAAAAAGAAATAAGTTGGAGAGGGAAAGAGAGGGGCTCTCAAATAATATTGCACACACCAGATTAAGAAAATTGGATTTGAACCCTGGGTATTCATTTAGAATATGAAGCTAGTAGTGCCCTAATCTGATTAAAAGATTACTGTGTCTTCTGAAGAAAAAATAGAAACCGGGGCAGGGGAGTAAGGGAGTGGGAGTGAGGTGTCAGGTGGCGCTGTGGGGGTCAAAACAAACAAACCAGGCTAGGTGGCTCAAGCCTGTAATCCCAGCACTTTGGGAGTCCGAGGTGGGCGGTTCACAAGGCCAGGAGTTTGAGACTAGCCTGACCAACATGGTGAAACCCCTGTCTCTACTAAGAATACAAAAATTAGCTGGGCGTGCTGATGCGTGCTTGTAATCCCAGCTACTCAGAAGGCTGAGGCAGGAGAATCGCTTGAACCCAGGAGGCGGAAGTCGCAGTGAGCTGAGATCACGCTGCTGAACTCCAGCCTGGGTGACAGAGTGAGACTCCGTCTCAAAAACAAAACAAAAAAACAAAAAAGAAACAAAAAAAAAAAAAACAAAGAAAGAAACCAGAAAGCACAGCTAGCACAGCTAGCTGTTAGTTTATGGCAATGGTGCAGGCTCAGGTGAGGTGCATCGCAATAGAAATAGAGACAAGTGTGGAGATTTCAGAAAGATTTTAGAGGTTAAGAGTTATGCAATTTCAGAGACTTTTTTTCATTTAAAACTTGTACAAGTACGTTTAAAAGATCTTCAAACGTTGTTATACTTAAGGATAGAATAACTGTTATTGTTAGAAGTATTCAGAGAATGCATATGTTTCGTAATGTCTTTTGATTATTAATAAATAATTTTATCACTCACATGTTGTACTGCCATATTTAGTGATTCTAAGTTGTCGTCAATAAGCAGGTGATAAAACAAAAAATAACAGGAGAACCACAGCAATACTCCCTTATGTAAATCTGTCAAAGCAACCTTTGGCTCTAAGCCCAATGTGAAATCACTATAGTAAATATCAACTACTGAAAAAGTAGGAACTTGGCTGCCAAACTCCAGACCCCATTATAAATGAAATTATGAACCCAAGAAGAAGGTATGTTTGGCTTGCACATGTGTTTGTGTTTATTGTAATGTGAGTCATAAAACATTTGTGCTTATGTTTTAAACTTTCACTCTAAGATAGATACTCAGTCATCTATCTCAGAGTCAAAGTTTGAGAGTGATAGGTATCTTGACTTAGTTGTTTTTGAATCATTCTAGGTTTTTGTTCATTTAAATGATACATTATTTTCAACATAGCTATTATGATATTGTGTGAGGATTGATAGAAGTTGAGACTGTCACTGAATCTATTATAATAGTTCAGTCTTTGAAGTATCAGAATGTTTTTTTCATAAATTTACCTCTCTCCTAAGTGTTCTGCATACTATGTACTGCTAGATTAAGTGAATAATTTCACACATGCACACATGTACATAGCAAAGATATTCATCAGCATCAAATGGAATAGGATAATGTAGAGAAAGGAACTTATAAAACAACATGCTGATAATACCATTTCCTTTTGTTCTTTTCATATACTATAGGTAGCATTATCTTTTGCACTTTGAACCTTGGCTAGTTTAAGAGTCTTTGATGAGTTGCTAGGAATGAAAAAGTTGACATTATGGAAATGGTGTCAGGAAGGAAAGAAGAAAGGAAAGAAAGGAAGCAGGATGATAGAGAGGGGATTAAAAGGGGGAGAAAGCAAGAGAAAATTTTCTTTTGAACATCAGATTCAAGTAATCAGCAAGCTGTATAAATTATTTGGAAACTCACTACTTTTTTTCTCACCTGCATACCTATTATTTAATTTCAACTCACTATCTAGGAAAGACCTCCTAGTATTTTCTGTCTTCTCTGCATATCAGCCAGAGATTCTCAGCTGAAATCTTTAAATACCCTGTCTGCTTACCTAGGTTAAATCCAGTGTCTTTACATGGCCCTAAAATTTCCACAAAAGCTGACTTTAAATGCCTTTCCTACTTCATCTTCTGTAGCCTCAATATGTTTTACTGCTGACAGCACTAAACACCTTGTAATTCTCAACCACATCAAGCTAGCTCACAGGCTTCTTGACGGTCTCTTCTTTACCTGAACGACTAGCTGCCAGATATATGCTTGCCTTACTTCCTCACTCCTTTCAAATTTCTGCTTACGTATCTTCTTAAGAAAAAGCTTCTGTGATTACCCAGAATACCAGCATACCAGCACAATCACCTCCACACCATTGTGCTGTAAACACTTATCTTTCTTTATTTTTCAGATGTTTATCATTGACATAATTTATATCATTTCTATATACCTTATATAATTTATATACCAGCTGATTATAAAGCTCCATGAAAGCAGGAGCTCTATTTTATCCATGCATTTGTCCTAGTAATTTCTAGTACTTGGCTAATAGTCATCTCTTTCTCTCTCTCTCTCTTTCATCTCTTTTATGAATTCCAGTGGGTAACTTCTAAAAGAAGCAGCTAATTGGTTAAATTTTTTAAAAAGATATATTCTACAAAGAGAAGCAACTGACCTAATAAGGAACTGACTCATATTAATGATAAAAATTAGTATGTGTGTATATATATATATATATACACACATGTACATACACACACAGACATGCATACATAAATATTGTTTCTGTAGTATAAAAAGCAATACCAGTTTTCACGACCAACTGTATTATATTTCCTATTACCGACTTCTTGCAAGTTGCCCACTTTACCAATTGTCACATACCTTCTTAAAAAGAACTGCTATGGTCGAGTCTGGTGACTCACTCCTGTAATCCCAGCACTTTGGGAGGCAAAAGTGGGAGAATTGCTTTAACCCAAGAAATTGAGACCAGCCTGGGAAACATGGTGAGATCCCAACTCTACAAAAAATTTTTAAAAATTAGCCAGGTGCAGTGGTGCACACCTGTGGTCCCAGCTGCTTGGGAAGCTGAGGTGGGAGGATCACTTAAGTCCAGGAATTTGAGGCTACACTGAGCTGTGATCACATCACTGCACTCCAGTCTGGGCAATAGGTGACCTATGGAGACACTTCTTCAAAAAAAAAAAACAAAACAAACAAAAAACAGCAACAAACAAAAAAACTGCTGCTACTTGAGAAGTCTGTAATACAATTTCACTGCTTGCAAGCAAAGCCTATTAAGATTTTTCTAATATTTTTAAAGCAAATCAATATACCATCCATTCTTTTAAAATATATTTTATCTATATATACTGTAAAATATATTTTATCTATATGTACTGTAACAACCAATAAGTTGCTAATTAGAAAATTTTAGAATAAGTTTTTCTTAATTAATCTTCTTATTCTAATTTTTAAAGAGCTTAATCATCTGTTGTGACTTAGCACAAGATAATACACAATATACAACCCAATGGGCTATATCACATATGACATATTTCTCAAGAACTGAGGCAACAAATAAAACTTTAATTTTAATTTTAAAAGCCACCTCTCTCTTTTTACTAATTAAGATAAACACTTTAAATGGATTTTTTAGGGTATTTTACTTTCCTAAGTTGTTTTCAGCTTCATATACATTTTTTAAGCATGAGCTTACTTGACATGAATCAGAAACAAGTATTCATTGATAAGTATAAAATAATAAACTAGCTTTAAATTGGCAAAACAACATGACTATTGGTCATCAAAAATTAGATATGTTGATAGTGAAGTTGTCATATACTAGATTGACTAGATATATAGATTAAGCAGAAAAACATATTCTGGAAATATACATATCTATATTATATATATCTATACATACATGTCTAAACATCACCTTTGAAAATAAATAAGTATTTTATTGGATGTTACCTAGCAAGTCAATTCCACGTATAGAACAACTGTATATAATTTTTATTAGATAACGGTAAGGTATGCACTATTAACTAATTAATGTACATATTTAATGGCTTTTCTTTAGAATGTATCACATTTTTAGGTTTGCTTTAAGACAATGATGGGGCAATTGTATAAGAGGCTGATAAACCATGTAAACTTTTAAATAATAGATAGGATTTCTTTTTTCTCTTTTTTATTTTATTTTATTTATTTATTTTTTGAGACAGGGTCTCACTTTGTCACCCTGGTTGGAGTACAGTGGTGTGATCTCAGCTCACTGAAGTCTGGACCTCCTAGGCTTGAGCGAAATTCTGGCCTCAGCCCCTCAAGTAGCTTAGACTACAGGAGCATGCCAACATGCTCAGCTAATCTTTTGTATTTTTCATAGAGACGGGTTTCACCATGTTGCCCAGGCTGGTCTCGAACTCCTAAGCTCAAGAAATCCACTCTCCTTGGCCTCCCAAAGTTCTGGGGTTCGGCACATGACCAGGATTTCTTAAAATCAATTTTTCACAGTGTCAAATGATATTGATCTAGATAGATTAAGGTGAAACACCGAACAAATATGTATTGACAAAATCAGTTAATATCAACAATCCAGAAATTTTCCTCCTCATCCATTCTTCAAAACTTCTACTTATTACTGAGTAAAATTAATTCCCTATATTAACCAATTATTTTCTTTGCTTAATTTGCATTTTCTCACCTGGCCATATAATCTACTCTGAATATAAAACTTTCACACAAAAATAACAATAATTTATTATTGAGGTATAGTAAATGACACCATTTATCTGCATTATCTGATTTAAGAAATACAAATCATTTTGACTGTCAAATTGCCCAAAATGACTGGTTTGTCTTTTCTATCTGTTTATTTGGCTATAAAAATTTGCCATTTATCATTTATTACTATGATATTTCTAAAGAAATCTATGAAAATGTTTAACAAAATAAATTTTAAAGCTTAACTACATTCATTGCAAAACAATAAGAAAATACCAGGCAATTATTTTTTAAAAGCATATACAATTTAAGCTTACTATTGAATCTTCTCTAAGAGAGAGTTTGCTCCAACTTTATGAGAGAAACAGCACAGATTTCAAGGATTTCCTATAGCTGAAAGCCTACTCAGACACACACACACACACACACACACACACACACACACACAAATGCACATTTTGGGCTAGGAAGAAATACACCATTAGGGAAAGAGGGAAGTCAAAATGAACTGTCCTACTGCAAATCCAAAATCTAGAAGATGACAAAAATAGTTGACTGGTGCTAGGCAAAAGCCTTCAAGCTACAATTCTAGTATAAAGTGATCACAGCATATTAGTGTTTTCATGTTCCTGGCAGAAGCAAATCAAACCTTCAGTGAAGAAAAGATTATTCCTTATAAAATTTAAAAAATTCCTGTAGGAATATTTTCGAGGGCATTGAACATGAAAGAATCAAACATAAGCATGCAAAGGGATTAGTTTCTAAGGCGTTAACCATTAGATATAAACCTTCAAATATTTTAGGCAATAAAAAAATCCCAGTTATGAGCCATTTATGCATATCTAGAATAGTGAATGCTGTTACTAATTAGTTATATTTAAATTCCAGACATTCTGAAGCTGTTTAATAGGTTTGAAGAAACTAAAGACTAGCTTGAAAATATCTGCAATGATCATAAAACCAAAGAAGTTACTCAGTGGAATAAAAAAAAAGTAATCTGTAAGAGCAGAATGGAACAAATGTAACTTACACTTCAATAAAGGAGTTTAACAACAGATTAGACACAGCTGGAGAAAGGGTTAATGAAGTGAATATGACAGAAAAGTTTATTCAGAAAGGAGTGCTGAGAGGAAGAAAGATGGAAAACATAAAACGAGATGTTAACATGTAAGACAAAGTAAGAAATTCTAAAATACATTTAACCATATTTCTAGAAAGAAAGGAAAGCAAAATTTGCTTTGAAGTAATATTTGAAGATGACAGAATTTTTCAAAAGTGATGAAAGATAGTGTTTCTGATTGTGTTTACCACAGGCAGTGAAAGATAGTGGATAACTTAAAAGGCAACAACAAAAAAATTAAGCAATGTCAAGTTGTGATTTAAAATCAGTGATTCTGGAAATAGGGCCACCTAGGCTTGAATCCAGGCTGCAACTTACTAGCTTTGTGTCCTTGGACAAGCAACCACATCATTAAAACTCAAATTCTTCATTTACAAAATGTGGATTAGAGAGAGTTCACATATCTACAAATATACATATATACATATATATAAACGATATTAGTGCAATATTTGACATAACACAACAGGTTAAAGATGAATTTATCGTTTTGAAAAAAGAAACATACCAAAAATAAGAGAAGTTTTGAAAAGTAGTCATGAACAACAGCAAAAAGGACAAATTAGCTTCAAAGGCAAGGAAGTTAGCTGAACAACCAAAAGAATGGAAACCAGTGAAATGATGGCTTCAGTGGGCTGAAAAGGAACTAACTACCACCAGTATTGTACAGTGCTGTACATAGAGAAACTCTCTTTTGTGAAGAGGTGCAAATTAAGGACATGTTTAATATTAGTTATTATTGTAAATTTAACACTAATTAGCCATATTTAAAATCTAGACATTTTGAGACTGTGAGAGTAAATTTTATTATGTTACTGTGGCTATATTTGATTATAAACTTAGTAATTTTATAATATAAGCTAATAGTTATATAGTTTTAAAACTTTTGTTTCACCCAGAAATGTCTTCTAGAAATATGAATGAACATATAAAATATGGCCTCCAAATATATCTTCTTAAACCATACCTAATCTCCAACTAAAGACAGTAACAAAGTCAGACTTCCATCTAACATGATATAACTATAGCCGTTCCTTTGCGTGCATGAGACATTAGTTCCAGGAACCCCTGCAGATATCAAAACCCACCAACAATCAAGTCCCATAGTTGGCCCTGCAGAACTCAGGGATAGGAAAATTCTGCATACCATAAATAACTGCATTTTTAATCTGCATTTGGTTACAGATGAGAAACTTATAATGAAGGGCCCACTGTATTTACTGAAAAAAGTCTGAAATATACTAAGTGAACCCACACAGTTCAAACCCTTGTTATTCAATGGACAACTGTACACACAATGGCAAATATTCTAATCCTTTTCCCAGCAGAGGATACAAGGTCCTTGGGTGATGTTCACTCTTCTTTAATATTCTGTAAATCAAATACTGCTTTATAAATTTATTATTAACCTTATGTTAGATGGTAAGGGTATAAGAGAAGGAAGAGAGCAAAAATTTAGTGTGTGTGTGTCTCACACACAAACTCATAACAAACAGGAAATACCTATTACTATTACAGATCTTCAGTGCTCATATCTGCAGCTGGTAACATGGTCATAATACCTTCTCCCATCACTTGTCCATATTCCTTTTGCCCTGAGCAAGTACTTAAGCTAGTTGTGGTACTTGTCGAAGTGTAGTGACCCAAATCTTAATTCCTAAATGATCTGGAGTAACAGCAGTCCCTTCTGAAATCAGTTTTATATTTTCCATTGACTTTTATCACAGTACATGGTAGGACTACTAGGAGATACTGTATGGGATCTGCTATATTCCAAACATACTTTTTCTTACCTTCACTGTGTAGTCAAAATCAAATTTCATATTGTTAATCAGAATCAATTACCTTGGCCTGTACACGAACCACATTTTCTTTTTTCTCTGAATTCAGATGCATGAGAAGCTCAAAGTGGCCAGATGAGAGTTTCAACTTCCAGTTCAATGGACTCATTGTGGTGATTCATGGTGATACCTAATTCTTGATGGAAGTTTTCTTTTCTTTTGAAGTAAGACCTCTAGGCCAACAGAGTCTAAGTTCAAAAGGACAGGAAGCAAAAAATGTTTATATTACATTACTAGGGAAAACAGTGAGGGGAGCCACACCTATCTCCCCACTTTGATTCCTGAACTAATTATTTTGTAGAAGAAATAGTACCATATAGTGGATGATGATATAGAGTAACCTTCAGGACAGTGTTTCAGTTGTGCAAGGTATTGTTACCACCAAGTGCTTTAAGTGAGACTTCAAAATGCCAGTTCACCCTTAATACAGATAGATACATCAGGAAGAGAGAACATGGTCACACCAGTGAATTCCATGTTAATGGGCCCAAAGCCACATACCATATGATGTGAATCAAATTACTTGATTAGAAACAATAATATGTAGAATACTATGATGGTAGATAAAGCATTCACTAAGCCCATGGATGATGCTTTTGACGTAAGTCTATATTTGAAGTACCTATTTCAGTAAACAAAGTGTTGCTTTTTCCCTGAGAGAAAGAGCTTTATCTAATCAACTTGCAACTAGGTCGCTGGATGATCACCTCAGGAAATGGAGCCATATCAGGCATCCATTGTCGTTCTCCACTGTGGCAGGTTGGGCAATCAGCAGAGCTATAGACAGTTCAGGTTTGGTAACTTGAGGTCCAGGTTGTTGAACCTATGCAAAACCTCCATTCATGTCATCATGATTACCTTTTTCATAAATCCAAAGAGCAATGACAGGAGTGGCTGGGAAAAGAGGTTGACTGATATCCATAGACTGAGTCATACTATCCTAGATTATTAAAAATCATCTGCTAAAGTCACCATTTGGGATACAAATATAATTTGCCCATTTAGAAAAGTCCACATACCTCTTCCCTGGACTTGCTCATCATCAATTTCACAGTTGTGTTCATTCTACTTCTTTGAGCATCCACCAAACCATTGGCCACTATCTGTGAATAAATACAGACTCTTACATCTGGCCATTTCAGCTTCAAGGTAACAGGAACAATGAGGTGTACTTCTCAAAGTTCCGTTCACTGGCAGGATTCCCTTCACCACTCTTCTTCAGGAATGTCCCAGAAAACAACTATCATGCTGTCACTGTTCACTTTTTGGTGGAGAGGCATATTGTGCAGTGTCATCTTTAAACGAGGTCTGTGTTTTCTCATTCTTAGTCAATTGGTTGTAGGGAACTTCCCACGAGGCCATAGATGTAGGCCTGGTAGTGTAGAAGGAGTAGGGGCTATGTGTATTTGGGAACTTTCTTAGGCAATGTACTTTGTCTTCAGAGTCTGCTGAAGCCCAGTGTCATGTAGGCCTCTTCTTCATATAGCCCAGCGTCATATAGGTGCATGCCCAAACTTGTGGTCGGACAACGCCCAGTTTATGATGTTTTGATGGGCAGCTCAGGTCCAATGGTAACTTGATTGCCTATGGTTACGTGCTTAGTCTTTACAAGGGCCTCATAGCAAGCCAAACACTGGTTTTCTAAAAAAGTGTGCAGTCATATGCAGACTATGGCATAGCTTTGATCCAAAATTCTAAGGGTCTGTGTTATGTTACCTATACGAGCTAAAGGAAGGCACTAAATGACATTTCTGTTGGCCACTAACACTTTAAGCACTAACAAATCTGCTAGATCACATGGCCCTAGTAGCAAAGTAGTTTGCAGAGCAGCCTGTACCTATTTTAGAGCCTTTTCTTTTGCTGGACTTTATTTAAAACTAGCAGATCTTTCAGTCATCGATGTATTAGTCTTCTCTGTCTGCTTTAATGAAATACCACAGGCTGGGTGGCATAAACAATAGAAATTTATCTGTCATGCTTATGGAGTCTGGGAACTCCCAGATCAAGGTGCCAGCTGATTTGATTCATAGCTTGTAGAGGTCCACTTTCTCGCCCTGTCTTCGCTTAGCCCATGCCACTTTTATTGTCCCCACAGCATTTAGCTTCTCATTTCAATGGCAGCAGTTTCTACTGTAATTTCTGGCCAATCGAGAGAATAACTACACCATTCTTCAAGTACGATGAAACTCACTTCACACATTTATTTCTAACAATCATGGTAAAAGATGTGTTTTCTAGACCTTCTCAAGGTGGATATTCAAGTCTTACGTAATAATGCAGTATATTTCAATATCCATAAGCCTTTGTATAACCACCCCTACAACAAATAAAGGCAATTTTGGCACTTTGGCTTCTTTTGCTGAAGGCTACATTTGAGTTCATGTTTCAGCAAACCAAGAAAACAAACTGCCAGAGCCATTTTTAACACCTTAAGTTGCAACATTGAATGTAGAATATCTGCTTATGGAGCTCATACCAGAAAATTCATCCTGATTCAACTTTATATTATATTAAAAATGATTCCATGATTTCATCCCCAGACAGTTTATACCCACATGTATTATCAGATTTCTGTACAAATTGAAAAAGTCATGCAGTTCATTTGGTCTGTAGCATACCTTATCGAAAACTGTACTTTGTGACTCAAACCTCTGGGGCATGCAGGGACATGAGTCTAGTATATGGTTCCAAAATCAAAGATTAGTGGTAGGGACAGGTCCCATTCCCTCTCAATCATGCCTTCACATAAGTAGAAATTTGTGTTGTAATTTAATACTTAAAAAATGAGATTTGGATTTGCTTTTCAGAGACCTTGACCTGTAGCTAGAGGAGAAAAAAGGTTTATTTCAGGACCAGGTATCAATGATTTAGTATGACTGTAAAATTTGAAACCCTAAGCCCATTCTTTTCCCATACATTCTCAGTGTAGTAAGTAACAGCCAGCTAACACTCATTTTGATAAAATACTCTAGAGTAAAAAATACATGGTAACCCTCACCTTGCTGTCTATAGGTATTTCATTAGAATTATCTAATACCAGTTTTTTGTGCATTTCTATTGTCATAAGTTTCCATGGACTACAAGTTTCCTCTTTACCACTGGAAATAGCCAATGAGTGATGGGAACACTATCAGAATGTCTAGGAATATCTTTCTTTCTTTCTTTCTTTCTTTCTTTCTTTCTTTCTTTCTTTCTTTCTTTCTTTCTTTCTTTCTTTTTCTTTCTCTTTCTTTCTTTCTTCTTTCCTTTTTTTTTTTTTGAGATGGAGTCTTGCTCTGTCACCCAGGCTGGAGTGCAGTGGTGCGATCTTGGCTCACTTCAGCTTTGCCTCCTGGGTTCACGCCATTCTCCTGCCTCAGCCTCCCGGGTTTCTGGGACTACAGGTGCCTGCCACCATGCCCGGCTATTTTTTTTGTATTTTTAGTAGAGACGGGGTTTCATCGTGTTAGCCAGGATGGTCTTGATCTCCTGACCTCGTTATCCGCCCTTCTTGGCCTCCCAAAGTGCTGGGATTACAGGTGTGAGCCACTGCACCTGGCTGGAATATCTGTCTTAATTCAAGTTGACTTCCTTAAAATCTACTGATTATAGACTTTAACACATCTAAAAAATACCTTCGCAGCAACACCTAGATTAGTGTTTGATTGAATAACTGAGAACTGTAGCCTAGCCAAGTTTACACATCAAATAGACCACCACGAATACCAACGAAGAAAAATATTGATGGCATAATTGCAAGAGCCTCAGGGAAAAAATTCAAGATGTTTAAATAAGTGTAAATATTAATAAGTATATTTGTGTGTATTGTATAAAATCAGTGGCGTATTTTAGCAATTGAGAACCTCAAATATTTCAAATATTCAAATTCAATGCTTATATTCCATATTTTGAATTTTTAACAAAGCACTACTACTGCAAATAATGTGATTTTGTTTATATTTTATTTTATTGTGATAAAAGTATAAGTAAAATATAGTGAGATTTACAGGACTAACCTCTTTACTTCTTTATCTCAAACTACCTTGTTTGCAGTTCCCTTTACAACCTGAATCCATAAACTATATTTTCTCACTGCTTACATGGCCTCCTTTGGTTCTATCAGTATGTTCATGGTTACATGTGACTATTATATTCATTTTTCGGTTGGCACTATTTTTTATGTGGCTACGCTTTTCTGGTATAACTTTCATCTTGCTAACTCTTCTCGTCATTCTACCCAGCCTTTATCCACACCAGTTGTATAGGGTTCTGTGTTCTCCAAAGAGCAAATCTTGATTTACAGATTAATGTTTTTGTATACTCTAAGACCTTACTTTAAATTATTCTTATCTACGAAATAATATATTTTTCTCTCCTAAGTCTTATAATACAGGATATTATTTTCAAAATTATTTAATCTTACAGGCAAATTGTTGCACAATGCTGGAGAGTAGAGCAATATCAGGTACTAGTGAAGGCAAATTAAGTGGAATTCTATTGCTTTTATATGGTTTTTCTGTCATTCTTCTAATTCATGAAACTGGATAACTGATTTTTTTGTTTCTTTGCCAGAGTTTTGCTTATTTTAGTTGAAGCCTACAGTAACCACTTTCATAAGGCTTAAAACTAATTTATCTGCTTCATTTGGCTTATAGAGCAATTTTCAAATAGACTGGTTTATCTATACCTTAAGTTAAGAAATTTTAAACTATTAAAATTCAATAATCTTAAAATGTGCTAATTTGTAAATGAAATTACTTTTCTACTCTTTAAAATTACTTAATTTTTTTGTTACTGTTAAATTTGTTTTTGTGATTACAAGTAATGGAATTTTTACATTGGAAATCATCTTCATGTAAGTCAATGATTTAAAAAGTTATTTTAGGAATTATTTCTATTGTGTGTAACAAATTATTCCTCTTATGAAAGTTAATATTTCAAAATAGACTTATTTATGTCAATAATGAGTGTCTGTTCTCCTCCTTCACTCTGTTCCTCCATAAATCAATCTATTTTGCATTAAGAAAATAAATCCTACTTATTACGAATTTTTACTGATTTTTTTCTCCCAACATTTGTACTCTTCTCTCTACTTTTGTAACACTCTTTGGATAATAAGAAAAATTAATTTGCAAACATATAACAGCTGTTTTGGATGTTTTCAAGCTTTTGTAGCTTTCAGTTACACTTTAATGTGTTTTTGGATTACATTGTCTTGTTCTTAATATATGTAATTAATATCTGTATTAAAAGCATACTTGTTCAAATTTGTTATAAATAATACATATTACCATTCAATTACGTAAAGACAACCGCAACATTGGCTTACAAAATTACTGTTTTTTCTTTCATCTGAGAAACGGGCTTAAATCCAGAGAGTGCCAAGGATAATAATAGCAGTGACTTTAATTAAATTTAACATATCGATACTGTGAAATTTAGTTATTAAATTTTGATTCATAGGCATTAAAGAGAAATATACAAAATTACACTAACATTTCATCTAGCTTTCTGTGATATTATTAAAACCAAGCGAAAAAATCAGAATGAAGCCTCCCCAAAAAAATTGAATTTCAATATGGAATATATGAAATCTCTTTAACAAGTTTTTAAATCTTTTTAAGCAGTGTCCAGATGGTCAATAACTTACCTGCAGTTACTGTTACAGAAAATTAAAATAAGAATAATCCTTTATTCATTTTATAATCATCTGATTAGTTTTATCAGTGTAACGTTATACACATTTGCAGATAGCATCTTTTGAATATTGTGAAGAGAGATGCTATCATCTTTTATGTATACACATTTGTTTAAATACTTGTTTTTTTATTCTTCTAGGTATGTAACTAAGGTTGGAATTGTTAACACATATGGTAGTTCTATGTTTAATTTCTTAAAAACTGACAAATTGTTTTTCCACAGTGACTACATCATTTTACATTCCAACAGCAATGTTCAAGGGTTGCAATTTCTCCATATCTTCTCTAATACTTATTTTCTTTCAAAAAATTATACCAATCCTAGTGAATATGAACTGTATTTTATGGTTACAATTTACATGTCACTATTGACCAATAATGTTTAAAATATTTTCATGTGATTTTGGTCCACTTGTGTATATCTAGAGAAATGTTAATTCAAGTCTTGTGCCAATTTGTGAATTCAGATGTTTATCATTTTGTTGTTGAGTTGTTACAGTATATTTATTCTGGATATTAGACCTTTTTTGTATACATCATTTGCATTTTTTTCATCCTGTGTTTTGTCATTTACTTTCTTGATAATGTCATTTGAGGGACAAAAATTTTTCATTGATGTTTATTAATTTATTTTATTTGTTGCTGTTATTGCTTGTACTTTCGGTGTCTAAGAATCCATTGCCAAATACAAAGTTATGCTAATTCATTCTATGCATTCCTCTGAGAGTTTTATAGTTTTAGTTCTTAGATTTGCTATTGATTCATTTTAATTTAATTATTTTATACACTGTGTCGTAACAGTTCAGTTTCATCTTTTGCATTTAGTAAACACTTGTTTCATTACTATTTGTTGAAGAGACTGTGTTTTTCTCATTGAATAATCTTGGCACCCTTGTTGAACATCAGTTGGCCTTGGATATATGAGTTTATTGCTGGTCACTCAATTCTAACCCACAAGGCTTGTCAACACAAGTAACAAACAGAGGCAGTGTCTCTCTAAAAGAAAATACTTATTCAGAAATAGGGGACTGCAATGGGAATGCATATGCCATAGTAAATTATGTATGAATTCACAGAGGTAAAGGAAGACAGATATTTTAAAGAAAGTGTGATAAGGATTACATAATTGTTTTGAGAGTATTATCCTTAGCCACAAGAATAAATAACAGGTAAAATCACTCTGAGGTTATAGAGGCAATTGCTGGGCACATGTTCCCACAGAATTAATTTTTGTGTAAAGTTGTGATGGCTTTTGTGCAAAGTTGCAGTTTTTGCAGAGCTATTTGTGTAATTTTTGTTATCAGCCATGAGAACCCTTTTCTTCATGGCTTCTCCTGGTTCTGTTTATCAGAGATTTTTTCCAAAAGCATAATCTATTTATACTGTAGTTAGTCTTTGATTGTTCCTTGGTGCCAGGAAGACCAATCCCAGTTTACTATTCCAGGTCTAGTGCCACATTGGAGGGAGTGAATAGCAGGTAGGAGTAACTGTCAAAACTCTTTAAGCCACATTCAAGCTACAAGATTTATGAAAAAAGTGACTCCCAGGCTAAGTCTAGCTCGAGTCCTTAATTAAATTCAATATTTTCCATTCTGTCATCTTTTTCCATCATGTAAAAGTGCTACATCCACATTATTTTGTGAAGAATTGTACTTCTGAAAAAATTTAACAAGTAACAGATAATAAAGTTTGAAAAATATACAAAGTAAAATAAATAGTAATATGACAATCCCAGTTGCTTAAAAGGCAATCAATTGAATAAATCAAATGACCATAGGGAAGTAGATGAGAACTGCTGTAACCATGGGACTTGTTTCCTTATTTTGAATATATGGGTCTCAACTATCCCACAGGAATTTTTCCAAGTACATCATGTAGTATTAGCAATAGTACAGACATTTCCTTATTTAACCAATAGATGCTAAACTGTCTCTTAGGTTAAGTTCTGCCAAGTCACCAGCATGAGCTACTGATTGTGAAAGTTCAATTATACCATTATCCTGCCAAGTGAGAAAGGTAGACATAAAGACAGGTAAAAATTTCATTATGATATTGAGACTTGTTCTGACATCTTGGGAAAAGCTGTTTACAGCACAAAAACATCAACTTCTTGTCCCGGTTTGCAGTTTGAGTGTCTCTGGTTATGGCGTTGGGTGGTTTTGTAAACTTTCTGTGTGGCCCATACATCAGACACAAAACTTATTCCTTAAAATTTATTTAGTTTCAGCTTAGAGGGCTTCAGAAACAGAACGGTTCTCACTTTCAATAATTCCAAAAAAATACAAAATAAAGTTGTATTGGAGGAATAGGGAAGAATTCAAGATCTAGTGCAGTCTATAGGTAGATAATAAGAACATGAAAACAATACACTGAGCTACAATTTAATAATGGGTATATTATAACTTTCTTTACGAGTATAACTTTCTCTACATACTGATTATATAAAAATAACAGATTAAAATTTTCCTGAGGATGGAAAACCAAATAAAACTTCTATCCTGAGGACAGAAGTTAGCTTTTACTTGCAGTATTAAGTTTCCTGTATCTGCCAGAAAGTGACTATTTTTGTCTACTCTCTGCAAGGCTAGGAACCCTTGAAGACAGGCGTTCCATGCACATTCTGAAATATGACATTTCAGTCAGTCTTGGTTATATAATCAATGTTTTCAGTTGTATTCTGTTATAAAGAGATAACAGATTTTTATTGGGCTTATGCAAATAACCATATTACCATAAGAATATTCACAACTTGTTTCCAAATTTTGGAATAATTAGTTAAGTCTAATTAGATTAGATAAGTCTAATCATTTAATATCTCTAAAATGAGAAATACATTTTTTGAGGGTCTCCAGGGGATCAACTGGAAAATTACAAAGTTGACTCGAGGTCAAAGAAGTTAATTTAGAATTTTGATCCTGGGGAATATTGCCAAAGATGTCAGAAGGTTTAAAACACTTGAACAAAACAGAATCACAGGTCATTGTAAAATAATAGCCATGTATTTAACTAGAGTGATAATCAAAAGACCTCAAAAGCAATACAGAAAGTTACATGAATATACAATTCTTAACCCTTACAAAGTTTATTTTTTATAAGTAATCAAAAAACTAATATAGACAACAGAGGAAATTATCTTGATAAAATACAAATCACTTGTTTTATTATTATTATTATTTTGGCCGGTTGCCAAAAAGCTAAAGAGAACTTCCTACAGTACAATTTATTCTCCTTATGGGAAGTCATTTAGAAAACCTGGAAGTTAAGCCTAATCAAAAAAAAATACTTGAATTCAGACACAGAAAAATGCCTGTCTGTATTATACCCAAATTACATAGGAATGTTAATAAGAAAACTAGTATATTGAGCAGAGGAATACATGACTGTTAGAAAAAGTAAAATCATAAGAAAGTTTCTGGTTGCATGAAGCAATTCAGACGTGCCAAGAAAAGCCAAGAAGAGTAAAGAATAAAATAATTCTGGGGAAAAACATTGATTTTTTTAGGCCTTCATAATAAACACTTCAGTGTCAGGTCATAACAGTAGAGTGACACCTGGAGGGAAAAATAGTTACAGGAGCTGATATAAAAAGTTGGAGACAATTATGATCTCAGGTTTTCTTCAAGGAGAGAAAGAGCTAAAGGCAATGATGCATGATCTGCAAATCAAGTGCTGCAAGATACAGCAAAAGTTGAACTTCAGAGATACAAATTTTAGAAGCTTTAAGAGAAAAACTACCTCAAGGGATAAAACTAACACTCTAAATGAAGATGAGAATGTTGCCAACCTGAAACTAGAGAAATTAAATCGATCTCAGGAAGAAACGTGGCATAAATGGAAACTGTCTGCAATTTAGAAGATGGCTGTTAAAGAAACATATTTAGAATTAATAATCAAACACTCCTACAATTTTACTAGGAGCAGATCAGTGCTTCAAGAAAATCTTCTTGTTCTAACAGAGGTGACTAAACATTTAGTTTTGTATCAGTGTATTTTTAACATCAAAGCTCAGTGTTTAGAGGAACATAAATTGTTGTTTTTCTAATTATAGCCAAATTGATCACATATAAAATTTCTTTCTTAAATGTATTATTTACAAACCTTTCATGACCTACTCTGACCTTTGATAATATACTTAAGCTTCATGCTTTGTTCTATACTTCTTTCTTAAACAACCACCCATTTTATTGTGGAAAAAATTATAAGATTTTTCTTATATAAAATAATTTTTAAGCTTTTTTAACCAAAAATAAATCTTTATAAATATAACTTACTTTATATCCATCTCTCCTACTTACTGTTTTCTATCTTGCTTTTATTTTCTTCCTCAATTTATATTTTGAAACAACTTTTAAATAAACTCTGAATTAAACAAATTTTTTTTCTTAATAAGGACACATTTTTATGCCTTTAATAGTCTTTCTTATTAAAATACATGTTTTTTGTATTTTAGGTCAGAGTAGGTCATGAAAGTTCAGAGTAGGTCATGAAAGGTTTGTAAATAATACATTTAAGAAAAATTTTGTATGTGATCAATTTTTGGTATAATTTCTATTAAAAATTATGTATATTGGAATAAAATAATTAGAATTTTAACTCTAAATAACATTAATTTCTATCAACCAATTTTGAGTGGTCCGTCACATATTAGCATTGTATAGATGAGAATCTTTTTATAATTTTTTAAAACATGCCTTCCCATAATTTTTACGAGCATTAAGAGATCTAAATGCAGTTAGTCTTTCCATAAAATTTTAGAAATCAAGAACAAACATATTATATTCAGTGATTTGTTCATGTTTTTATCTCATTTGGATATGACCCAGACATTTAATAAATATAAATAAAATGAATTGCTTAATTCAATATAACATAACTTTAAAACCTCAAATAACATGTAATGTTCATTTATAAATATTTATGCTTTTTACATTGACTTTAGTTATGTTTAGCAATTATACCTAGAGTATTTATGGAAACTGAGATATTAGACAAAGCTAGTCATCATTTCAAGCTTATTGATTACGTAGTCTGTATCTCTCTTGTTATAGGTCTGTTTAGATATTCTCTGTTACCTTATGACAACTTTGGTAGCTTGTGTGTTTCTAATATTTCACCTAGGGCATCTATCTGGTGACATCAAATTTTTAATATTATTCTATTATTTTACATTTTATTTTTTCTAATATTGTTACTAACACCCTTACTTTCATTTCAGTAATTCAGTCTTGACACCTGCTTTTTCTTATACTTTACATGGAATCAATTATCAAGTTCCTCAATTATATATAATGCCAACAAGAAGGAAGCATTATTTTGTCCCTCATCTTGCTTCCTGTAACACTAGCTATGTTATTTCCTATTCATCTGTCCTTGCCATGATGCCCTGTTCTAAAATCAGGCATTCAGAAAATAATGTAGGAAACACAAGACTTCTAAAAATAATGAAAGAAAAATTAAGAAAGTTTAAATATCTTTACGTAGTATAGAAGTACTTTATCACTTTACCTGACTATAATTTAAGATTTAAAGATAGGGATATTTCAGGATGGTCTGTGTGCTAAATAAGGGAATATATATTATGTTAAGGATTTGCTATATTTTTAGTAATAGAACTTATGCTCTAGTCTCTAGAAATAACCAAAGAATAGCAATTAGTGGAAAATTAAAAGCTTATTTTACATAATGGAATAGTTTTATATCATTTAGTAGGTTTTTAATTGTTGCTTCACATTTTCTGGGCATTACTAATTAAATGTTGGTTAAAAATAGTATTTCTATATAAACATTTGAAATTTACATATTTAAATATATTTATATATTAAAATATATTTATGTTATGTATATCTATTAACATTTATATTTTATATATGTGATTATATATGCATATATATACATCATGATTTGAAAATAATAATGTTAAAGAAAATATTTGATTAAAATATTTATTGTTTGATATTTTCATAGATGTTATTATAATTTTACAGTTATTTTTAGATACCTACTCCATGTGAGATATAATGACAAGTATCATAGAAAATACATAAATACATGAGTAAGACATAATCAATGCTCTTAAGATCCTCTTCTAGTTATCTATTTGTGTTACAACCTATACAAATACTTAGTAACTGTAAACAACTGTTGTTTATAGTTAGTTAAGATAGCCGATATAAACACCCTAAAAAATAGTTGTTTATAGTTACCAAGGAGATGAAGTAGTCACTAAGGAGATGAATAGTTGTTTATAGGTTGCTAGGAGATGAATTATTTTCCAAATCGAATTTGCCAAATGTTCATCACAAATTCAGCCCTTGCTGCAAGACACAGTTTAAATAGTAGATGGTATTCTGCTCTTAAAGTTATTCTAACAAAAATCTTTTATAAAAATAAGTTGGAAAATAGATATTGGTTAGGCAATTACTAATCTCTTTACTTTGGATTCTGACTTTGTCGCTCAAAGTATTCGCTATTCCTCCCACTCACAAATTTAGGAAGCCACTTTCCGTTTTTAGTGTCAGTCATTTGCAAAAATGTTTACCAGGAGAAGTCTAAGGAAAACCCTCTATAAAGTAAAACTAGAAACATATATTCTTGTTTGCACCTATCCACTAAGTAGCACAAATTACATATAGTCATTTAATTAATGATTGTACAATTTACACAGTATCCCAACAATGTTTTCAGCATCACCCCAAGACCAGTGTGAAGAGGGACATAATATATGGTATACTGATACCAGGAGGCTGTAAACACCAAATAAAATACAGAACTCGACACTGGAAAATTAAAATTGCCAGTGAGATAGGCCCACAGAAACATACGCAGACAATCGTGAGGTCCTGTGCTAAGAATGCTTTAAAACATGTCACTCTTCATGTGATACTAAATATATAGTCAGTAAAGTGATTTTGCACTGGCTGAACACCTGCTCTTGGCAAAACATCATTTTCAAACTAAGTGCTTTGGCAGGTAAGCATGTGAGAAAGAATTTACCATCATACAACATATTAAAGACACTATTAATAATAAGCATGTGAGAAAGAATTTACCATCATAGAACATATTAAAGACACTATTAATTAGCTATTTTAAAAGACCATCCTCGTTTGACCTCATTTTGTTTAAAGTTATCCTAATGTGAGATTAATTCCCCAAATCCTGTTTAACAAATTTTACTTACCTATTTTACCAATGTACTCCATTATTAGCAAAGACACTTCTGATAAGGGTGACTGTAGTATCTGATTGTGCAGACTTTGATAAATAAATTTATGAAATATACCCTATATATAATGAAATTTTACACCTCACTTTGGATGACATAAAATGTGCACAGATATTTATTTTCAGAGCATAATTACTGAGAGAAAAATTATTTTATGTAATTATGTTGCTAAACAATGCATACCTTCATTTAATAGATAACTTACTTAAAAAAAAAAAACAACTGTGGGAGCCTGTCTTTTTGATGTAACAGATGTTGTGTTTACACAAAACAGAAATAAAATCAGGATTCTATACTTGGAGTACCCATCTATTTTTAAGAATAAGGATTTCCAGTAGCAGATGGCATCCGCACAGTCTTCTGATATAGAAAAAAAAAAGTTTTCCTTGACACTGTAAATTAACAGATTGGTTACAACTATACACATATGGATTAATATATTTGAAATATGTTTTTATATGAAAGTAGAAAAATTTCCACACAGCACTATAAGAGAATTATTAGGCATATATTTCTAAGCCCTAAATTGAAAAGTAACTATAAATTCATGTTTCATTAAACATGGATTCACATACTTGGGTTTAGTTGAAATTAATTAACTGTAAATTTGACCTTTTCTAGAGAGAAATTTGTCACTTAGCAATATGCCAGTTTTGAAACTGATCCTGTTAAGAACAAGTGTGATATGACATTGTGTATTTTTCATCACACTATAGAAGGACTGTAGAAAGAATGTATTTTGACCCAGACTTGCACATATTTTGACCGCAGAATTACTTTGACTTTGTACTCAAACATTTTTGCAGCAATTTTGAATATGTGCAGAACTCTGCCTAAAATCAAAGTTCTTTTTTTCTATTATATTACACACTTCATTTTCCCATTAGAAAATAATTTGCATTTAATGACAAGACAAAACACAGAATTGTATTTTTATTATATTGTCACCAATGAAGGAATTTAGCCTGTTATTTTTCAATAGCCCATTGCTTTTCCTTAAATTATCAAAGCCACATTATAAAAACATGCATCTCAATGGGAAAATTAGGTTATTAGCAAAATAGTTTTATAATCCCTCTTAAAAGAAAGTTATTTTTCCATAAGTTGAAATAGTAAGATTATTTCTGAGTGTCTTTTGTATAAACATAAATATCATTGAGCTTAAACATCAACATATTAAGGATAAATGTATCTCACATATACTCATAAGCAATGGCTATCTTTTTTCTATAATCACTTGCAACAACTTTAGCACAATGCATTTTATACTTTCTTACAATTCTTCTTTTTTTTAATTTTTGGCTTTTTTTCTTTTTTTTAAATTATTATTATTATACTTTAAGTTTTAGGGTACATGTGCACAACGTGCAGGTTTGTTACATATGTATCCATGTGCCATGTTGGTGTGCTGCACCCATTAACTCATCATTTAGCATTAGGTGTATCTCCTAATTCTATCCCTCCCCCCACCCTCACCCCACAACAGTCCCCAGAGTGTGATGTTCCCCTTCCTGTGTCCATGTGCTCTCATTGTTCAATTCCCACCTATGAGTGAGAACATGCGGTGTTTGGTTTTTCATCCTTGCGATAGTTTACTGAGAATGATGGTTTCCAGTTTAATCCATGTCCCTACAAAGGACATGAACTCATCATTTTTTATGGCTGCATAGTATTCCATGGTGTATATGTGCCACGTTTTCTTAATCCAGTCTATCGTTGTTGGACATTTGGGTTGGTTCCAAGTCTTTGCTATTGTGAATAGTGCCACAATAAACATATGTGTGCATGTGTTTTTATAGCAGCATGATTTACAGTCCTTTGGGTATATACCCAGTAACGGGATGGCTGGGTCAAATGGTATTTCTAGTTCTAGATCCCTAAGGAATTGCCACACTGACTTCCACAATGGTTGAACTAGTTTACAGACCCACCAACAGTGTAAAAGTGTTCCTATTTCTCCACATCCTCTCCAGGACCTGTTCTTTCCTGACTTTTTAATAATTGCCATTCTAACTGGTGTGAGATGGTATCTCATTGTGGTTTTCATTTGCATTTCTCTGATGGCCAGCGATGATGAGCATTTTTGCATGTGTTTTTTGGCTGCATAAATGTCTTCTTTTGCGAAGTGTCTGTTCATGTCTTTCACCCACTTTTTTATGGGGTTGTTTATTTTTTTCTTGTAAATTTGTTTGAGTTCATTGTAGATTCTGGATATTAGTCCTTTGTCAGATGAGTAGGTTGCGAAAATTTTCTTCCATTTTGTAGGTTGCCTATTCACTCTGATGGTAGTTTCTTTTGCTGTGCAGAAGCTCTTTAGTTTAATTAGATCCTATTTGTCAATTTTGGCTATTGTTGCCATTGCTTTTGATGTTTTAGACATGAAGTCCTTGCCCATGCCTATGTCCTGAATGGTATTGCCTAGGCTTTCTTCTAGGGTTTTTATGGTTTTAGGTCTAACATGTAAGTCTTTAATCCATCTTGAATTAATTTTTGTATAAGGTGTAAGGAAGGGATCCAGTTTCAGCTTTCTACATATGGCTAGCCAGTTTTCCCAGCACCATTTATTAAATAGGGAATCCTTTCCCCATTGCTTGTTTTTGTCAGGTTTGCCAAAGATCAGATAGTTGTAGATATGTGGCATTATTTCATAGGGCTCTGTTCTGTTCCATTGATCTACATCTCTGTTTTGGTACCAGTACCATGCTGTTTTGGTTACTGTAGCCTTGTAGTACAGTTTGAAGTCAGGTAGCGTGATGCCTCCAGCTTTGTTCTTTTGGCTTAGGATTGACTTGGCGATGCAGGCTCTTTTTTGGTTCCATATGAACTTTAGTTTTTTCCAATTCTGTGAAGAAAGTCATTGGTAGCTTGATGGGGATGGCATTGAATCTATAAATTACCTTGGGCAGTATGGACATTTTCACGATATTGATTCTTCCAACCTATGAGCATGGAATGTTCTTCCATTTGTTTGTATCCTCTTTTATTTCATTGAGCAGTGGTTTGTAGTTCTCCTTGAAGAGGTCCTTCACATCCCTTGTAAGTTGGATTCCTAGGTACTTTATTCTCTTTGAAGCAATTGTGAATGGGAGTTCACTCGTGATTTGGCTCTCTGTTTGTCTGTTATTGGTGTACAAAAATGCTTGTGATTTTTGTACATTGATTTTGTATCCTGAGACTTTGCTGAAGTTGCCTATCAGCTTGAGGAGATTTTAGGCTGAGACAATGGGGTTTTATAGATATACAATCATGTCATCTGCAAACAGGGACAATTTGACTTCCTCTTTTCCTAATTGCATACCCTTTATTTCCTTCTCCTGCCTGATTGCCCTGGCCAGAACCTCCAGCACTATGTTGAATAGGAGTGGTGAGAGAGGGCATCCCTGTCTTGTGCCAGTTTTCAAAGGGAATGCTTCCAGTTTTTGCCCATTCAGTATGATATTGGCTGTGGGGTTGTCATAGATAGCTCTTATTATTTCGAGATACGTCCCATCAATACCTAATTTATTGAGAGTTTTTAGCATGAAGGGTTGTTGAATTTTGTCAAAGGCCTTTTCTGCATCTATTGAGATAATCATGTGGTTTTTGTCTTTGGTTCTGTTTATATGCTGGATTATATTTATTGATTTGTGTATGTTGAACCAGCCTTGCATCCCAGGGATGAAGCCCACTTGATCATGGTGGATAAGCTTTTTGATGTGCTGCTGGATTCGGTTTGCCAGTATTTTATTGAGGATTTTTGCATCAATGTTCATCAAGGATATTGGTCTGAAATTCTCTTATTTGGTTATGTGTCTGTCAGGCTTTGGTATCAGGATGATGCTGGCCTCATAAAATGTGTTAGGGAGGATTCCCTCTTTTTCTATTGATTGGAATAGTTTCAGAAGGAATGGTACCAGTTCCTCCTTGTACCTCTGGTAGAATTCTGCTGTGAATCCATCAGGTCCTGGACTCTTTTTGGTTGGTAAGCTATTGATTATTGCCACAATTTCAGAGCCTGTTATTGATCTATTCAGAGATTCAACTTCCTCCTGGTTTAGTCTTGGGAGGGTGTATTTATCGAGGAATTTATCCATTTCTTCTAGACTTTCTAGTTTATAACACCCCACTGTCAACATTAGACAGATCAATGAGACAGAAAGTTAACAAGGATACCCAGGAATTGAACTCAGCTCTGCACCAAGTGGACCTAATAGACATCTACAGAACTCTCCACCCCAAATCAACAGAATATATATTTTTTTCAGCACCACACCACACCTATTCCAAAATTGACCACATAGTTGGAAGTAAAGCTCTCCTCAGCAAATGTAAAAGAACAGAAATTATAACAAACTGTCTCTCAGACCACAGTGCAATCAAACTAGAACTCAAGATTAAGAGACTCACTCAAAACTGCTCAACTACATGGAAACTGAACAACCTGCTCCTGAATGACTACTGGGTACATAACAAAATGAAGGCAGAAATAAAGATGTTCTTTGAAACCAACGAGAACAAAGACACAACATACCAGAATCTCTGGGACGCATTCAAAGCAGTGTGTAGAGGGAAATTTATAGCACTAAATGCCCACAAGAGAAAGCAGGAAAGATCCAAAATTGACACCCTAACATCACAATTAAAAGAACTAGAAAAGCAAGAGCAAACACATTCAAAAGCTAGCAGAAGGCTAGAAATAACTAAAATCAGAACAGAACTGAAGGAAATAGAGACACAAAAAACCCTTCAAAAATTAATGAATCCAGGAGCTGGTTTTTTGAAAAGATCAACAAAATTGATAGACCGCTAGCAAGACTAATAAAGAAGAAAAGAGAGAAGAATCAAATAGACACAATAAAAAATGATAAAGGGGATATCACCACCGATCCCACAGAAATACAATCTACCATCAGAGAATACTACAAACACCTCTACGCAATTCTTACTTCTAACAACAACAAAAAAATAAAAGCCAGTAGAATATATTATTTCTCTTGCATTTTTCTAATTACTGGAGAGGTTATCTCACAAACTGATTGTACTATAATAACATTAACCTACAAAATTCAAACTATGTTTCTGAATTGTCATTCCCCTTATGGATTTAATGGGTATATTGTGAAAGCATGACCGAGAGGATGTAAACAAAATACAACCTATGTTTATCTCTCATTCTCTTGTTAATCAGTGGAATACTTTCCTCTGCCCAGAATAAGAAAAACAAACAAACAAACAAACAGCAACTATCATGACTTCTTTAATCACTTTTATGTAATAAAGGGTACCATGGCTTCTTCAACTTTCAAATACAGCCTTAATGGTCTGGCTAGCTATTTTGGGAGGAAACTTCATGGTCTTCCTTGTCACTCATTTCCAACATTTGCCAAAATGCTTACTAAATGAGCCACCTATGGTGAAGTAGAGGTGAGGTCCAAGAAAAAAAATGGGGAACAAAGTATTTCTAATTTTAATTACTATTTAAACTAGATCATTAAACCACCCTTTCTACGCTCCCCATTTTAGAGTATGGCTATGCCAAAGATTTTAGGATTTGGTTAGTGGAGAGTCCATTAACTCCCTCAGTACAGACAAATGTATATGCAGAAATATGCTATGGAAACCTCCATCCCTAGGCTTAATGTCAAGGCTCTTCACCACAGGGCAAGAACTGCTGCCTTTGAATTCTCTCCATAGGTTCTTTTTCCACTTACTTTCCCAAGCTTTTTGTAATTTTGATCTCTATCAGAGGTGCCTAGTTTTTGGGCTCAAGCATTGTGAAATCAACTCTAGCATTTATTCCGAAATTGGGTATTGTTTTACCACTTCTGTTGATACCATCTTAAGACATAGAACATTACCCAAGTTGGCATTTATGCAATTCTACCATATGATTATATTTTCTCTTCCCACTAATTACTGGTCAATTGTGTACTCTAATACTCCAGATTTGTTGTTAGGACCTGAATGCATATTGGTCATCCTGCTCTATGCAACAGATATAACTTAGAGAAAGATCAGTAATTTTAATTAATAAATCATGGCGTTCTATGACCTAGAATGACAGTTTGTTTTATTTCTATGACTTTGAATATTACATGATTTTTGAGACATTGTGGAATCAATCGTCTAGGCAAAGAAGAGCCTGGAATTAGGTGAAGTGATGACTGGTTCAAATAAGTGGAAAGAAAGTCCAAATGAGAAATACCTAATCTAATAGATTTTCACTTTTTTTTATTTGTGATTATTATTTTTGCTGCCTACTTCCCAAATGAATTAAAATGGCTGATGGCCGGGTAGAAAGCTAATGCATTAACATTAATTTCAAACCAAGTGACTTGTTATGGATATTAACCTGACCATAATCATTTATTAAAAGTGATTTGAAGCAGGCAACTTTTACTGTTTATCAATTTGTATTTCACAAAAATTATAAAGTTTAGAAATATTCAATAAGAATGCAGAGAGAATGTAGATAGCTATTACTACCAAAATAATGTATAGAATAAGAATCAATTTCAGCTCTAATGGAGAAACTAAAAATAGTGTACTCAAGGGGGCATAGGCATTTATTCGTTCATATATCCATGTATGCATTTATTCGCTATGCCTATTTAATTAATATTAATGAAATTCATTAGTACATAATAATGATGTCATTAATACCTAATATTTATTGAGTGCTTTTCAATATTATGGGTACTTTTCTAAATGTCTTACAGGTATCGGCATATTTAATCTTCATGACTACCTTATGTAGTAGTTATTTTAATATTATATATAGTTAAGGTATTTATATAAAAGTTAGAAAAAAACATGCCTAGAGACATTAAATAACTTACCAAGCTCTTACAATTAATCAGCAGGAAACCTAATTCTCAGAAGTCTCTCTGATTTAAAAAATCTATGCAACAGATATTACTTAATGGAATATCAGTAATTTCCATTCATACATTTTGACAATATACTGGAGTAAAGGGCATTATCTGTGGTAAGACTGTAAACTGCTATCTCCAAAACTCAAGACTCATTTTGTAATATCTATCTGTTGTTTCACAGTCCACACTTATTCTTATTTCTGTATTTTGATAAAATATCTGTATTTATCTGATTGAATATCAGAATTATGGGATCCACTGAATGTGTACTCCAACCAAGAAATTAGTAGTAGTGTAAATAGGCTATTTCTTAAATATTTATTAAAATAACAAATCACACTGGATGATTTCAGAAGTATCTGACTTTAATTTCCATGAGTGAATAGTCATACCTCCACCATGAACAACTAATATATGTACAAAACATATTTGTTGAATAAATGAATGATTTATCAATGTGAAAATTGTGAAACAGTATACTTTTTACTGTTATTATTCTTCACTCCTACTCTACTGTGTTCACCTAATATATTCATTTTATTCATTTCACAGGCTTAACAATTCAACACAACACACATTTATTAGCTCAGAGTTCTATGAACCAGTGATCCAGCACTGCATGGCTGACTGGATTATAGGATTAAAATCCATTATAATTGCAATCCCCGGAAATGTGCAGGGCCAGTAGTACTTTGTGGAGCCATTTTATAAGCCTATCTCTCCAGTAGTTTCTTTTATTTAGTTTCTTTCTATCTTTCCAATAATTTCTGCTTCCTTTGTGAATATTCTTTTTAAATCTTGAGTTCTAGAACATCTCCTCCACTCCATTTGCCTCCCTGATCTAGATTTATTCCTCCCACACAGAAACGTAAAACCAGGCATGCAGATTAAGACAGTTTCTAGACATTTTAAACATGCTTCATCTATGTCATTTACCTATTTAAATTATCTTTTGGTATTAGGACAGATTAAAATGTCTTATGTCTGAAAGATTGGTTACTTGTATCACTATAATATTTTTAATTGGCAATATCTTCATGAAATTATTTTTCCCATCATAACCATTTAATCTATTAAAAATAGGTTTATATGACTAACATGGAAATCCACTTAAACACAATCTACTTTGTTCTACACTTCGTCAAAATAATGAGAGAGATGTTATGAGATATATGATTTACTATCTATGAGAAATTTTTTTGGAGAATATCTAAGCCATAGAAAAATTTGGTTTCCTCATAAAAGGGGCTATACTCCTTTATTTTGGTAATCTGTTCTACTCCGGCTGTCTTATTACATTAGAGTTTTTGTTAATTTACACAAATTACTTAACAGTAATCTTTAACAATATTTATTTTTGTAGTACTATCATGATATCTTGATAATCTTGTAAAAATATTTTTAATAGCAACTTGGAATTTCAAATTTTGAATATTTTGAATTTTCTCTATTTTCATAAGTATACGCATTGAAGTTTACCATATAATTCTTTTGAAATTTCTCCCTAGTAACCTTGATTTTTTTTATAAATATACTACTTCCTAGTGCAAGTCTTCAGATAAAATTTATTTAGCTGTAAGCGTAATATATTCATTTTACTTTTCTTCTAATTCTGTATTCATTTTAATTACAACCCTACTCTTTTTTTTTTTTTTTTTTTTTTGAGACGGAGTCTTGCTCTGTCGCCCAGGCTGGGGTGCAGTGGTGCAATCTCGGCTCACTGCAAGCTCCGCCTCCCGGGTTCACGCCATTCTCCTGCCTCAGCCTCTCCGAGTAGCTGGGACTACAGGCACCCGCCACCAGGCCTGGCTAATTTTTTGTATTTTTAGTAGAGACGGGGTTGCACCGTGGTCTCGATCTCCTGACCTCGTGATCCTCCCGCTTCAGCCTCCCAAAGTGCTGGGATTACAAGCGTGAGTCACCGCGCCTGGCCTACAACCCTATTCTTTCTTCCCTTCTTCTTATTACTCTTCTTTCTTCTGTTCCTCCTCCTCCTCCTCTCCTTCTCCTCTCTTCTGCTTACTCTTTTCACAATAGTAAATCAATAAAAATGATAACTCAGTTGGCACACATATCAAAAATGCCCTTGGTCTTTTAGCATTTTCTTTCCTACATTCAGAATTAAGACTAAACTGAATTGATTGGAGAGTTAAGGCTTAGAATTGTTAACAAATATTCTGTTTTTATTCGAGTGCTGGGGCAAGATAAATCTTACACAAATATAATTATAATTTTCTAAAAAGATTGTACATGTATCATATATTACCTTCTTTTTAAAGAATTTCCTCCTAAATGCGTAGCGCAGAGTTCAGCAAAGGTAAATATTATTTCTCAGGCTGAAATTATTTCTTGAAAAAATTAGGTTTTCTTTTTCCTAGACAGAGCCACTGGAGCCACTTATACACAGATATTAACAGGAGTTTTTATTAAATAATGCAGTTGCTGTTTAATAATTTTCTTTCCATTACTTTTCTCAGTATACTAATATTCACACCTAAAACTCTCTTTCAATTGAAGACTTTTGGTGTGGAAAATAAGTTTTTGAGTTTTATTACAGGTACAGTTACAGTACAAGCAATAAACTTTATTTCTCCCAACCATCTTAGTCACTTTCAGGTACTGTTGTATTAACTGTATTATGTTGAAGGAAAATTAATTCCATGATGTGCCATTTTGTACAGTTGAAATAATAAACATTTTAGCACAATGGGAATAATACATTCCTTTATATAAACACAGCATTTATGTACTGAATTTGAGTGCTACTAGAAGAAAATTGAATTTTTTCTTTGGGAAATTTTGAAAATGTTTATTTAAAACTAAATAGAATAATAACTTTCTTTTGCAACAATTGTAATCTGTAAACTTTACCTGAATCATCATTAAATTAAAGAGAAATTTGTGATTATAAAAGCATTAATGAAATAGCTTTGGAGTAAAAATAATAATAAGTAAGCATTGGAAATATTAGTGATTTTTGTTTACTGTGAAAGGAAATTTACCTTTCTCTGTTCAGCAGAAATTTATTTATGTACTGAAAACAAATAGTACAAAAGTTTATTTTTTCCTTTACTGCATATAATTTTCTTAATAGACAAATAATGCTAAATAAACACCAAGTAGAAAAGTATAAGAATTATCCAAATATGCCTGTACATTATTATATTTTATACAAAAATTACAAATTGCCCTTGCTCCTTTCAATGACTCTAAGGGACAACAACAAATATTTAGTGCTATATATCAGTATACATACACAGGATATATAAATGGTATTCAGATTGTGTCAAAGAAAATTAGGATATGTGAAAATTCAAAGGGCATACATAGTGGTTTCTGCTTTCTTGTCCAAATAATATGTTCACAAAGATCCACAACTTAAAGCAGAAATTAATCTCAGCTTCTAGTTCACAGTTGTATAGTATCAATTCAAGTTAATTTTAATTGTTTACTTACATATAGTTACACTCAAAGACATTTCTGTAAACCATATGGAATAAGATAAAATATTAACTGATTTCAATTTATTTAATCTCAAATTGCTAGAGCCCCATAATGAAATTTACCAAAAAAGAAGGTGTATAAACAATCTTTCTGATGTATTTATATACATTTTCCCATAATAAATGATAAGGCAGCCTCGATTTCTATCAAAGGAATAAAGTGTCAGTAATTGGGATTTTGATCCTAGTCACTTTCTGGCAATAAACTTTATCTCAGCTTCTCCAGACTAATTATGGGAAGTTGAAAGAGAGAAACTGAAAAATCAAAACTTAGTGAGCAAAGTAGTCATGTGGCATATGTTCCAAATAATCCTCATACAGGGAAAATTCGGCAAAGGTGATCCACATTGACAAGCAAGCAAAGAGCATCTCAGAAAGATGCAGCTTGACAGATGAAGAAATGTTAAGTGTGAGTAACACAATGATTGTCCTGGCTTATTTTGATAATATTTATTTAGTTTTAAATCAAATAATTGAATAATTTCCTACTTTTAATCATGCCAATGGATCTACTCACAACTCAAGTGAAACATGATGTGTATAAAATGTCACCTCTTTCTCCATGTTTTGCATGCCCAATGTTAATATGTTAGTGTATAATGTTATTTTTATTTATCAAATTTTTTTTTTTAATTATACTTTAGGTTTTAGGGTACATGTGCACAATGTGCAGGTTTGTTACATATGTATCCATGTGCCATGTTGATTTCCTGCACCCATTAGCTCGTCATTTAGCATTAGGTATATCTCCTAACCCCCCACCCCACAAATCCCCATGGGATGTTCCCTTCTGTGTCCAGATTCTCATTGTTCAATCCACCTATGATGAGAAATCGGTGTTTGGTTTTTGTCCTTGCGATATTTACTGAAAGATGTTTTAATTTTTTCATCCATGTCCCTACAAAGGACACGAATCATCATTTTATGGCTGCATATATTCATGGGTGTATATGTCTACATTTTCTTAACATCTAATTGTTGTTGGACATTGGTTGGTTCAATCTTTGTATTGAAATCCCAAAAAATACTTCATGTGTCTTTATACACATGATTATACTAATGGGATGGCTGGGTCAAATGGTATTTCTAGTTCTAGATCCCTGAGGAATCGCCACACTGACTTCCACAATGGTTGAACTAGTTTACAGTCCCACCAACAGTGTAAAAGTGTTCCTATTTCTCCACATCCTCTCCAGCACCTGTTGTTTCCTGATTTTTTAATGATGGCCATTCTAACTGGTGTGAGATGGTATCTCACTGTGGTTTTGATTTGCATTTCTCTGATGGCCAGTGATGATGAGCATTTCTTCATGTGTTTTCTGGCTGCATAAATGTCTTCTTTTGAGAAGTGTCTGTTCATGTCCTTTGCCCACTTTTTGATGGGGTTGTTTGTTTTTTTCTTGTAAATTTGTTTGAGTTCATTGTAGATTCTGGATATTAGCCCTTTGTCAGATGAGTAGGTTGCAAAAATTTTCTCCCATTCTGTAGGTTGCCTGTTCACTCTGATGGTAGTTTCTTTTGCTGTGCAGAAGCTCTTTAGTTTAATGAGATCCCATTTGTCAATTTTGGCTTTTGTTGCCATTGCTTTTGGTGTTTTAGACATGAAGTCCTTGCCCACGCCTATGTCCTGAATGGTATTGCCTAGGTTTTCTTCTAGAGTTTTTATGGGTTTAGGTCTAACATTTAAGTCTTTAATCCATCTTGAATTAATTTTTGTATAAGGTGTAAGGAAGGGATCCAGTTTCAGCTTTCTACATATGGCTAGCCAGTTTTCCCAGCACCATTTATTATGTCAAATAAATTACTTTTTCAATGCCTTAGTACCCTTATGTATAAAATGGAAATATTATTAGTATTTACTTTCATAGTAAAGCACTTAATACATGGTCACAATTATTTTAATCTACCACTCTTACTAGATAATAGTAAAACATTATTTCAAAATAAGGAATCTATAACAAAAATAATAATAATTTTGAACAGTGAAGAATTGGAGAGCATACTTAAATTTCTCAATGCATAAAATTCAAAGCATATGATTGAGCCATGAGACCCATGATTCAATAAATATTAATTAGATTTCAGCTCACAATTTTTACAAAAAGCTCTAATGCATTTTCTAATGTTGTAAAAACACAAAACAAGAAAAAACAGTAGTTTCAAGAGAAGCTCTTACAATCACCATTTTAGATTAATCACAGCGAAGGCCTTCAGAATTTGGAGCAAAACTCTTCTGTCTCCTGCAGGTATCATCTTTTTGAATAAAGCTTCTGGATTGCTCTTGGTTCCTAGTAAAAACTAAATTATTTTCCATGGATACAAAGTAATAAGTAGTAGGTAAATTTGTCTCTCAGTACTTAATTTAGGTACTAACAAAGAGGAGTGTGAGCTAGGAATGGTGGCCCATTCCTGTAATCCCAACACTTTGGTAGGGGAAGCGAGTGGATTACTTGAGTCCAGGAGTTTGAGATCAGCCTGGGCAACATAGTGAAATGTCATATCTATGAAAAATACAAAAATTATCCTGGTTTGGTGGTATGCACCTGTAGTTACTTGGGAGGCTGAGTTTGGAGGATCACTTCAGCCCAGGAGGTCAAGGCTGCAGTGAGCTCTGATCACACCACTGCACTCCAGCTTGGGTGAAAGAACAAGACCCAGTCTCTAAATAAATAAATATATAAATAAGGATGTGGCTCAGCTAGAAAAGAAATTGGCATCACCTAGTGATGGATAAATGGACATATCCTGCTTTGAGGGCAGAGCATGTGATGGGAGGTGTGAGGGATAGTTGTATCATGTTAGGAGAAATAATTCTTATGCTATTTTCTTATTTCAAAGCTAAATGTATCTAAAAGAGATGCCTATGAATACCAAATATAGTTAGAATGCTGTGTATGAGTTAAAAAAAAATACAGTTAAAAAAGATATGTGTGAATGTCAAGTTGCCAAGGTTTCAACTGTGCTGTGTCACTTTGGTTAAACTGAAGAATACATTTCACAGAATCCCCTTTCTTGCATTTTTCTAAGTAGCATTAGTCATAAAAGCTTATGCAAGATTTCGAAGTCTTACATAAGTCAGTCAAATAAGGTGCCAGGCACAACAATACCTCCTTGGGTCCCAGCTTGTCATCTTCTACACATGTCCAGCTTTTCTAAATAACTGAAACTGCAGCAACTACAGTTACAGTAGGCAGTTAGTCAAACACAGGCAGGGCAGCAGAGTCAAGCATGGCAAGAGAGCCCCCCCACCCCCAACCACCATCAGGAATGTCAGGCCTTATGCCCCTCAGTTGAATTCTTCTGAGGATGCAAGAACTGAGGTTGCTGCTGACCTGTACAAATTTGCTGCTGTTAACATACATTGGTGCCACTTGACTCAGATACATTCCCTACTTGTAAGATATCTCTATATCTTGCCTTCTTCAGCTGGAGGCATTCAACCTCATGTACATTTTCTTCTCCCCTTTCACTCTTCTACTTAATAACCAGCCCCCAGAATGATTCTTCTGGGTCACAGTGTCTCTGCTCCTCCCTGGCTGATCTCTCAGCTTACCCTGACACACTTGTCAGGGTATCAAGGACCCTGTGATCTGCACAGAGTAGATCAGAGACACTCATGGCTCTCCTGGACTGCAAGCTCATCAGAGTAGTAGGGCTAAAGCCTGAGATCATTTAATATCTTGGGATTCCTCTGCTTTTCCATCTAAAATTGGCTCTTTCCCAAAAACTCACATCGCCTATTCTCCTGTTTACTCTGTGCATATTGTGAAATGGCCTTTTGCACCTACTGGATCCTTTGCCTTCAGAGAAGTCTGTCTTAAACATACACCCCCCATTTTTCATGCGCCCACAGCTCTTGCTGCATTTTCTCAGCAGCAAAGAAACAGACTCCTTTGCAGATGCCTGTTTGCCCATTGCTGGGACAGACACTAACTGGAACCCTGGCTCTGCCAGCTCTTTGTGACTAACCGTACATTTTTCATCCCTGTTATGATCCAGGGCCAAGTTTTCCAGTGGCTTTTGAAAAAGTCTACCGCCTACATAGGGTCTCACTCTGTGGTCCTTTAAGGACCTCACCTACTGTTTATTTTTGAGTTAGCACCTCTTTGGGAGGAGGAGAAATTCGTCCTTTGCCATGTGTGAGTTCTTACCCCAAGCCCTGAGTCCTCCAGAGGTTCCTCCTTTATGTCAAGAGGGAAAATAAATGTTGCCCTCCTCAGTCCAAGGACTGCTGTTTCCACTAGCATATGAAGGCTTCCTGTGAGTATTCCTCTTGCTTCTTTCACTTCCTCCTGTAGCCTCCATTTCCTCCTTCACTTCCATACCCTTCTCAACATGCATCAAGACCTTCAAGGTTATATTTAAAAAGAGGAAAGTCCAGCCACCTTGCGGCAGTTAGCTGAAAAACAGGTTTCTTGCCTACTTAAAGAACATGGCAAATGGGAATCTGAGAAAATAGATAATTATTTTCTTGCTAGAATACTCAGAGTGAGAGTCTCTATAAGCTTATGGAGACACCAGCCTAAGGACGCAGGTGCAAGAGACCCTTAGGACAGTGATGAAGCTTGGTCCCAGACTAACAGATTACCATTAGAACAGAGATAAAGGCAAGGTTAAGGGTATGTGAGAAGACCAGTTCAACCCAGAAACCCAAGGATAAACAGGGGCCTCTTGTACACTCGGATATGTCCTCTGTTCTCCAGTGGGTAATTGTGATGAGATAAGACCAAGGTTAAATGTACAAGGTAAGACCAGTTTATTCCAGAACCCTAAGGATGAATGGGGGAACACCCAATTCAAGATAATAGGAAAATAAGAGGGAATGCGTCATTTTATTTTTTCCCCCTCTGTTCTCCCTTCACAGGTGGGTACTCATGACCCCATACCAGGGGACATGACCCTCAGATGCAATCCCCAAAACTGGGTAAAATTTGACTCCCCCAAATTTTAAAACAACAAAAAACTAGTTTTCCTTTGTAATACTGTTTGGCCTAAAAATAAATTGGGAGAAAATTATGAAAGTCAGTCTTAGAATCCAGTGCCCTTATACAGGAAATCCTGAAATTAGCTTCCTCAGTTTTTATAACCGAAATCAGGACAAAGAGGTCAAGGCTAAGGAAAGAGAAATGCTGGAGTCAGAGGCAGGCTCAAGTACTGGCTGCTCTGCAAGCTCTCAAGCCTTCTCCAGGTTGCCCTAAGGACATTCCTCCAGGTAACTGCCATTGGTATGGGAAGCCAGGCCACTGGAAGGCAAACCACCCCAAGGGGACAAACAAGAGGTAGCCTCACACGGCTTACCCACTCTGCTACAAGCTCAGCCATTGTAAATGGGACTTTCCCTGATGGCTGAAGGACAAGTGGGACAGAATTCCAACCCCTGATGACCTTGAGCTGAAGGGGCTCTCTGGCTGGCTTCTAAATCAGACATCATCATCAACAGGACAAAGCCAAGGGCAACTCTGGAGGTGGCAAAAAAAATTACCAATTTCCCTTTGGGTTCAAGAACTGCCTACTCTGTGCTAATCTCCTGTAAGCAACTCTCCTCCAAATTCTGTCAGGTAATGTGAGTAAATGTCACACCCTCCCTCCATAAGAAAAGATTCACACATTTTCAGGCAAAAATATACTTTCCAAGAAGGGTGGCTGCTTAGTATTTACCCAGTCTCTAAATTCATCATTCCCTCTCATAGACCTTTTTACCCTGAGAAATCTACCTTAATCTTTAACCAATAAATTTAAGTTCAACCTTGACACCCCTGCCTCACACGTTTAGAAATAGCCCACACTTATTCAAATAAGCCCTAGCAAAACTTTAACTGAGCAATACCTTAAGGGGAAGATAACTTCTACAGTATATAGATAACCTCCATATCTGCTCCCCCCTTACATGACTCACACAGCAACATGCAATACAAACCTTAACTTCCTAACAGAAAGAAAATGACTTGTCTAATTCAAAGATTATAGAGGTAAAGAGGTATTTTTGGTAGTGAAGGTCATAAAGAAAAAAGACTTTATATGACAAAGGATCTTATATGGTAAATTCTTGTCCTGAAGTAAAATGACTGGTTGTTTAAAAAGAGGGATGTTTACATACAAGGTGTGTAAAGTGAATGTGCTTTTGGTGAAAGATTATAAGAAAGCATGAAAATGTAGATTATTTTTCCTAGTTTATAGGGTCAAAATATTGTTTTACATTAGTTAGGATAAAGCTAAAGGTTGAAGCTGGTTGTGGAAGGTTTGTGAAAAATTAATCTTGTAAACAAAATTCTGTGTGTGATCATATTAGCTAAAGTGGTTTTAATTATTCAGTTTTTCCATAAATTGAACATTGGAATAAAAGCACAACAGAGTTTTATTAAAGCATTAATCTGCTCTTTATAAATGTGTTATTGGTACATCTTCCAATATTATTTGAAATTCCTATAATTCTGATATAACTTAGCATACATTATCAATAATAATCATATTTGTTATGTTAAATTATTGTGTGCCACAGAGGTAACAAATTCACATGGGAAATGTGCCTTTGACTGTGGCTGCCCTGAGAAGTTTTGTCACCCACAGACAATTGTCATCATTTTTTCATCCTCTTTAGAAGGTGGTTTTATAATTCAGCTATAGAACTCTAACAGGTGCTCTTAAATGCAGATTTCCAATGACTTCAGAGATTGTGACATTAGAACAGAGGAAAAACTTTCAGAACTCTCATGGAGAGCTAAAATGTTCATGAATATCAAGCAGAACAGGAGTTATCTGCATGAACTGGACTAATAAAAGATTGAAACAGTCCTTCTAGTTCCAGCTTTTAACAACTGAGTATACTCCTATAAACAAAATTTGGAGCATATTTGTTTCTCTCTACCTGATTTCTCCAGAATTTTGAAACTATTTGTGAGTATTTTTAACTTATGTCAATGTACTTATTTGCATAAGTGCAATAAGAATCTGTTTTCTTTTGCCACAGATTACAGTTGGAGAAACTGATTATTTACTTAGGCTTTGACTAAAATGGCTTGTTTTTCTTTAAGGAATCAAATTTGATTTAAAGAGCCAATGAAAAAACCCTTGGGAAAACTGGACTCATACTTTGTCTACACAATGTACAGGGTTCCTATCCTGTGGTAGATAAAGAATGTCACTTTCTGACAGGCCCAGGAGCCCCAAGATATCTTGTGACCTCAAGAAGAGAGGATTTACACAACTCATAAAAGTATTTGATGGCACCAACTCATGGCTGGGCCCAAGGCCTTAAAGAAGTCGTATCTGAGATTCCTTATGGAACAAGATTCCATAAAAGCCGATTTTTTTAAAAAAGCACATATGGCAAATAATTATTCTTTCTGTGCTTTATGCAAATAATCAAGCCATGTATAGTAAGCCTAAAGTTATTTTGCAAACAAATCAGTCTTATTTTTTTTAAACTAGGGAGAAAAATTATGTTTCAAAAAATTTATTACTCCTGTTATTAGACTCTAGTCTCTCAGTTGTTTTTGAGTTTTTATCTGCAATTTGTGCTAACTCTGCTTATTCCTGTGAACCAACCAGTGATTGCTGCCTGCAGCTCAGAAGAAACAGGAGGGTGGGCAATGTAAAAATCTGGATCAATATTCTAATTCTGGGTACATATTAGAATTAACCACCAATCCCATGCACCTAAGTCTTAGCAGGCAATGATTATAGTCATCAGCTACCTGGGCACATCAGCAGCCTTGGAATTTTTTAGAGCTGTCCTCACCCCTTAATTTAATTTTGACGTCTTTCTAAATTTAAAAACCCAGTTTGTCTCTTCTCACCTTCAGGCCATTAAGCTCCAGATGATCTTCAGTATGAAGGGTAACATCCTCTCAAAATTCAAGAGTCACCCTTCTACAGAGAGTACCCCTAGACTGCCAATCAGTGGAACATGACAAAGGTGAAATCCTGCCCCTGTCTCCCTTGGACCTGTCTGGGTATTGCTTTCACCAACTCAGGGAGACAACACTGCCCTGACAGCTAATAAGAGGCCAAGACCCACAGAACCACCACCTCCACTCCTCTGTCAGAAGAAAGCAGTTACAAAAGACTGACATTTGCCCATTTTTCCCAAATAAATGGGGTCTCAGACTCTTGAGTGGAGAAATGGTACAGAAGGTATTTAGTCAAACATGAGCCACGCTGGAGAGCACCCCGGCCCTACCCACACCAGGGGTCAGGCAACCATCAAGTGATGATCAGGTGGTTGTTAAAAATAACAATTTGTCACAGCTGGCAACAGGGAACTGCAGTCTCCCAACAGAAACACCTGAAAGTGGTGATCAGCAGCTTCCCAATAAGAGGATAATAATTGGTCACAGCTGATGACAGGGACAGGCAGTCTCCCAGTAGACAGAAACACCTGAAATTGGTGATCCGCCGCTTCCCAGTAAGATCTCTGGAGTTGGGTGAGTGAGCACAAGCATGCGCACTAAGACAAAATGGTGGAGTTTAACTGGTATGTGACCTTCTAGGAACACTTGACTGGTAAGGGAAGGACATGCCTACAACTCCAGTAAACACACTGCACATGTCTCCCAAGTTTTGGCAGCCACTGCACAGGCAGACAGCCCACCCAAAAGGAAGACACAGGACAGAAGGGACACAACCGCCTGGAAGTATGCCAATGCATAAAACCCTAAGCCAAAAGTTAAACCATGCATTTGACCTTACAAGTCACCTACTTGGCCCTCTTCCAAGTGTACTTTACTAAGCTTTTTAATAAACATTCACTCCTGTTCTGAAACTTGCCTTTGTCTCCCACTCTGCCTTATGCCCCTCGAATTCTTTCTTCTGTGGAGGCAAGAATTGAGGACACTGCAGACCCCTACAGATTTGCTGCTGCTAACATCAGCACCAGTCTCAGGACCACCATTAGATATTTGACTTTGGACCAGAATGGTAGTAACTAAACACAGGTAACACCTTGCCACATACCACTCACCAAGTCTACACAAGTAATCTTCCTTCCTCCTCCTTTTCTTCCTTCTCCTTGCTCTTCTCCTTTCTCCTATTCCTCCTCTTCATGTTTATTTTCTTTCTTCTCCTCCCCTTCTTTTTCTCCACCTTCTGCTCTTCATTGCCCTTCTTCTCCTCCTTCTCTTTCATTTAACATTTTCTTGTGATTTTTATATTTAATAATGTTCATTTAAGTGGGAAAGTTTCACTAGCAGTACTCTGGGTAATATTTCTCTCAAGGATGAATTTTAGGAATTACAGAAAGAGACACCCTGAAAATATGCAGAAAGAACTTGAAGATAGGTTGATATCAAAAGAGCTTTTGGCATAATAGATATATAAGGACCCCAATACAAATAAATAGTATAAATTTACAGGGAAAAAGTACAAGCTATTCTTTATGTATTCGCAAATAATTCTGGAGAACCATTTAAGTGAGGGTGAGGTGGATTATATAAATTAAGAAACACAGGAAAAACCGCTGGGAACTGTGAAGGCTCCTAAACTACTGAATACATAAAGAGACTTAAGGCTGGAGTGAAGAAATCAAGACTGGAGGCAGGAGGTGAAGGCTGGGTTAGAGGAAATATTTTAATTTCTCTTTTCACCTTCCCCAACTTCAGTGCCTTTCACTTACTATGGTGTTACACAGAAAAAGCCCTAAGCCTGCTATTTTTGGCATGGTAATACCTAGCACAAAATTCTTAGAAGGTGTGGAATTGATGAAAAGAGATAAGGAATGATTAGTCTTCCTTTACCATTCATATCTCCACCTGTTCTCCCTCCAAAACTAATGAGCTTTGCAAACTAAGATGACCACCTCCTTCCAATGCTGATGTTTCTTAAGAAGGATTTAAAGGCAAAACCCTCATCAAGGTTGTTTTGGGGTCCAGGGACAGCAAAACTGGAGATTATGGACATAATCAGCTTCAAAATTATCTGTTGCTTTCTCAATAAATTTACCTGGACACAAAACTAAGCAAAGGACTATATTCACTGAGCATAAAATTTTCAAACTATGAGAATTATAGATACCTCTCCAGCAAATTAAACAACACATATTAACTAAGGTGGATGAGACAGACGAATAATTAAAAATAAGCGTGATACATATGGAGAGTTCACCTCCTAAAAGACAACCTTTGTGTGATCTTTGAGGCCCAATCACAGGCAATTACAAAGGCTTCAGGAGGAACGCTGTTCTTCCCACACAAGACATGCGGAACAGCCAGTGCATTGCGGTCTCTGAAGGGAGTTGCAGTCAAGAACTCAGGCTCCTTTGCCACGATCTATGCATATTTGCATTCCCAGCCCAGGTATTCATCAGCAGAGGCCTTCCTGGTCACCTCTACCTAGGCTTTAGGGCATGTATGTGTGTGTGTGTGTGTGTATGTGTGCACGTGTGTATGTGTGTGTGAAGACACTTTTCTACAATCTGACTTTGTAATTTTCCATCTCTATCCCTCTCTTGCATTAAATTTTAAATATCTGGCTTTCAAGTAGAAGATAAACAATAAACAAAACAAAGAAAACACATTATAAAGACATTAAAAATGTGAACAACAATGTATGAATGAACGGGAAAGTGCAGTCCAGTTATGGAAAATATATAAAAAGTTAAAGTGAATGCTCGAAATAAAAGCACATGATATCAGAGATGAATAATTTGTTCAGTGGGTTAACAAACACACTGGGCACAGCAAAAAAAAAAAAAAATCAGTAACCTCGAATATAGTTCAACATTAATTTTCTAGGTTGAAATAAATAACTAAAATAAAGTTAATGTAAAGAAAATAACATCAGCCAGGCGCTTTGGCTCATGTCTGTAATCCCAGCACTTTGGGAGTCCGAGGCCGGCAGATCACAAGGTCAGGAGATAGAGACCATCCTGGCCAACACGATGAAACCCCGTTTCTACTAAAAATACAAAAAAATTTACTGGGCATGGTGGCGGGCGTCTGTAGTCCCAGCTACTTGGGAGGCTGAGGCAGGAGAATGGCGTGAACCCGGGAGGCGGAGCTTGCAGTGAGCCGAGATTGCACCACTGCACTCCAGCCTGGGCAACAGATCGAGACTCTGTCTCAAAAAAAAAAGAAAAAGATATAGCATCATCTATTTGTGATAAACAAGACAAACCAGAAAACTCTTCGCAAACAGGAAGCTTTCTAAAATGATAAAAATTCATTTAAAAAACTGATATTCAATATTATTTTTCACTTAACAGTGACAAAACAATTGTTTCCCTACTAGGATTTAGAATAAGGCAGTGACTTCTGCTCTCACGAGTTCTATTCAACATATGTATGTCTTAGCCAGGGCAAGAAGACAGTAACAAGAAATAAAGAACATATCGATTTGAAAGGGAAAAATAAATATCTTTATTTGCAGACAATGTGATATGTATATAGAAAACCTTAGGGAATCTACAAAAATAAACTACAAGAATCAATAAATGACTTAGGTAAGGCTGCAACATGCGAAGTCAAAATATTAAAACTAATTATCAAATAATTGGAAACAAGTTGAATGAAGAATTGTACTTACAAAATAATTAAAATTTAAAAAATACTTAAGGATAAATCTAGCAAAAGACATGAAAGATTGCTGAAAACTACAAAACATTGTTCAAATACATTAATCTATATAAACACTTTAAATTGTCAGTTCTTAGATTGATGTATTGTTTCATTACAATTCATATAAAAATCATATTGTTTCACTTTTATCAGTGAAGCAGTGAAATAGAAAACAAAGTAATCAGCTGAGAATCAAAATAGAATGTAAAATTTTGAAGGTTAGAGGAAAGAAAATTTGTGGGTGAGTTATTGAGATGAACAATTGAATGAACTGGAAATACAGGACTCATTCAAGGTTAGTTATGATTACCATCACATAAAAAAATAAAAAATTTAACTAAGACAAAAAATATATTTCCATTTGGACCTAAAATAAAAAATCTACACAATCTAAACAGGGTGAAGAGTTTTGGAAGAAGAGAATATAAGCACGTATACTGAAGTATTTGTCTTGTGATGGGGAAAGTATAAGTTCTGAGCATTTTAAGAGACCAAAGAATGCAACTAAGCATTATTGTTTGTGAAAACTTAAAGAAACAAAACAAAATTAGAAAAGTAAAATTTAACAAACCACATAAAGAAAATAATAATCTACTCAGTTGTAAAGCAAGCAAGAACAAAAGAAAAATTCAATAAAATTTACTATTTCATTCTGATAGACTCATTGTTATGTTAAAAATATTGAACAGTGAAACGCATTTAATACACATACCAAATGACATAGCTTTGCCTAGCCTACCTTATCCACGCTCAGAACCTTTACATTAGCCTACACTTGGGCAAAATCATCTGGCAACACAGTACACTGTAGTGTATCATAGCTAACTGGGAGCTGCCATTCACTGTCACTGCCTACCATTGAGAGAGTATAGTACCCGTCTCTACTGAGTGCATATAGCACCATACTAAAATATTAGAGTCATTAAGTCAAACCATCCTATGTCAAGAACCATCTGGAAATATGAAAGTTTTAAACTCATTGACTATTAGATCTCTCAAGTCTAGCTGTATGTGGCCTCTTCAAGGTACATATATCAACAAGATATAAAAACAATTTCTAAATAAATGAGTTGAAAACTATTCATCACATAAAAATAAACCATAAGAATGAAGGAGTAATATTCTTAACATCTGCCAAAATAAAATATAGAGAAAAATACTCGGTGACATTAAATGACGTCACACATTGATTAGTGGAATGGTAGAACAAAATTATACAAAGATTTTAAGTATATAAATTCATCAGTGCAGATTAAATGTCAAGCAAAAACTGGCAGAACTTTATGGAGAAATAAATACGTTTAGCTGGAGACATTAATATATGTTTAGAAATTGATAAATCAAGCAGACAAAAATAAGCAAATAATTTTTAATATGAACTTTATAATTAATAAGTTCAAGCACTTCAAATAAATTAGGCCTTATTACCCTAAAACTTCAAAGAATTAATATCACACAATATATTCTTTGATATAGTCAATTACAACAATTATTAACAAAAACATAGCTAAAACGATGCTATTGGGAAATGAGTTATGTAATAAATCTCATTTATGTTGCAATGGAAACAAAAATTAAGACATGCTTAGGTATTGCAATAATAAATGTATGACTCTAGCATATGTCGAACTGAAAGAAATTTATACATTTGATTATATTAAATAAGAAGTTCAAAACAAATTAAGCATTCAATTCAAAATGTCGGAGAAAAAAATTAAAGGCAAATCTAAAGTAAAAAGAATAAAGCGTGCCAGGTGCGGTGGCTCACGCCTGTAAACCCAGCACTTTGGGAGGCCAAGGCGGGAGCTTCACGAGGTTAGGAGATCGAGACCATCCTGGCTAACATGGTGAAACCCTGTCTCTTCTAAAAATATACAAAAAAAATAGCCAGGCGTGGTGGCACATGCCCATAGACCCAGCTACTCAGGAGGCTGAGACAGGAGAATCACTTGAACCCGGGAGGCGGAGGTTACAGTGAGCCGAGATCGCGCCACTGCACTCCAGCCTGGGTGACAGAGCGAGACTCCGCCTCAAAAAAAAAATACATATATAAAAATAAAAAATAAAGGGTAATAAATATAATAGACATAGATTAAAATATGTACATAGCACAAACCCAAAGTGGTTTATTAGGGCTTCAGTAATGCTGAAGAATATAAAGATAGAAGAAAATAAACAATACCATAGGAAATAGGGAGAAACACACAAAAACACTTTTTAAAATTATAAAGGTTTCATAGACCACTTGATAATTTTGTTCCCATGAATCTGAATTTTTGTCTGGAAATTTAAAACATTTCATTCCCTTTTATTACTCTAAAATGCTAAGGTAAGATTAAAGGAAACCTGCATCATATTTCTGTAGTGTTAGCCAGTTTCAAATATAATAGATCCTTAACAGGGAATGCATGTCACAATATCTGATATCAACAAGATCAGGTGATATACAGAGTGTTCCTGTAACTGTATTTGGCATGCTTGAAAGTAATTACCCCATCTAAAGTACTGCATGTTCTTTTATTTCAAATTCACTTTCTGAATGTTGTTTCTTTTTTCTTTTCTTCTCTTTTTCTTTTCTTTTTTTTTCTTTTCTTTCACTCTTTTTGGCAGCCTGTTTTTGTTTTATGGATACAATATATTCTCTTTTCTCTCTGAGGATATTGGTTACGGTTCTTGAAATAAAAACATCTTTCTGCCTAGTCACCATTTCCTCCAAGTTGCTCTTCTTCCCTTGTTTATTTGTTTTTCCTTTGTTTGGGGTCTATATCTTATAATTGAAGCTGTGTAGTTGGTGATCCTTGTGTGTCTGCTCATATTTACCAGCTATTGGAGTGTTAGCAACCTGATTGGAAGCTCTGATTTGACAATGAGGTTCAGGTTGTGGTTGAGATAGGTCTTCAGACAACCTATTGGCATCAGTAGCTTTAGTCATTTTCTCTTGTATTTATCAGAGGCCCTGGAAACTTTTATATTTTCCTGTCTGAAGTGTGTAGTCTTAGCTGCATGTGTCTTAGAAACTAGTGAGACAGTGACCTGGGGATCTCAGTATTCAATGAGTGTTCCTATTTTCAAAATGGTGCACCTGCCCTGACCAGGGGCTGATGTCTGGTAGTTTAGAGGCTTTATTTTATATCCTTCATTGATAAATCTCTGGTCTTCTTGCTGCAGTTGGAAAGGGGAAGTCACCTGTGTTATGGGAGGATGGGACAGGTAGAAATGGGTGAAAATGTGAGGATTAACTGCTTGTTAAACTGACCTTTAACCAGTCATTTAATTTTTTTTAGTTGATACATAATAATTGTATATATTTATCAGATACAGAGTGATATACTGATATGAAAATAGAATGTGTAATGATCAAATCAGGTTAATTAGCATATCCATCACCTAAAACTTTTATTATTTCTTTGTGTTGTGAGCATTCAAAATTCTTCTAGTTTTTTGAAAATATACAATTAAATTATAGTTAACCATAATCACCCTGTGGTTCCGCAGAACTCCAGAACTTACTCCTCCCATGTAACTATAACTTCATTTCCATTAACCAACCTCCTCTTAGTACCTCTCCCAGCCTCTAATACCCACACCTCTACTCTCTACCTCCATAAGCTTAATTATTTTTTAGCTCTCATATGAGCGAAAACATGCGGTATTTAGTTTTCTATGCCTGACTTAGTTTGCTTTACATAATATCCTTCTGGCTCATCCTTGTTGTTGTGAATGAAAGGATTTTTTATGGCTGAATAGTATTCCATTGTATATATAGGACACATTTTCATTATCTATTCATCTGTTGAGGAACATTTAGGTTGATTTCATATCTTAGCTGTGTACATAGTGCTGCAATAACAATGAGGGTGCAGGTATTCTTTTGATATACTGATTTTATTTTCTTTGGATGAAAGCCAGTCAAGGGACTGTCAGCTCAGATGCTAGTTTCAGTTTTAGATTTTTGAGAAACTTCCACATTGTTTTTCATAAATGCTGTAGTAATTTACATTCCCACCAACAATGTATTTTTTGTCTTCTTGATGCATCTTCTAAGCAATGATCTGTGAAAGCTATAATTTTAATTTCCCTATAGAAGTTATGCGACTTCATTTTATAATGAACAATTAAAAATAAAAACTAAGGAGTTTTAAAGCCTGTCATCTATTGGATAAGAAGCTAGAAGAATATTTAAGATAAAAGTATCAGAATGAGATTTAAGTTGAGTACCAGGAAGCAGTATTATATACGCATGTTTCAATAATTTGAGAAAATAATAGATTTTTAGTGCATCTTTGAGGCATTCCACTTCAAGAACAATGGAAACTTTGATATGTAAAAGCAAATGTATTTTTGACTAACAGGGTAGATTGAAATAGAAAGAATGGAGGTTGCATGTCCACTACTGTGAAGTACTCACAGCAGTGGTAATGTATAACACCATATTTGTTAAGCTAGACACAACTAGTAAAAGTGAATAATAATTGTTAAGAGCTCACTATTTTTAACAATTGTCCAGGAACCATGTTTAAGACTCTTGTATGTATTAATTTATTAAGTTAGAGAAATGGGGCTGACAAAGGTAAATTATCTGTGAATAATTGGCAATCACAATTCAAACACACACAATTTGGCTCCAGAGGATACAACTTACAATTTTACTTAACTGACTTTCTGACTTTTGAAGATAGGCTTTCACTCTAAGGAAACAGCTTGAAGTTTAAGAAATGCTAATTTTCAATATTTTAATTTTGCATGTAAGTAAGCAATGGAAGTTCCCATAACAGTATGAAACAAAATAAACTAGTTTATGTAACAAAGTGGTTTCTATAGTTAGCAAGGATTTCAGAGTAACATAAAATTCAACACCCTGCCCCAGAATAACCTTTGCTTTATATTACTTAATTCTACAGTATGAATACTGCCATTATCTGTATGCATATAATCAGAGATCTAGGGAGGCCATGGACATTCACATTTCCACATGAAATGTTTAATATTATTTTCACATAGCAAAATAAAGTATTTTCATGAAGACTGTAATATTAAATATTATAAAGATTATAAGTAAGTCAGTGTTGGCAAGATTTTGCTTCTCTTGTCTCCATATCCAACCTATAAAATGTTGTTTTTCTCCTACATATCTTTCATGCCTATTTCTCTGGAAACACACTTGCACTGGCTTTCCTGGTTCTCTAGCTTACAGAAGGCATGTCATGGGATTTCTTCACTCCATAATCATGTGATTCAATTCCCCTTATAAATTTCCTTTTATCTATCTATCTATCTATCCATTTATCTATCTATCTATCTATCTATCTATCTATCTATCTATCTATCTATCTATCATCTATCTATCTATCTATCTATCTATCTATCTATCTATCTATCTATCATCATCTGTCTGTCTTACTGGATCTCTTTCTCTGGAGAACCCTAACACTCTTGGAAATAATATTCTCCAGGAAGGGAAAATCACCAATTTGTACAATCCTTTTCTTACTACTTTGGTAACTTTGGGTGAAGCATTCGGCTTCTAATTCTTTTCTCACTTTTGAAATCAGATCACCTTCAGAGAGTATCCACTCTTCTTTACTTCTCTATGCTATTAGTTTTACCACACTTGGCCACCTAAAGGAAACCTATGCTTTTCCATTGCAGCCTCCGTTTGGGTGAGACATGATTCTTTCTGTGATTAGGTACTAAGATGCTCATTTTTGACAAGCAGGTAAGCCAACTCTTAGTGATAAAGCTAATATTTTTATTCACATATGTCAGACTCCTATATTAATGTTTAAATTGGTTTGTCAATCAAACATGTAAAAGAATGTTTTTCTAAACTTAATGTGAATGCTGGTTTAGTTAATTAGGTAATTTCTTTCAATTAACCTTGGGAGATATTCTCTAGGACCATGTAGTCTGCATATGCCCATCTTTCTTGAGTTCTAAAGATTTTTCTTTTATTATTTTCTTGGAATATTTATCTATTATCTATTTATCTTACAAGGTATGAACTGGAGTCTATATGGCATCTTTTGACACCACTCAGCAAAAAAGTAAAAATGTCTATCTGACATATTTTTCTTTCATTTGTTCTAGTTATTGCAACATTTGCCAAATCACAAGAAAGGAGAATATATAAAAATATATCTGTTTCAAACCTAATCTTTGAGTTTTCACAAGGGCATTTGGAATTCTGTTGCAATTCAGAGAGACTTGGGTTTAAGTAATTTTTATTCCTTGGGGAACAAGAAGTAAAAGATGAACTGGACACTACAAGTGGATGACGTTTTCCTTTGGGTAAAGGCAATGTCTGAGAAATAGCTGACAATTCAATAGATGTCATCCTTTGAAAGAGAAGTTCACTGCATTTCTGTGTGAGGGGAAAGTGCCGGGTTGCAGTGAACTCAGTTCTAATCCAGAAACTTGAACTCTACATAACAGTAGAATACTGAAGTTGCATAAAATCTAGCATATTCATTCATTCATCTGTAGCTTACATGTCATCATAGGTTAGGTCAGTAGGAAGTACCAAACTTAATGCAGGAGTATCAGGGACAAATTTAAATAGACTGGTTGTTAGTGATGGATGACCATTGGCATGAAGGAGACTCATGAATATTTGAGGCAAAAAGTCCTATACAAAACACGATAATAAGCCAGAACAAAACAGGAAGAAAGATGATGTAACCCACAAACTGTAGTGGACAGAAAAAAGAATCTGAGCAGCGCATTTCAGAATTGGGTTAGGAACTAGCTGAGTCCAAAACTGTATGTAAGCCCATGGCTGGATCTTTATGTAACAATAAAGGTAGATGCAGCATATATCCACTGATTTTCTAATTAAATTCACAAATCGTTTATATTTATGTGTTATATTATTTCTTTCTCAAAGTATTCCTTAATAAGAATATATAAGATCCTTCATAAGAATCATAATTACCACCATTTCCTTTTGATGATTAAGTGTTCTGTTATTAAGCATGCATTTAAAAACAGATATAATCAATTAAACATTTTAAACATAGAAAACACAGATGTATATATGAAAAAAACTACTTAAAAAATAAATATAAATTATAATTTAAGTGAATTCATAAATAAAGCAAAATGTATTCATAATATATACCAATTGTTGAGGAAGAAATATATGTGTGTAATTTTTTTACATTCAAATAGACTTCCATTTGAAATATCAAAATTCTTTTGTATTCCTACACTGAATGGTAATGCTTTATATGAAAGAATTCTTTTATTCAAAAAGTATGTATGCCATTATTTGATAGTTCTGAAGTTTTTCTTATGCTTTTAGGCAGATAGCAGACATACCAAAACACTTGAGTTTTAAAATAACTGGTATTATAAGGAATAGGCACAAATTGAGTACCTGAAATGCTTCATCATTATTTTTGCTGTGAACAGAATCAACTTTATAAACTCAGATCCAGATTCTTTTGGGCAATTATCACGAATACACATGAATTGTGTTCATTTTCCATGTATGCTGCAAATAGTCAATTCTAGAACTGCAGCATAACGACGTAATCAATATACCTTAATGCTTTTTATTCTCTTATGTCTGGATTTTCCTAGGCCCAGATGATTTATATACTTTATATCAAAATTAAAGGTACAACAATGAAAAACTCTTTTGATGTTTTCTTTTATTTGTAAGTACAAAACTAAATATTGGAATCTTCTAACTGACAAACAGGTCATCTTCCAAACAGCCATTTTAAAGTCAGGTGGGAGGAAATAAGAGCGCTTTTTTTTACAAAAATAGCAGTTAAGCATCATAGCTGATTTGGGGGAAGAAGGGAAAGTGAAATTTCTAGCACATCAGGATTTATGAAGAGAGATTCATACTATCTCAGTAGAACCGGGTGTTCTCTGACTGCTCCCCCTGCAGGTTTCCACTAAGCAGAGTACTCTTGCTTCTAATCATCAAGGTGTTTGGGCAACACTGGGACATGAGCTCATGAAAAGGCTGCTTCCTTCAAGTAGATTCAGAGAATAGATTACTTTAGTGAATTATTTTGAATTCTCAGCTTCAGTGGAAATAGAACATTAATAGCACAATTAACCCTTATGGAGCTCAAATTCTACTTAATTGAGATAGACAATAAATACATGCAAATACGATAAATTAGTAAATCATGATAAGAATAAATCAGGGTGATATAACACAGAAATATTAGGTGAGCTGTTTATATTTGATTGTGAAGAAAGACCTTTCTTAGGTGTTAGTATTTAACCTTCATCCAGAAGGACAATAAGGATTCAATTAAGCAGAAGTGTCTTTAGAACTCAAAGGCTGGTAGTGTAAACTTAGTGACAAATGGTGAAGGGGTATAATATCAGGAAAAGGCACATTCTATTTACATTTCCAGGCCACGATACAGAATTTGAATCTTATTCTAAGTACCCTGGGAAGTGAGTGAACATTTTAATAAGGTAAATAATGTTATTGGTTAACACTGGAAAAGATCACACTTGCTGAAGTTAACCCAAGGATGAAGGTCTGTTCTCTTTTCTTTCCAGTTTCTGTCTTTACTTTTTTATCTTTCCTTCTTTCCTTTCTTCCTTCTTTTTTGCTGTTTCTTTTCTTTATAATTATTAATAAGACAGAGTCTATAAAGTTAGTAATGTGACATGAATAAGCTGTATGATTATTTTTTAAGCTTAAAATATTCTCCAATGCATGTAGTCATCCATTTATTTAACACATATATATTGTTTTCTCTACGTGAAGACTAGTCTGGACACCACCTGTAGAGCACCAAATATGAGAGACAATTATCTTTGCCCTCTGAGGGATGAAATAAATAGTGAGAATAAAAAATAACTAAAACATGGAGTAAGAGAGTGATAAATGTGAGAAAGAAAAATAAAGAAAAGAAGACAGATAAATAGTGCTGGAGGGAAGGGAGGAAGGTTTCAGTTTCATAATGGATTGTCAAAAGGGCCTCCCTGAGAACACGATCACCCTGGCCACTTTGCAAAACTAACGGGAAGGGCAAAGGCAAAAGCAAGGAGAATAGTTAGGGGATATTAAATTATCAAGTTAGGAGATAAGAGATGAAGGTTGCTTGGACAACATGTTAGCTTAGAAGAGAGAAGTGGTAGATTTTAGATATATTTTGGAGAAAATTCCTATAGGATTTGCAGAGGGATTTGATAATAGATGCAAGAAAAATAAAATGATCAACGATGATCCCAAATTTTCGGCCAAAGGAATATGAAGGAAAGAGTTGGTCTTAATGAAGGTAGGGAGGGCTGTGAGAGAAGCGGTTTTATTCATTCACAGTAAGAAGTGGAGGTGAACTGAGTTTGATTTTGAATATGTTAAGTACGGAATGCCTACTAGATATCTAAGTAGAGATGAAATTTAGACAATTAGATGAATGAGTATGGAGACCAAGAGAGAAATTTGTATATAGATGCTATTTGAAGTCATGATAAAAGTTGAAATCAGGCTGGGTGTGGTGGCTCATGCCTGTAATCCTAGCACTTTGGAAGGCCGAGGTGGGTGGATCACGAGATCAAGAGATCGAGACCATCTGGCCAACATGGTGAAGCCCCGTGTCTACTAAAACTACAAAAAAATTAGCTGGACATGGTGGTGTGCACCTGTAGTCCCAGCTACTTGGGAGGCTGAGGCAGGAGGATTGCTTGAACCAGGAGGTGGAGGTTGCAGTGAGCCAAGATGGCACCACTGCACTCCGACCTGGTGACAGAGTGAGACTCCGTCTAAGAAAAAAAAAAAAAGTTGAGATCAATAAGAATGTAGAGTAAGAAGAGAAAAATTCAGGAATAGACCCTTGAAACACACTAAAATTTCAAGGTCTGGGAGATAGTGCATTTTGCAAAGGAGACAGAATGACCAGTAAGTCGGATCCAAATAAAGCAATAAGAATGTTGTATTTTAGAATAAAAGCCAAACAGACATGATCAACTGTGTTATTTGCTATAAAAGGTAAAGTTTGATTTATGCTAATAAATGACAACTGGATTTTTTGACATATACAAAGACATTTGAAAGGAATCCAAAGAATGTTTGGAGAAGATTCAATGGCAACCAAAGAAATAGAGGAAAGCAATTGGAGACATCAACTATACGTATTTCTTTTTAAGATATTTTTTCTACGTAAAAGAAAGGAGAAGACTCTATGACAGATAAAAACATTTTATGAGATAGTATTTTTGATTTTAGATTTTAGAGGAAAATATAAATATGTTTGTGATAATGGGAAAAAATTATGAGATATATAATAACAGAGAGTGCAGGAACAGAAGAGAATAAAAGCTGAAATAATATCTATGCACTGGTAAGTGAGGGGGGAAGCTCTTGTACTGAGGGAGTATATGACCTAACAGGGAACACAAAAAATTATTTCATAGTAATAGGATAGACTAAATACATGAATCCAGGTGTGAGTGGGGGAGCTATGGTGGTAGGACGTTGTGGAAATCTTTTTTTATTGGATCAAAAGAGATGTTTTCATCAGTTAAATATGAAGCATGGCTATTCACATGATGGTAGAGATGGAAAAAACTTAAGATAATTGAAAAAGAGTAGAAAGTATATAATTATTATCAAAGGGAGTGAGCCTGTAATTGGAATAGAGAAATAGAGAAAGACTCCTGGATAAAAAAAATTATTAATTTTATAATGAAATTTTCTCTAACATAAATTAGTTGATCAATAGAATGAATTAATATTTTAAGTTTAGTAATCTCTTTATTGCAAGAGAGTTGCTGAATAAACATATGTTCAAGACTTGTAGAGCAATACAAAAGATTTATAGAGAAATGGTGAGTATGTAGTTAGTAAATTTTAATAATATACATTTTCAAAATATTATACAAGAATATAAAGTGGTCATCACATTGTCTGGCATATAGTCAGAAATCAATGTTAGCTAATATTATTATTATTAGTGTTAAATATCATTATTGATAATACACTCATTCTAAATATATCTATTTACTTATAATTTCTATAATTATGCCAATTGTACTGGGGGTCATCTTTGTCAGCTCCTCTATTTTCCCCAAGAGTGTGACAAATTATTTAATATTTATTGCATTAACCACCTACTTTTTACTCTACTTTCAGCATGTAGGTTTTGGACCTGCAACTGCAAAGTAGTCCCCTAGTTGTTATTATCCCCTTTAGTTACAGCCGCTTCAATTTAGCTAACATACATTGACCAGACATATATTGCTAAATTGTGAATCTATTCAAAATTTACTTACCAAGTGTTTTGCATGGCTTCTATAACCTGCAAAATGATTCCGGATTTCTTTTTATGCTTTTATAGTGCCCTATGTGTCTTTTTTCTACCATCTTCCTAAATTGTCCCATTTGAATCTCATACTCAACAATTCTAAACTATATAAAATAATCAGAAAATACTGCATTCTACTCTTTCTATGCCCAATGAATTCAAAATAATTTCTCCAGATTTAGCTCAAGCATTACCTCCTCAAGGCAAACTTCCTCAATCACAAGTGCTTAATACTCTTTTGAAATCCTAAAATAACTCATATTTATATTTATTTATCACTTAGCTAATTTTGAGATTTTTGAGAGAAGAAACCAGATCATATGTCCTTCTAATTTTCTGTATTTAAAAATATACTGGGAATATTACAGATATAGAATAAACAATTGTGAAAGGAGTAAAGTAACTAATGAATTAATTAATGAGCAGTGTAATCTTTTGAATGTTAAAATAAGAAAATACAGAAGCAATAAAAGGAACAAAAGGAAAAGTAATTTATATTACTTTTGGGAAATAATTTACATTACTTAATTTACATTACATTACTCTCAAAAAGTAATATAAATTAAGATTATAAAAAATGACTAAAGAATAATTAAAATCAAATCTATAAATAACTATGTTCAATTTTTGGAGAACACTTTTGAATTTTTTTAATTGGGAAACTTTCTATTTAGGAAGAAACAATGGAGCAGCACATTTTTTAGACATGTTAATTAAGGTATTACAGACAATTAGCAAGTTGAAAAAGTAGCTGACGTAGCTAATGACATTAGGGCATCTAATTCAACATATAAATAAAGTAAATAGTCCCCAAAGTATAAATATGATGGATCATGAAATGGCCTGATTAGGCTTAGTAAATACTGTAAGCTTGACCTACCACTGAACTGCCAGAGCTACTCAACAAAGCCTTAATGATCAGTATAAATGCTTCTAAAATTATGCAGAGTTAATTGCTATTTTAATAAGTATTTTCAGACTCACAGGTCACTGCACCGATTTTGGATGATTGGTTTAAGGAAATAACACCTTTGAGGAAAACAACACAGTTATTTTTTAAATGGACAAATAAATATAATTATTACTTGGAATCATAATGAGAAATAGGTTTTTATGATTTTTTCTTGGGTATTGTAATCATTTTAAAGAAAAACATAGCTGTGATTATACTACTATGTTTGACTTTGTTGTTGTTGTTGTTGTTGTTGTTGTTTTTTGGCGGAGTGAACAGAGTCTCTGTTGCCTAGGCTGGAGTGCAGTGGCATGATTTCAGCTCATTGCAACCTCTGCCTCCCAGGTTCAAGCGATTCTCCCTGCCTCAGCCTCCCGAGTACCTGGGATTATAGGCACCCGCTACCACGCCTGGCTAATTTTTGTATTTTTCAGTAGAGACAGGGTTTCACCATTTTGACCAGTCTGGTCTTGAACTCATGACCTCAGGTAATCTGTCTGCCTTGGCCTCCCAAAGTGCTGGGATTACACCGTTCCCGACCGTGTTTGTTTGTTTGTTTTTTAGAATCAGACTTCTGATGGTCCTGTGTCTGACAGTTTTAGTGCAACCTGATCTCCTGTTTCTTTGACTAGAGGATCATTTTTGGAAAGTCCTACAAAGTCTCAAGAAGAAAATGTCATCGTTTTCTTCATTCGTTTGTTTGCTTCTTTTCCATGATGTTACAAAAGTGGTTATGGTTAATCAGCTGTAGTTGAAAACTTAAGTGATGAATTCTGCAATAAAAGGCTTTCAAGATGTTATGTCATTCCAGAAGTATTTTACAAAATCTTAGATGAAAGCCCTTTCATGTATCTTTGCGTGTCTCTGAGGAACTTCCAGTCCATTCAAGAACAAATAGACTTTAGCAAGTGTAATCAGTCTTTTTCGTCTTTGCTCATTCTCCCCAAGACAGAAAGTATAATTTACTTGACTTTAAATGTTCATCCATTCCTGAGGTTTTATAATTTCTAATTCCTATCCATAGAAATATGATCCCTTTTTTTGGTTTGAGAAAATAAAAATATAATTAATGTTAATTAGCTATTGCTAATTTCCTTGTAATATATTTTAATATAATAATTATTTCCTCATTTCATGAAACTTTTATGCATAGGCACTATATTAGTTTCCTACTGCTGCTGTAATAAAGTACAGCAAAATGAATTGCTAAATAAACAACAGAAATTTATTTTCTCACAGTTCTGAAAGCTAAAAGTCTGCAGTCAGGGTTTTGGCAGAGCCAGCCACGCTCCCCCTGAAAACTGAATGGGAGGAGTCCTTTTTTGCCTCCTCCTAGCTCATGATGGTAGTTGCCAGTTCTCTATGTTCCTTGGTTTGCAGCTACAGCATTTCATTCTGCCTCTGTCATCACATAGCCTTCTCCTTTGGCATCTGTATCATCATATGGCATTTTCCTCTTCTTATAAGGACACCAGTCATAGTAGATGAAGCCCACCCTACCCCAGTATGGCCTCATGTTAACTAATTACATCTTCAATGATCCTGTTTCCAAATAAGGCCACATCCCAAAGACCTGGAGGTTATGACTTCAGCATATGCTTTTAGGGAGCACAGTTGAATCCGTGGCAGGTAAAACGCAATTCTTTTGCGATGTTTACATCTTTTTTACTGCCTTCAACTATTTGACAGAAAATATTGTGGATTGTGTAAATAAAATTTAAGGAAGAAGTAAAAAGGATTTAGAAACCTCGATTGTTTTTGTTTATGTTTTCATTTAGCTTTTGATTTTAATCTTGAGCATGCTGTAAAAGAACTTGCATGTTTTCTTTTGTTTTGTTTTCTTTTTTTATTATATTTTAAGTTTTAGGGTACATGTGCACAACGTGCAGGTTTGTTACATATGTATACATGTGCAATGTTGGTATGCTGCACCCATTAACTCGTCATTTACATTAGGTATATCACCTAATGCTATCCCTCCCCGGTCCCCCCACTCCACAGCAGGCCCCAGTGTGTGATGTTCCCCTTCCTGTGTCCATGTGTTCTCATTGTTCAATTCCCACCTATGAGTGAGAACACGCGGTGTTTGGTATTTTGTCCTTGAGATAGTTTGCTGAGAATGATGGTTTATGTGGCACATATACACCATGGAATATTATGCAGCCATAAAAAAGGATGAGTTAATGTACTTTGTAGGAACCTGCATGTTTTATATGTCCTGGAGGAGTCTGTCTTCTCTTCATTTTCCACAGCATTCAAAATGATATTATGGCTAACAAGCCCATTCGGTGATAAAGGCTTTATGATGACACTTCTTCCTGCTACACTCCACTGCTCCAGTAGCAGTTTACCATAGGCAGTAAGGTGGGAGACAAAAAACAGCCCTTAATCCCCCTGTTCTCCAACTTGTTGAGTGTTGTCTCTACAAGAACATTCTCGCTTTTATCCATGTCATTATTCTTTCTCCTTCATATCATTGCTCCTATCAAAAGATCTTTTGGAAAGACTTTTTAGTATCATAAAAACATATATATATTTTTTTTTAAAAAAAAAACCTATGTTTTGGGATTCTGAAGAAGCAACTGCCAATTTTCATCAATTGCTTTTATTTTCTTTTAGATATTACAATATTTGGAAATTATGTTTTAATGTTTGTTGGTGATTGTGATATCTCCAAAGATAGGGATTATTTTATCTCTTTATTTCTTTGGGGATTTTTAAATGAGGGAGTGGGCTTAAATATATCCGCTGTTCCTGGCTATTTCTATTGAGTGGTTTTTTAGATATTTTACTTATTAAAAATGTTTTTCTGAGATGCATCTGTTATGAAAACAATATTGCAAAACAATAGTATTCTTAATTTTTTTAGCCATAGTAAGATAAGGTACTTAGTGATATATTTTCAGGTGTTGTGAATGGCAACCAGACATTATTTAAAGGTCACATTAATTAATTCAGACACTATTAATGCTAATATGGAATTAATATTAAAAATTGTGGATGCATATATTTCTTTAAAAATAAGACTAGGTGCATATTACTGAGCATGCGTATAATATACTTGATTATAGAACAAGATATATAATGAGCATGCTTGCCTAAGATAACAATGTACCCAAGTATTTAACTGCTTATTAACTGTTATGGTAATTGCTCTTACTATAAATATAGATATGTATATTTACAGAAACAATGCCAGTTTATCTTGGCATTGTTTATAAAAGTAAGAAATTTTAACGAAGTTAAATATCAGTAGGAGTTTTTATATATATAATAAAAATCTATGCAGCAAAAATTAGTATTTCATGAGAATATTTAATAACATTGAACATTTTATAATAATATGCTAGGTATAAAATCAATTGGAAAACACTTTTAATTTAAAATGTATGCCCTTCAATAACTCTGTTATATAAATATATTGCACATATAACAAACAAAAATAAATAAATACATACATGATAGGAATGTTTGCTCTGACACTTTTTTTATAGTGTAAAATAAATGATGTCAGTTGTATTTCCATTCAATTTTGAGGATGTTTGGGCTGCATGCTGTATAAATTAGGTGGGCTGATTTATGCTCTGAATACTAATTAAATTTTATATTTTAAGTTCTTTCACAAAAAAAAGTGTATTTATCCTTCATCCCATGTATCTCATTCTGGTTGATGGTGGGATAAGGGGAGGTGATGTTCTACTCCACATGGTTACTCAGAGATCCACGCAGTTAGATGACTTATCTGACATCTGTACACATAGTCTTTGGGTCACTGTTGTAGAGGAGAGAATCCTGTAGGAATCATATCTGCTGTTCAGTTTTGATTACATCCCATTTACTAGATTACTTACACGAATACTAGAAAATGTTACCTACTTTTGTGCCTAGAGAGTGAAAAATATGGTGAAAAGAAAGCATTTTCTGTGTGACATGTAGAATATTTGAAATTTACATTGATGATATAGTCAAAGGGATAGATAATACTTTAATGAAGTAATAACCTGAGAGATAAGATCCCATGTGACTATTGACCTTATGAGGAAAGCTATGTATTTTAGGATAAAGTAAAAGAATAATTAATACTTGTTCATAATATGACCCTACATTCAAAGTTACATGACCAATTGCATTTAATTACAGCCGTTTATTTTTAATTCAATAGCATCCATTTAGCCATTATGTTTCTGTAGCTCCAAGAATTTGTTTATGCATTGCTAGGTGGGTTTTTAAATTTCTCTCTCATTTGCATGCTCTTTCTCTCTTACTGTCTCTTTATCTCTGTCTCAATCACTATCTATTTCTATCTCTATATCACTTTATCCCATGTTCCCATGTATCTATACATTTAATACTAAAAAGAGAGACACTAAAATATTAATAGTGAACTTGGAAAAGTGAAACAGCCAAAAAGGATTCTTGACTATTCTTGACTATAAATTAAATAGTAACATTTAAATTTTAATGATTTCTGTCTGAATTAAAAATAATACAATTAATTTGTCTTACATTTGTAAAGTATGGTTACGTTTTACATACTTTACAAATGTAAGACAAAATAATTGTATTCTTTTTTATTCACTGAGAAATCATTAAAATTTAAATGTCATTATTTAATTTGTATCATATTATGAGAATTTTGATAACAAAAAAGGATTTTGAGAAGATCAATAACAACTTGTCAGCAATGGGAGGTGAAAGTGTAAAAGTAATACCTATCTCTTTAAATCCTCACCAACATAAATTTTATATATATCAAGTGTGGGAGACAATAATAATATGCTCAGAGATTTTCTCATCCTCACTCCGACTTCCATGTAACTAATCTGACTAATGGGCTATAAACAAAATTGAAGACTGAGTTTTTGTTTTTTCTTTTGTAATCCTGAAGAAATGGAGTATTTTGGGAGTCAAGACAATATCCTTATGGTTTGGTTTTGAGACATGGTTGAGTTAAATTATTAAAAATTTTGGCCTAGAAACATAAATATATTTTGCACCATAAAAAAGATACAAAAAAGTAAACAAAATGTGTTACCTTCTTAAAATAGACACATTTGCTATTGATGTGATAGGATTGTTAGCAATAGTTTTTCAGTTAAAATTATTTTAAGTAAGTTATCTGGGTCTATTATTTTTATTAGCTGAGTTTAATTCAACATTAGATGTATTGATGGATTAAGCAGAACTATGAAATGGCACTTTTGGCTTTTATTAGAGAAGACAGAAGCACGGGAGGAAATATAAAAGTAGTTGATGTATGAAATTAGAAAGGAAAAGAAAAAAACAAAGCTCACCATCAATCACCTAGTATATTTTGTTGCCCAAGCAGTCAATTTTTTTATGAACACAGTGCATTCTATTCTCATTTACTCTCTTACTATTTCCAAGGGAGCATTAGAATATCTTTGTGATTTCTTTTGAAAACTTTTATAACATATTTTAATCCATTAAAGCTAGTTGCTTTCCAGCAAAATGTTTCTGGCTTGCTTTATTTAAAAAAAAGCTAAGCTAAATTTATGTTTATGATATGAATTGAAAAATAATTTTATTAGATCAACAATTATAAAAACTGACAACCTATTGCCATTTTTAGAAGTAATTCTCTCTCTTTCACACACACACACACACACACACACACCTTTTTTTTAGGAAACCAATATGTACCATTGCTGTTTTATATAATTATCGTTCTAAATTTTCTGTAAGATAATTTTCATTAATGTACTTAGAAATTTATTTATTTTTGGACTATTTGCCTTTAAAATGTAACACCCAATACCTGAGAGAGTTCAGCTTTAAATTAAATAAAATATAGCATAATAGCAGTCACATAATATTTAACAACATAGCAGTTAACTTTTAAGACTCAAGGACTAGAATTTTAAGAATGACTCTTCTCAAAAAGAAAATTGAGTTGCTAGTGGTGGAGTATGAGGAGAGAGCGAGGAAGAGAGATTAGAAGAGGTTTTCTAGTAAACCAAGGAAAAAATAAAAATAATTTACTTAATACCCTAGCAAACATACAAACTTGATTCTGACACTTTAGGAAAAAAACTGTCTGATTTTGTGAACCATGATTATTTTTGTTATTTTGCCTGTCATTGTAAGATGTCTGCTAAATAGTCTTTTTTAAAAATTTTTATTTTATTTTAGAATCAAGGGGTACGTATGCAGGTTTGTTGCTTGGATATTTTGCATAGTGGTGGGGTTTGGGCCTCTATATACTCGTCATCCAAATATTAACCATTGGACCCAATAGTTAATTTTTCAACCCTCACCGCACTCCAAACCTCTCACCTTTTAAAGTCCACAGTGCCTGTTATTTTTCTCTGTACGTCCATGTGTACTTACCGTTTACTCTCACTTTAAAGAACACGCTGTATATGATTTTCTGTTTCTGAGTTATTTTCACTTATGGTGGCCTCCAGCTCCATCCATGTTGCTGCAAAGAACATGATTTCATTCTTTTTACGGATGCATAGTATTCTGTGGTGTATATATACAACGTTTTTTATTATCCAGCGAACCACTGATGGACACTTAGATTGATTCCATGACATTGTTATTGGAAATAATGCTACGATAAGCATATGAATGCAGATTTTTTTTATAGAAATTTCTTTTTCTGTGAGTAAGTGTCCAGTAGTGGGATTGTTGGGTTAAATGCTAGTTCCATTTTTGGTTATTTAAGAAATCTACATACTGTTTTCCATACAAGTTGTACTAATTTACATTCTCACTGACAGTGTATGAGTACACCCTATTCTCTGCATCAGTGCCAACATCTGTTGTTTTTTGACTTTTTAATAATGGCCATCCTGACTGGCGTAAGATGATATCTCATTGTGGTTTTAATTTGCTTTTATCTGATGATTAGTGATAAGCATTTTGCATGTTTATTGCTGCTTGTAACTCTTCTGCTGAGAAGCATCTGTTCATGTACTTCGCCCACTTTTTAATGCGGTTATTTTTTTTTTCTTTAAATTCCTTATAGATTCTGGATACTAGTCTTATGGAAGAGTATTTTGGATTTTCTAGATATAAGGTCATGTCATTAGCAAACAGAGATAATTTGACTTCCTCTTTTCCAATTTGGGTGATTTTGCTTCTTCCTTTTGCCTGACTGCTCTGCCTAGGACTTCCAATATTAAGTTGATTAGAAGTGCTAAGATGGGGCATTCTTATCTTGCTTCAGTTCTTAGGCGAAGAGCTTTCAACTTTTCCCCTTTCAGTATGATGTTGGCTGTGGGTTTGTTCTATATGGTCCTTATTATGTTGAGGTGTGTTCCTTTGATGCCTAGTTTTTTGAGGATTCTTATCATAAAGAGATGTTGAATTTTATCGAATGTTTTTTCTGCATCTATTGAGACAATCACAAGGCTTTTGTTTTTTAATTCTCTTTATGTGGTGAATCACATTTATGGAGTTGTAAATATTGTACTACCTTCACATACATGGAAGAAGACCCATTTGATTGTGATAAATTGTCTTTTTGATGTGCTGCTGGATTCTATTTCATAGTATTTTGTTGAGAATTTTTGCATCGTATTTTCATCAGTATATTGGCTTGTAGTTTTTTTGTTGTTGTTGGATCTTCACCAGATTTTGATAATATGGTGTTATTGGTTGTGTAAGATGAGCTAGAGAGGAATTGCTCCTCCTCAATATTTTGAAATAATTTGATTAAGATTAGTATCAGCTCTTCTTTGTATATCTGGCAAAATTCAGCCAGATTACCAGAGAACACCTGGAAGATACTACACAAGATGAACATCACCAAGGCATGTAGTCACCAGACTATCAAAGGTCCATGTGAAAGAACAAATCTTAAAAGGAGCTAGAGAGAAGTGTTAATTTACCTAGAAAAGAAATCTCATCAATCTAATAGTAAACTTCTTGGCAAAAGAGATTAGGAGTCTATTTTTATCCTCCTTAATGAAAAAAATAAGTCAACCAATAATTTCATATATATATCTGGCAAAATTCAGCCAGATATACAAAGTGAATACATCTGTTCTGGGGCCTTTTTGTTGGTGTTGGAAAATTTGTTATAACTGATTCAATTTCATTTGTTTTATTCATTTGTTCAGGATTATTCTTTATTCCTTGTTCAATCTTGGGAGTTTGTATGTTTCCAGGAATTTATCCATTTATTTTAGGATTTCTAGTTTGTGTCATAAAGATATTTACAGTAATCATTGAAGACCTTTTGCATTTCTTTGGTATCCATTATAATGTCATTTTTATCATTCTGATTGTGCCTATTTGAACCTTCTTTCTTTTTTTCTTAGTCAAACTAGATAGTGGCTCATCGATTTTATTTATCCTTTCAAATAACTAGCTCTTCATTTCGTTGATATTTGTATTTTGTTTTTTGTCTTGTTTTGTTTGGTCTCAATATCATTTAGTCATTTAGTTCTGCTTTGATCTTCATTATTTCTTATCTTCTGCTAGATTTGGGTTTGATTTGTCTTTATTTTTCTAGTTTTCTGAGGTATAATGTTAAGTTGTGAATTTGAGATCATTTTGATGTAGGCATTTAACACTAAGTTTTCCTATTAGTACTGCTTCTATTGTATCTCAGAGGTTTTGGTATGTTGTGTCTCTATATTCGTTTCAAAAATTTGTTTCGAATTCTGTCTTAATTTCATTGGTTACCCTAAAGTCATTCAGAAGCAAGTTGTTTAGTTACTAGGTGCTTGTGTAGCTTTGAAAGTTCCTCTTGGTACTGATATCTAGTTTTATTCCACTGTGCTCTAATAAGATACTTGATATAATTTTATTTTTTAAAATTCATTGAGATTTGCTTTATAGCCAAGCATATGGCCAATTATGGAGAATATTCCAGGTGTAAATGAGAAAAAAAAGTATATTATGTGGGTGCTGGGGATAATGTTCTGTAATTTTCTATTAGGTCCATTTGGTCTGGAGTCCTGTTTAAGTTTAAAGTTTCTTTCTTAACTTTCTGCCTCAATAACATGTCCAGTGTCTGTGAAGTATTTTTGCCCCCCACTATTATTGTATTGCTGTCAATCTCTTTACTTATGTCTAGTAGTGTTTGTTTTGTGAGTGCAGGTGCTCCCGTGTTGGATGCAGGCATATTTAGAGTAGTTAAATTTTCTTGTTGTATTGAACCCTTTACCGTTATTTAATACCCTTCTACGTACTTTGTTTAACTTTTCTTGGTTTAAATTCTGTTTTATCTGCTATAAGATACTTCTGCTTGCTTTTATTTTTCATTTGTGTAATATCTATGTTTTCACCCCTTTACTTTGAGTCTATAGGTGCCTTTAGAAAGTAAGTGAGCCTACTGTAGGCAGCAGATGGTTCAATCTTGGTTTTTTTTTTTTTTCCCAACTTGCAAATCTATATATTCTAAGTGGCATTTTGGTCATTTATGTTCAAGATTAATATTAATGTGTGAGATTTTGATACTCTCATAGTGTTGTTATCTAATTGCACTGGAGTCTCAATTGTGTTATTGCTTTATAGCATCTGTGAGCTTTCTACCTATGTGTGCTTTCGTGATGGTAGTTGTCATTTTTCCATTCCATGTTTAGAAATCCTTTAAGCATTTCTTGTAGGATTGGTCTAGTGGTGACAAATTCCCATAGCATTTTCTTGTATGAGAATAACTTTATTTCTGCTTCATTTATGAAGCTTAGTTTGGCAGAATGTGAAATTATTTGTTGACTTATCTTTTTCATTAAGAAAGATAAAAATAGACTTCCAATCTCTTTCTGCCAAGAAGTTTACTATTAGATTGAGCAGATTTCCTTTCTAGGTAAATTGGCACTTCTCTCTAGCTCCTTTTAAGATTTGTTCTTTCACATGGACCTTGGATAGTCTGGTGACTACATGCCTTGGTGAAGTTCATGTGGTATACTATCTTCCAGGTGTTCTCTGGATTTCTTTTATCTGGATATCTATGTATCTGACAAGATTGGGAAAATTTTCTCAATTTCCTCAAATTTGCTATCCAAATGTCTTACATTTCCTTTTTCTCCCTTGGGAATGTCTGTAAGTCATAAGTTTGGTCACTTTACATATTCCCATATTTTTCAAAGACTTTGTTAATTTTTAAAATTCATTTGAAAATTTTTATCTGACTGAATTAATCCAAAAGACCATTCTTCAAGCTTTGAAATCCTTTCTTCTTCTTGGTCTGGTCACAACTTTTAACTGTATTTTGAAATTCTTTCTAGAAGTTCTGTTTTGTTTGTTGTTGTTATTGTTTTTTGTTTAATATTTCTATCTTTTCTTTCATCTCTTGAGTTGTTTTTCTGGTTTGTGTTTGTTTTAAGCTTTCTATTGGATCTCACTGAGTTTCCTAACAATCCATATTTTGAATCATTTATCTGTCATTTCAAAGTTTTCATTTTGGTTAGTATCCATTGCTAAAGAACTAATGTGGCCCTTTGTGGGTGTCACAACGTTCTGTTTCTTCTTGGTGCTGGAGATATTTTGCTGGCTCCTTCTCATCTGTACAAGCTGTCACTTCTTTTTATTGAATTTACTTTCATTTGGATTTGATTTTTTTTTCCCTCTTGAGGGTGTGACTGTAGAGTATCTTGGGTAGGAATTTTGGCTTTGCTTTTATAGCCATGTGCAGTTCTGATGTCAGATTTTATATTGGGTCATGCAATTCAACCTGCAAGCCAGTAGGTAGCACTTGTGCATAAAAGCCAGCTGTGGCAAAAGCATATAGGTGTGTGCTTGATCTTGTTTTACTGTGAAGTGCTCTCTGTTGTTTCAGGTGATGGGCTGGACAGTGGAATGCCTGGTGCCTGGAAATTCCTGTTCAGCAGGATAGGGGGTAGAAAATAGCTGGGCAAAGCTAGCCCTCCTGGCTTACCTACGAATACCACAGTGATGATCATGGGCACCACCTTAACAGAGGTGTCTGGGGGAACTGCTGGTGTAATGCACCAAGGTCTCTGTGGGAGGTGAGGAGGCTGCACTAGCTCCATGTCTTAGATAGTCAGGAAAGTGATCTGTTTTCCTGTCATACTCCTTCTGCAGGGCTCATGGCTCTCAGTTCAAATGTACACTGTCATCTATCTCTAGGCCACAGTGTAGCTGAGAGCCACAAAAGACACCTGTCCCACAGTTCCCTGCAGGAGTAATTTTGGTTGGAACCTCCTCACTCAGCCCAATAGAGACAGTTTTGTGGCTCTCCTGCTCTCCGATGTGACAATAATGCTGCTTTGTATATAGAAGGGTAGGGCCTCCTCCTTTTGGTACATGCAAGTGGATATCAGCTGTAGTGATGTCAGCTGGTTGTGTTGGCTGGAGCTGAGACCCTGGGAGGAGTGGGCAAGTGACAGTGATAGTGGACTGGGCTGGGCAAACCTCCAATCCCCAGTACCCGAGATGCCCCATGAGAGTGTGTACAAGACTTGAGTGAACTGGACTGGGACTGGTCCAGTGAACTTGTTCTTGTGTTCCCAGAATTCAGGTGCTGACTATGATAGGGAGACATGGACTGGTTTCTAGATCACTGCCAAACTCTCAGGTATGGCAGGCAGAATGCTCTGACAGTGGAAACCCCAGCCAATCACCAGCATGTGGAGGCTGGTCTCTCAGAAGGGTATGCAGAATGCTCAGGCAGTGGCAGAGCTCAGGGGATGACAGAACACAAAGGCAGTGGGAGCCCTAATGTTAGTCACAGGCCTGCAGGGGGTAGGCTCTCAGAAGGGTTCTGCGTGGCAGCTGAAATGGTTGAGTGGGAGAAGAGCAGCTGTGTTGCTTGCCTTTCACTGAGGGAGGCGGATCCCCTCAGTTGGTGCAATGGAGGCTGGCAGCTATAGAATGTGTGGTCCACTTGCACTTCCCTCCCAAAGGAGTGGCAGTGGATTTTGCTTTGGGGGGTATGTGAAGGTGCCCAGTTTCCTAACTACCTCCTAGTTCCAGGAGTTGCAGGGGTGGTGGTAGTGGCAGCTGTGACTATTGCAAGAACCAACAGGCATGTCATCAGTCTCTGGGGACAGGGCTTTCAGAAACACACTGGGCCACAGACAAAATGGACAAGTTGAGGCAGCCCAGCTGTGCAGCAGGCCCAACACTGAAGAAGGGAGGCTCTGTTTAGCAGGGAGCGGCTGAGGCTGACGGTTGTAATGGTGCATGGTCTGCCCATTCCTCCATACTGCAGCTTCAGTATCTGTCTTTGGGGTGTGTGAGAGTGCCCAGCCTGCTGGCTTCCTCCCTGACAGGCAGGCAGCAGTTGGCACCAGGCTGCTCAGGTATCAAAAGTCTATGGGAATCCATGTGGGCTTGAGCAGAGCCTCTGCACAGTCTCTAGGCAGCTCCGTGTATAAGACTGGAGACCCAGTTTGGTGGTGGAGGAGGTGGGGGGATCAAAATGACTCTCCCGTGGATAGGATTACACAAGTTCATTGCAGAAGTGTGGAACCCCAGGGTTCTCTTACTTACTCATCTGTTCTCCACATCAGGAAGCTTCTCCCGGTTCCGTGTGGGTCCCAGCTCAGCTGGCTGCCTGGCATTGCTCTCCTCTGCCTTCTGTAATTCCTGTCCCTTCTCTGATGATTTCCAGTGTGCCTCCTTAAATGATCTACTTGATCATCTACTCTACTTGATGTGCTAATATTTACTCACTATGTTGATTCCTCTCCATTAGAGAGGGGCTCCCACTGGGGCTTTCAGGGAGCCCCCTTAAACTGAAATGTCGAGATATCTACTAAATAGTCTTTAAATAAAATATTCAATCTTAACCACACCGAGGCTGTTTAACTCTTAGCAGCAGCAGTATTTGTATAAATTTATATATTTAAAAAGTTGTAATATTTTAAAGGCAACTATTTTGTCTGTGGCAGAAATTTGGAAACTTGAGTTATAATTTTATAAGTTACCTAAGTAACATGTATTTACAGGAGCGTTGATCAATATAGTTGATTCACATTAGAAATAGTCACACATTAAAGAAAAAAACAATAATCAAAATTATTTGCTGTTTTCTCATTGTTTTAGAATTTTGCATACTTTTGAAAATATTTGAATCTTCATTCTAAACGATATTTTCTATTTAATGAAAAACTCAAAAAATATAAGAATATCATTTTAAAGCCAATCAATACTTTAGGGACTCTATAGTTATTTGATATTTAAATAATTACATTTTCTTGCTGTGACAGTTATAACCAAATCACAGACACATTTCTCTACTGAAAAACATATGAAAACAAGATTAAAAGAAAATCCCTCTTCCTAGCAACAAGCATTGTACTAATCTTCTTTAAGTTGCTACACCCTGCTCCACTTCAGTGTTAATTTCCTTCAAACTCCAGAACTACTCACATCTGACTAAGCTCAACCATTCAGCCTAATTGAAAAGAAATACAAGTCATCTAAGAAACAACTAAGAAACTTAGTGAAAATGTAACTTGTCATTCTCTTTCCTAATGTCATTTGAAAGAGGTATTAAAGCAAATGTGGGAAGCATTTTATTTTGCTTCTGATGTCATCTTTTTTTTCCTCCTCAGAGAAATGTCTAACCACCAAAAGAAAATTGTGTCTTTAAGTCTAGAAAAACATTCAAAGCCCAGTTACATATCTCTTTGAAGAATAATTTTCCTATCATAAATTAATCTCATTTGGATATTATTTTTAAAATATGATTTATGCAAAACAAATCCCGGTTCCCAAAATAACCTGAATTTGAGGTTATTATGCCACAGCCAGAAGAGAAATTACTTATCAGTGAACTGTTTCAGAATGGCAATGTGAACTGCAGCTTAGATTAGGAAATCTGATGAAGCATAACATACCATGAAAGAAATCAAACATTTTATAGGACTCTCGGGCATTATTGACAGGTTTCTACTACTTTTTAGATTTGTTTTATCCAATCGGAGATCTTACTTCTAAAGAGCCCTTTTTAAATATAATAAAATGCTCCATTAAATTAAGAAAAACCCCAATTTTTTTCTCATTAATAAAGTGACATAGAGGGAATTATTGCTATGAAATATTTTGCAACGTTTTAAGGTAATTAAATTAAACTAAAACTTGAAGTAAAGAAACAAGATATGTTTTTAAACTATGTAGAATTTATTATTTGAAATTCAGTAAGTGTTTCACAAACCTAGTTTTAGGACGATATTTTTACTTCAATTGAGAAAAAAATTGCTACTTTGGCTAATGCTCTATCACTCTGGAAAGCCACTATTTTAATAAATAAATACTATACTAAAAGCTTAATTCTTAAAACAAAAGAAACTTAAAAATTGCTTTATTATTTTAAAATAAAAGTTTACCATATAATCTTGTGATGGCTACAAGATTAATTCACACATATTGTTCAAAATATTTTACTAGGTCTATTTGCAAATGAGGATATTTAATACAAGAAAAACAAATGGAGGACCTGATTTCAAATATAAATTCCAAAGAAGATACTTTCTTCCTTTTAAGAATTCATGCATGTTACTACTTTACCTCCATAGTTTTCAGCTTCCTCCAGGCTTTGGAATCACCACTAGAAATAGTAGAAACCAGCAGAAATGTGTAGGCTCCATGCTCAGAGATTCTGATTCTAGTTATTTGGGGTAGAGTTTGGATATTGTACCACTTTATAGAAGTGACCAGAAGAGTGTAATAATGCACATGGAGTGTTAATAATAGTCATTCTAAACAAAGGAAGAAAGCCAAATGCATATGCGAACGTGAGCAAAGGCCTTGTGTGACACCACTAATTTCTAGAGATTTATATACTCTAAATTCAGAAGTTTTCGTTTCAGATGAAGTTAAGATTTTATTAATATCTAGACATAAATTATGGTAATATTTATGACTTTTTCTAATACAACTGTTACACATAATATAAAAATCAATGAGAGAAATTATAATTTTAGCATCAATTACAAGTCTGGGGTTTATTTTTAACCTTTCTATCATGTGAAGGTCAAAGTTTAAAAACATTTCTAGTTAATATAATAAAAGATAACATTTCTACTATACAGTGACTAAAGAATCATCATTTAAGCAGAGTTGAAAATAACCTTAGTTGCCCTTTTGAAAAAATGTCAAAATACCTGCATGACTCAGTTACGGTTCTGATATATTTCATAGCTACTAGATAAAGAAAGTACTTCATAAGACCCAATTTTTCATAAGAACTCTAAGTACTTCACAAAAGTCCATTGTAAGAAATGAATAGATAATTCACTGCATTCTATACATCTCATACAAAATTTTATGATAAAATTCTAAGTACAGTAAACTGATCTTGAAAACATACACTATGCTATATCAAAACTTAGCAAATTAAACAATGTAAGGCTGTGAATAATTAATATTTATTTCTAGAGTTTTGCCCTGCAGGTTATTATTCATAATATATACAATCTAAGTCATTGCAGCTCACAGCCTGCCAGATATTGACACTATTCATAATGTTCTGCTACATAATCATCCTCTTCCACACCTACTTCTTCCACTTCATCTTTGGTACCTTGAACTTCTTTATCACAGTCATTGTCATCTTTCAAATGTCATCCTCTGTATGGTAGAGTATGACTCATAAGACATGATTCTCATTGAAAAATGTACTCCAATTGCTAATCATCAACCCTTTTAATACTCAAAGGAACATATAGCATCCTTCCACCCTCAGAAGTTCCAGGAACACAAAAGTAGTTTGAAAGAGTGTTCTGCTTTATATTTCTGCTGCTTAGTGATTATCATAGCGACATTCTTTCTTTGCTGTCAATCTACCTGCCCCCTCTGTGCTATTTTTAATTTCTATCCCCTAAGAAAAGTGTAGATTAGAATTATATGAGTCTAACTTCATTTTATCTGGTTTTTTTTCAACACTTCATTTGAGAAATAACTCAATGGATTCAAAGAGAAATTGTATTATAAAATATGTAAGCTTGGAAACATCTTAGAAGTTTGATATCTTTCAAAAGTTTTGGAATAGGTTACTAATGTTTCCGAGTCATGTATTTGAGCATGTTAACATTCATAGAATAGTTAACAATGAAGAACACAGTTATGTGGCCTTTTCCTTCACATCGTTATTCTTTTCAACCTTGCATTTCCTTGGAAATTTGCCTTCTAACCATTTTATTTCCATTTACGCTTATCTTCTCTAGACTCATATATTGCACAGATTATAGAATGTGTCTTTCCAAATCCAGCTGGACAGAACCAAGTGGTTTTCTTTAGTATTAACTATTTCTAGAGTGTTTGGCTTCTATTTGTACAATTACTACTTAAGTGAAATAGTTGATTTTTAACAATTTTCATCGAATGCTAAATGTTGACTGCAGCAGCTCTAAGTGAATCACTACATTTTTTAGATAAGCCTCCAAAAAATGAAGAATCACTTTTCTTTTAACAGTTGCTTCTTTCTCTCTTTCTCAATTTCCACCACAATACAGTCAGTGGCTTCATCTTCTGCATCTTGCGTCTGTGCCACAGGCATATTACACAGGCTTCTAGTGTAAAAATTAGTTTGCATTTGCGACATCATGATTATCTTCCTCATCATTATGTTTTAAGCCAAACTAAAATAATGTTCTGCAACTATAGGTCTGTGAGTTGTTTTAGAATGGGATGTATCAGCCTGTCAGCATTGTTTTAAAATAAAAACTGAATTTATGCTTGCATCTTATTTTGGAGAATTCTGCTTTGGTAGAGAGCAGGAAGATTAAAAATTAAGGCTGTACATGTAGCTAGAATATGCCTGCACATCGGCTCCTTATAAGAACTCTAGCACAAGCCCACTGTGAGCTTCCTGGTAGCAAGGTGCTTCACCTTAATGCTGGTAATGACTGGAGACTTGAAGACACTTTTAGTTAATGCACTTACTCAGAGAAAGCTATCTGTACATGAAGAACAATAATTTTTCTCAGAATAGATTACTAGAACACAATAAATTTCTCTTTGTTATTGTTTTGTGCAATGCAATTTCCAAATTTTAAAAAGTTTTGGTGTCTATTTTCTTCCATGATGTGGTAAATTATGAGAACAAGAAGCATCTCTTTTTTATTTACATATATGTCCATTGAACAACACGTAGTACTCAATAAATATTTGTTGACTGGCTAAAAAATAATGTAGTTGAAAAAGAGTCTTTAAGATGTATGGTAACTGAAAGTACTTTAATGTCACTGTGTCTTAACCAGTAAAGAGAAGTAAAGTTATGGTAAGGCATGGATCAATTACAGAATATGGTCCCTGATGTAATGAAAAAAAGATGTTATCTACACTAGAAAAGAAAAATAAAGAGTAATATTATTTACTAAAAACAACTCTCCTCCTCTAATAATAAGTGAGAAGAAAAGGAGAATAATTAAGATAATACTGGCATTTCAAAATGTACATTTAATAAATTTATTTTTTCTCTGAAATAAAAAGTGAAATTTTTCTGCTTGAATTAAGGGAGAGGTAATAAGTTATAGGTTAATGTTTCCATAGAAAACCTGAAAATAAAAGAAGAGAAAGAAGCCTTACTAAAGCAGCAATGATGTCGAGAAATTGGAACACTTGTACATTGTTGGTGTGAACATAAATGATATAGCTGTAACTGAACCCAGCTTTGGCTACTCACACAAAAGATGAATACTATTGGAAGGAAAAGCAGGTTTAATTGGAGAGCCAGAAAAATGAGAAGATGGTGGAGTATATTCACAAAAACCATCTTACATTTTTTAATTTATATGCAGGAGTGGTGCAGAGTGCAGGGTCTCTGTCTTTGTTTCAGTGGCTACCTTGGGTAATTATTTATTCAGATATATGGTTGGTGTTATCTTGACTTTGGCCTGATGGTGGTAGACTAATTGTTCATGACTCCCTCTAAGCAGGACAATTCCTATATTTGGGCTGTGTGACTGGTTTGTCTCAAGATCAGTCTCTGGAATTCCTTAAGCAAGAGCAAAATTAGATAAGGATGCATTCCTGGAGGGAGTGTCTAGAGAGGGAAGAAATGACGGAGTGAAAGGAGTGAGAAGGAAGAAAAAGAAAGTGCATGATTAATATATATTTTTTAAATTGAGGTCCCCAGTTACACAGCCACTATGGAAAACGGATGAAATTTTCTCAAAAAATTAAAACACTTTCCAACAACTCTTGGAAGAAGCATATATATTCTCAAATTAGGCACCAATGAAAGAACACAAGAATTATTAAAATTCAAGAAAATATGAGACCATCAAAAGAAACTAATAAAGCTCCAATAATTGACCTGGAAGAAACAGAAATCTGTGAAATAACTAACAAAAAAATCAGAATAATCATCTTAAAGAAGTTCAGGGAGGTCCAAAAAATAAAGACAGCAAACAAATTAAATGAAATTTGACAATTTGTGAACAAAATGAGAAATTTGATAAAGAAATAGAAACAATAAAAAAAGAAATCCCTAGATATAAAAGGTACAATAACTGAAATAAAAAATTGATTAGGAATCTTTGACAACAGCCTTGAACAAGCAGAAGAAAGATTCAGTGAGCTTGATAAGAGGACATTTGCAATTATCCAGTAAGAAGAGCAAAAAGAAAAAAGATTAAAAAATAATAAAGACCTATGGAAATTATGGAATGCCACCAAACAAATTTGTCTTTGCATAATAGGAGTTATAAAAGGAAAAGAGAGAGAAAACAAATCAGAAAGTATATTTAAGAAAATAATGACTAAAGATTTCCTAAATTCAGGGAAAGATGACAATACCCAGGTGCAGGAAGCTTAGCAAGCTCCCATAAAATGTACCCCCACAAAAAATTTACCAATATACATAATAATCAAATTATCAAAAATAAAGAAAGACTACTAAAAGCAGTGAAATGTAAGAAACATATAACATTCAAGGGATCCCCGGTCAGCTTTTAACATATTTCTCAGGAGAAACTCTGCAAGCCAAAACAGAGTGAGATGATATATTCAAAGTACTGAAGGGAAAAAAAAACTGCCAATCAAGAATACTTTACACTGGAAAGCTGTCCTTCAGAAATGAGGAAGGAATAAAAAGTTTCTAAAACAAATAAATGTTAAAGGAGTTCTTCACAACCAGGCCTGACATATAGGAATTGTTAAGAGAGTTCTCTAAGCTGAAACACAAGACTGCTAATTAAAAACAACAAAAAAAATTAACAAGTAAAAAGTCAAATGACCTAATTAATATGTAGACATATTCAGAATTTTTTAATATTTATAAGCTCAGTATGTAAAGCAAGTTTATCTCTACCATGAGGGTTAAAAACAATTGTAGCTATAATAAATTGTTATGAGATACAAATTTCCCTCCAAATTTAAATTTTCATATCAAAATCATAAATGGTCAAGGGAGGTAGCAAAAGTGTAGAGTTTCTGTACGTGTAAAGAAAGTTACTGTCAGCTCAAAGTAGCCCGTTATAAAAATAAAATGTTTAATGTAAGCCTCATAGTAATCAGAAAGCAAGATCCTATAGAGTTGCACAAAATACAAAAAGAAAGAGTTCAAGGCATACCACCACTGAAAACAATCAATTCACCAAGGAAGACAACAAGAGAGGAAGAAAGAAAGCAAGAATCTGCAAAACAACCAGAAAAACAATTTTTAAAATATGAATAGCAAGTTCTTCCCTATCACTAATTATTTTGAATGAAAATAGTTTGGATTTTACAATCAAAAGGCACAGAGTAGCAGACTGGATTAAAAAACAAAACAATCAAATAAACAAAAAAACCCCAAGATCTAACCATATGGTGTCTACAAAATACTTACATTACTATGAATCTTTTATATGTAAAGACACATAGATTGAAAATTAAAAGATGGTAAAACATATTTCACACAAAGAAATGTTAAGAAGAAAGCAGGAGTAGTTATATTGATATCAGACAAAATGGACATTAAGTAATAAAATATATAAAAAGGGACAAAAAATGTCATTACATAATGAAAAAGGGGTCACTTCACCAAAAGGACGTAACAATTGTAAAAATATATGCACTGAATATTACAGCACCTAAATACATAAAGCAGTTATTAAATAATCTGAAGGAAGGGGAAGTCTGTAATACAATAATAGTAGGGGACCTCAATACCCCACTTTCAACAATGAAAGGATCATGTAGACAGAAAATCAATGGGAAAACATTGACCTAACACACATATATAAAACATGTGATCCCCAAACACCAAAAGACACATTCTTCTTAAACACATATGGAATGTTAATCAGGATAGATAATATGTTAGGACATAAAACAAGTCTTAGAACTTTAAGAATATAGAAATCATATTAAGTATTATTCTGTATCACAATTATATGAATCTAGAAACCATTAAGAAGATGAGAAACTTATTGGGAACTGTAGTAAAGATCATTCTTGCTATGCTTTAGCAAAGAAACTGGTGGAACTTTGAAATTGAGCAAGATGATTTAGGATATCTGATCGAAGAAATTTCCAAGCAGCAAAGTGTTCAAGATGGGACCTGGCTTTTTCTAAAAGTGTACACTCATATGCATGGAGAAAAAGATGGTCTGAAGTTGGAACTTATGTTTAAAAGGAAAGCAAGGCATAAAAGTTTAGGAAATTTGCAGCCTGATCATGTGGTAGATAAGAAAAACACATTTTCTAGGGAGGAATTCAAGCCAGCTGCAGAAATTTGCACAAGTAAAGAGAAGCCTAATGTTAATAACCAAGACAATGGGGAAAATGTCTCCAGGGCATTTCAGAGATCTTTCAGCAGCCCCTCTCATCACAGGCCCAGAGGCCTAGGAGGGAAAAATTGTTTCCTGGGTCAGGCGCAGGGCCCTGCTTTTCTGTGGAGCCTCAGGACATGGTGCCCTGTGGGCTAGAATGGGCCAAGATACCGCTCTTGCCAAAGCTACAGAGGGTGCAAGCCCCAAGCCTTAGTGGCTTCCACATGGAGTTGGGCCTATGGGTACACAGAAGGCAAGAATTATGGTTTGAGAACCTCTGCCTAGATTTCAGAGGATTTATGGAAATTCCTGGATGTCCAGGCAGAATTCCTCTGCAGAGATAGGGCCCTCATGAAGAACCTCTACTAGGGCAGTGTGGAGGGGAAATGTGGGGTTGGAACCCCCACACAGAGTCCCCACTTGGGCATTGCTTGGTGGAGCTGTGAGAAGGCCACATTCCTCCAGACCCTAGAATGCTAGATCCACTGACAACTTGCACTTTGTGCCTGAAAAAGCCACAGGCACTCAATGCCAGCCTGTAAAAACAGCTGCAAGGACTGTACCTTGGAGAGCCACAGAGGCAGACCATCCCAAGGTCATGGGAGTCCACTGGTTACATCAGTGTGCCCTGGATGTCAGACAGAGTCAAAGGAGATTATTTTGGAGCTTTAAGATTTAATGACTGTCTTGCTGGATTTTGGAGTTACATGGGGCCTGTAGCCCCTATCTTTTGGCCAATTTTTCCCTTTCATGATGGGAGCATTTACCCAAACCTGTACCCACATTGTATCTTGGAAGTGACTAACATGTTTTTGATTTTATAGAATCATAAGCAGAAGGGACTTGCCTTGTCTCAGATGAAACTTTGGACTTGAACTTTTCAGTTCATGATGGCATGAGTTAAGACTTTGAGAGACTGTTGGGAAGGCATAATTGATGTTACAATGTCAGAAGCACATATGATTTGGGAAAGGCCAGGAATAGAATAATATGGTTTGTTTCTGTGTTCCTACCTAAATCTTTTCTTGAATTGTAATTCCCATGTGTTAAGAGAGGGAACTGGTAGGAAGTGATTGAATCAAGGAGACAGATTTTCCCCATGCTATTATCATAATAGTGAGTGAATTCTCAGGAGATCTGATGATTTAAAAGTGTGGCACTTCAATTAATGGGTGCAGCAAAACAACATGGCACATGGATACATATGTAACAAACCTGCACATTGTGCACATGTACCCTAAAACCTAAAGTATAATAAAAAAAAAAGTGTGGCACTTCTCCTTTGCACCCTCTCTCTTCTGCCCCCATGAAGGACATGCCTTGCTTCTCCTTCACCTTCTGCCATGATTGTAAGTATCCTGAGGCCTCTTCAACCATGCAGAACTGTGAGTCAATTAAACCTGTTTTTTTTAATTACCTAGTATTAGGTAGTTCTTTATAGCAGTGTAAAAGCAGACTAATACAATCCGATAGTTAATACTAATTTGAGACTTACGGTGCATTCCTGGTTTTGCTGTGGGGTACTGCAGTCTAAGTAACTGATGACAATTACACAGGTGCTGTATGTATAAATGACTGAATTGCAATAACGGCCCTGGACACAAAGGCTCATGTGAGCTTTTCTGATTGGCAATGCTTCACATAACTTGCCACACATTTTCGTTGGGAAAACAAGTGCTTCTGTGTGATTCTGCTGAAATAGAGTGCCTGAATGCTTTTATCTGGTTAGTCTTAGGATTTTTCTCATACTTTTTTTTTATTTGTTGACTCTATTATGTATCTTTTCATTGTAATATACTATACTCATGATTATAACAGTTCTTCTTAGAGTCTTCTTGCAAATTTTTGTGGCTATTGATGGTCTTGAGATCTCTCAACCCAAATATATATTCTGTTTTTATTTTCTTGCCTAATTTATCAAACTGTATAATTTGAACGCATATATAATTCAGATTATAAAGGCTAATTTAATGATCAGTCACTAGCAAAGATAGTATGGCTTTCATAAGTTGGAACTAAAAACTTAGCCAACATCTGAGAAATTTATGTTTTCTAAGCACCATGACAATGGTTTTATATGATACAGCACTCTTTAATTGTATGTTGTCAAATTCAATAATGTGAAATTATGAAAATTAGATTACTCTCCATAAAGTAGTATTATTAGGCAAAACTGACCCCTACATCCTTCCTTTGAGTAATTATTCTAAACTGTGACTGGTATAATGTCCCTTGGAATATTGGAAAAAAATGACAATGAATTTACATTTTGAAGTAAGCTTTTCAAAGATATTTAATGTTTACTTCTGTCACCAAACTATTAAATTTCATTTGTGTTCTTGTGCTTTATAAGTAGGATATTGGTGTTATGAATTAGTCAGTGGCGTGCCTTCTGAAAATGTATAGAAAGCGTGATGTAGCAGAAAAATGCTTGAGCCTATAAGAGAACATAAAAAGCGAAAGAAAATGCTCTGTTATTCACATAAATGTACTAGTGGTATTTGTATTTAAATATTTATTTGCACATAAGTACATACAGGCACACAAGTGTTGATAATCTGATGCAGTATTAAAATTGCTGTTTATTCTATCTTGTTCTTCTCTATTTGTTTATTGGAATAACAATTTTGTGAATACCTTCAGTGTAGAAAGTGTTAGAGAAGGACTTTTAAGCCCAAAACAATTACTTCCTCTCCCCTGAGACACCATGACTCAGATGAACTTTAAAAGGAATGTAATTACTAGTTCAGCTGTTCTAGGTAACTCTAACTTACTTTTATTTTGAAAGGTGACTCAGACCATTTCCAGAAGGGATTCTGGAAGAGATAACTTATTAAGGAAAAATAACTTTAAACAAAATTATGCTTCTGACAAAATGGGTATTTTATCTTTTATGTGGGTGTTGGAAAACATGTCTCCCAAACTCTAAAGCCAAAATAACATCCAAAAATGTATTTTGTTGATTATTTATTACATTGGTCTCTTTATTTGGTACATAAAACTGATAACTAAACTTTTGCTTAGTCTTCAATGAGCTAAAGTTACTCTGATCATAATTCAGTTTATCTTGATATAAAAAATAGAATTACTTTGTAAGAGAATGGGGATAAGAGTAAAGTTATTTTCTTTCCAAGAACTTGAATCTCAACTTCCAGTACTTCTTAATTTTCAATTCTCCGCTCCCGACGAGTTACCAAAACCAAAATTAACACAATTTAGGGAGACTGTAGCCATGTTGATGTCTTCTTTTTAAAACTTTCTTACTTAAAAAGTACCCTTTTGGTGCCTGCATTAAAGTTATTGTTACTAAAGGTCTAAGTAAATATTTGAATTACTTTAACCAAAAGGTATGTCTCATCATGTTTTGGCACAAAATTAGTTCTCACAGATATATAATTCATCTAGAAGTACTTAATACATTCTTACCAGTACAGCTTTTTAAAAATCAGACTTCTAGGCAAACCTAAAAAATTTTATATAGCAATTTGCTACAGTTCATAATTGTTTAATTTTATTTATATATTCTTTTTTCACAGGACAGAAAGTTAATAAAGTAGCATTTATTTGCTCTATATAAAATTTCCCAGAAAAGAGCTTGTGCTAGTGCCATATTGCATAAAAACAACTTTCAAATTGCTTCTCAATCCTATCAGACCCAATGTCTCTACTTTATAAAAGCTATATTTAGTGTTTCCTTTATTATCTTGAAGTGAAATGCATAAGGTTATAATTTAACTACAACCATATTTTTTAAATTATTATACTACACTAATTGTAACATAATGAGAAATAAAAGGGAAATACATTATATTTCAATGTGTAAATGTCTGGACTGTACTACATAAATGATATAATAAAGGAGTTAGGAGGTTGCATTCATGTGTGTATTAACTCTACATGTAAACTCTACAAATCCAGACCAATAAAGGTGATTTTTGTGTTAATTCAAATATCATGAATAGTGCTTCCATCTGTGATTTAGCTAAAGAGTTAACAATATTCAATAGCTTTCCCAACAAAATAAAGTACAGTCATCTGTCCACATATACAGTGATTGAATTTCTATTTATATTAAAATAATGTAGATAATATTTTGTGTTTACAAATAAAGTGGTGTGAGGTTTTAGGTGCATATAATTAATATCTGGCTTTTCACATATGTGAATGACTAGTTGGATATCCAAGCCATGCTTGGAATGGGGAGCAAATCTTTGTCGATATCTCAACATATTCAAAGACACCAAGAATCTTTGGTATCTGTTTTGCTACTTCAGTGATTAAAAATCAAAAAGACGATGAGTTTCAAACTCTTCAGATAGTCCCTCAACTTATGAAGTCACAAATTATCTTTTCAAGCTTATTATTTGCTGTGCATTTAAAATTGATTATGAATCAGTTGTCAACACAATTTCACAAATAAGCAATACTTGTTGTATCAGTAAGACAAACCTGAGAATAAGAAGATCTTATTTAACTTAATAGGAACTTAAAAAAACTTCTACATGAAAACTTTATAAAGTTTTTTTCCTGGTATAATGTTTTTAAATGTTACTATTATCTTGGGTCCATTTGGAGGACTTCAAATAGTATACAAGCAATTATTTATCATGTGTTACAAAATATTTGTTTTCAAATGTAGAAATTTAATCTGACTTCACAAAAATTTTGTTTAGTGTCCTTTAAGATCTTTTTGTTATGTAATTAAGTAAAAATCTCACTTATAAACTTAATTACATTGACATTTATTATTTGTTCTTGTCACGAAATGGTGCCAATATTATTTAACACATTGTTTCATTTTATAAGTAATTAATTTATTATTTATTTATTTATAGAGTCGGAGTCTGGCTCTGTCACCTAGGCTGGAGTACAGTGGTGTGATCACAGCTAACTGGAACCCGCAAACTCCTGGGCTCAAGGTATCCTTCCTTCTGCCTCAGCCTCCCAAGTAACTAGGACAGTCGGTGTGTGTCATCATGCCCAGCTATTTTTCTGTTTTTTTTCCTTTGGTGGAAAGAGTCTTGCCACGTTGCTCAGGCTGGTCTCAAACTTGTGGCCTGAAGATATCCTTCCAACTCGGCTTCCCAAAGTGCTGAGATTACAGGCATTAGCCACTGCAGTTGGCCTCATTTTATTAGTTTTAGTTATTTTAAATATTAAAAATATTTTAGAATTTTGAAATTTGACACAATTTAATTATTGACATTATTGATTGATATATTAATATCAATTAATGTGGATTAGCACTGTAGGAGTTTTCTTAGACTAAAAACTTAGATTTTTCACGGGTTGTAAAAGAAAATGTTGAAATACATTCATGATATGTATTAGTAAATATATGCAATTATTTTAAATCTGGAAAATGATAGTTAAGATACAATTCTTTTATGATAGCATAATCAACAGTTTTTTAGGGAAATACATTATCAAGGCACTATATTGTCACATTGGAATAAACAGTATACAGAATATAAAGGCAGTTATGAGATTCTGTATTATTATACAGTATACAATAGTAAAATGTTATTGTTATAATAACAGTTTTATGTTATAATAAAATTATTATACAGTGCACAAGAATAATAGAACATAATTAATTGTCAAAACATCAATTAAAAACATCTAAATATTTTGTAGAAAAGAAGCAGGGCTATCTTCTTGATATTTGAGAGAATAGAATCATGTGAATAATGAGGTAAAATTGCTTTTGTATGGTATTTGCTGCATTATGAGAGTGTAGCCAGAGTCCAAGATGGTTCCCAATGATACCTGCCTCTTATTGTATATACCCTGGTAGTTTGCTCCCATTCTGTATCGGGTTTGATCTGTGAGCAATAGATTATGGTAGAAATATTTATAGGTCATTTCTATGGCTAGGCCATGAAAAGCATTGGTCTCTCCCTGCTTGCTTTCTTGGATCACTGGCTGTGGAGAATGCCAACCACCATGTCATAAACACATTCAGGCAACCTGTGGAGAGAACAGTGTGGCAAGGAAATAAGGTCTCTTGCCAACTGTCAGTGAAAAACTGAGGCCTCCTGTTGTCCCAAAAGCCATGAGAGTGAACCATCTTGGAAGTTGCTCGTCCAGCCCTAGTGAAGCCTTCAAATAACTGCAACCCCAGCTGAAAGCTTGACTGTTGTTGAGAGACCCTAAGCCAGAACCACAGAGCTGAGCCACTTCTGGATCACTGGACTTCTGAAACGTGTGAGATAATAAAAGTTCGTTGTTTTACCATGCTTGGTTTTAAGATATTATGATACGCAATGAATAACACATGCAGATGTCCTTCATCTTTATCAAATGACAGTATGCGTGAAATAATCTGAACACAAAAGTGCTCTATGAAGTTCATTAGTCTTTCTCTTTATGCTAAATAGGTACTAAAAATTAAAAGCTTATGTAACTTCAAAAACTATGCTTTCATAACATACATAACTTAGAAATATGATATTAAACAATAAAAATGTGTGTTTCTCAGATCTTAAAAGATCATTTTCAAATATTAAGTTGTATATGATGGTAGAAATTAAAATTCAAAATATTCTGCTATGTAAAAATAGAACAATAGTTCATTTACAGAATATGGAAAATATGTATCAAATCATTCTATCGACTGCTCTAATGTCTATAATCTATATTATAAATGAAATAACAGTGGATATCTGTGCTAGTTTATTGAAAAAGTTTGCTCAAAAATATTTATATCCTCTTTTTCTCTAGAGCAATGTTCCAGGTCCCGGAACAAACCCAATTTTATATCTTTGTTCCTTTTCCCTCCCTAACTGACCTACCATTCACAGGCATATTCTTAAAATACCACTCTTATGACTTGAAGCTCAAATACAGTTTGTATTTTGAGAAATCTTTCACATATAACGAGCAGAACAAAAAGATGGTAGCACAGAGTCGATGGCAGAAAAGGGGCAAAGCTCAGCGTTAACAGGGAAAATAATAAAAAATAAATGTAGGCTTGGTGCAAATCCTGAAAATCATATGGTAAAAAGTCGAAGTTATCTCTCAGTGTCAGGAAGGAGGAATTACGAGAGACTCAAATTCCTGAAGGAAATCATGAATGATCTGGATAGGGCTAGCAAAGCATACTTCCAAAACGAGAGGGATGGAGAAGCAAAGCAGCTAATTGGCAGCAATCCCAACCAGTCCCTCCTCATCATGGAGAAGGAGAGCGGTGCTTCAGCCAAAGACATGAGTGGAACCTTGAAGCTTGCTTTTCAAGACTGATTTCCCTCAAAAGTTTACCATGCTCTTCGAGGGGACAATGAGCCTGACAAGATCACATGCTTGTGTCAATTACCCCGAAATGCAGCCAACTGGAAATTAAAAATCAGCGAGGGAATGCAACAAGTGTCAGGCTTCAAAGACCCCAAAAGTGGTGGCAAAGATGTGCTCGCCCAGGCCATAGGCAATAACATGGGATGCCGGTCACTGAAATGAGGGGAGGGCCAGCTGCCACTCGGAAGCTCCCACCCTCAATCGGATGTGTCAGTCCAGCCAGGAGTTCTTCGTTTTTCACGAAGACGTTTGACCTTTGAGACCTTTAAACAGCCCCATCTGTCCTCCTAACCTAACAGTAACTGAAACACATCTGAGAGCCATCATGTGACTCAGTGCCCCTTTACTTTTCTACCCTGAGCCCTAGGTGTCAGTACTTCATCTCTGGAACCACTACCTCAGGATTGCTATTTATCATGCTTGCTTTTGTAGATACAGTTCTCCAAGCATGAGGTTTCTGGATCTGCAAGTAGGAACCATTTTTGATGCCAAGAATAAAAGGACCAAGTGAGAAGAAAGAAAGAGAAAGAGAAAGGGAAGGGAAGGGGAGGGGAAGGGGAGGGGAAGGGGGGGGGAGGGAAGGGGAGGGAAGGGATGGGAAGGGAAGGGAAGAAGGGAAGGGAAGAAGGGAAGGGAAGGGAAGAAGGGATGGGAAGGAAGAAGAAAGGGAAGGGAAGAGGAAGGAAGGAAGGAAGGAAGGAAGGAAGGAAGGAAGGAAGGAAGGAAGGAAGGAAACAAACAGTTGAGGACGTTTCTTAGGATAATTGAATTTCTTTCACGATAACAGTATAACTCCAGCTCCATGATAATTGCCTTACAATTCTAGCTTTCTAATGTAGGGAATCGAGCAAATGTATAACTGTATATTTTATCTGGTTTTGCTTTATACATTATTAGGTTGAGAGCAAAATTCTTTGCAGGTTGTTACATCCTAAACAAAAACGGGGTCTTTTCTGTGGCTTTGGAAATTTTGATGGTAAAATCGAAACGTTCCCTTTACCAGCCTGGGAAGCTGAGCACTGATGCTATCTGCTTGAACTTAGCCAAACTATCTGTCTGCAGAATGGTGGGAGATTTCTTCCTACACCTCAGAATATTTGCCAGGGTTTGGAGTCATAGTGTAGCCTCACTAATGTTTGAAAATCCACCTGTTTGAAATCTCTTCAGATCCCTTGAATGTGGGAGAAGAGGGGCCTGTGAACTCCTAGAATGCCTTCTTTCAGCATTCTTGCCTCACCCTCAATAATTTTTTTCCCTGACAACCTAGAGTTTCTCTTCTTGATTTTTCTCAGCTCTCCAGCTCTGTCAAGATGCATTCTAATAGCTACATTGTACTTGTTAACTTAAACAAAATAAAGCCCCACAATTTATCAATTTGGAAAAGAAGAGGAGACTTTATTTCTCATAAAGGGTTATGTCCTGCAAGTTGGCTGTCTCACAGGTGGAGAAGCACAGTCTCCAGCAGAGACCAGAGACAGGCACTTTGAAGGAAGAGGTGTTGGGGTAGGACCTTTATGCTAAACAGATTGGCCAAACATAAATATTCAACAGGTTACAGGAGGGTCTAGGAGTATTCCTGAAGGTGGTCATGATGCTTGCGTATTGAACAAACAAGCATGTAACGTATGACCCATGTTCACTTTGGGGTGGAGACTTAACATTTAAATGTAGTACATTCAGGCCTTATACATCAAAAGGTATTTTCAGGACACAAACGCCCACAAGTGCACAATCTCTCTAAACAGGCCAGAGCCATGGTCGGTGGTGGTTTTCTTATCAGAAGAAAGTAACTGAAATCAGTGTCTTGTCCAATGAAAGCTGTAGTTATGGCTAGTAGAACAGGGATTTGGTTAGTGTCTGTGAGCTGGATGTAATTGTTTTAATATTGCTTATCTCCAGGCCAGTGTTTGTTTAGCTGCTAGAGAAAAAGAAAAACGTGATGGTAGTTAGAACATAGTCATTCTTTAAGTGGAGGGGTGCGGGACTTAACCTTTGCCTGGCATGGCCTTAGGTCCTGTTTATAATTTGATGTTGCCACAGAGTCTGTTCTGTCAGTCTTAGAATCTCTTTTTTAACATTAGTGCTGATCAATTGTATCTAAGCCATAAAGGTGGGGGGGTGGGGTATAATGAGGCGTATCTGACCTCCCATCCTGTCATAGCCAAGAACTCAGTTTTAAGGTTTTACTGGGGTTCCATTGCCCACAAGATGGTCCATTCAGTCAGTGGGAGGGAGGTGACTCGGATTTTATTTTTAGTTTACACACTTGATGGATGGAGTTTCTTCAACACAGAGTGACCACCTCAACTCTCCTCCATTCTCAGCTTTTGGTGTATTACCACTGAACATTTAATAATGAAAACCTATGAAAACATGTGGCAGGTAAGTGGAACTTTGGATTCACTTTGTGCCTGAGGCTCTTTGGAGTTTTAATCTGTCACACCAGCCCAAGAATAGATATTGAATTTTTCTGAAAAGTTCAGCTGCTTTCATCTTCCTTTGTCATAGAGGCCTTGTGTCTTCTACCAGTAGTTCCACCATAGGCAGAAGTTCCCCCATGAAAGTTCATATGAAGAGCTTTTCATTTTCTGGAATTTATTCCACCTAGGTTTCTTTGAGTCCTCAAACCTGTCATCATTTTAAAGGAAACTATAATTTTATGGCATACTTAGATCGTTAGTTTTTTAATGTGAACACAATCTCTTGCAAATTTTCACATCCAAACTGGAGCAGAACATGTACTTAGTTATTTTTAAATTTTTTTATGTTTGCATCTTTAAAATTTTGGGGGAATTCATTAAACAGTTAAATCTAAGTGAGCCACATGTGTTCATAATAGTTTGCAAGAGATGTGCCTAAATTAGAATGCTGTTTCAAACACTGACTTCTTGGGGGATTTGTTATTGCAAACATATTAGCAAAGCAATGAGCAGAAAGAGTGATGGTTCTATAAAAATAGCAGGAAGCTGTCTTTACTATCAAAACCTTCTATCATATTGTTTTTTTCCAACCACAAAAAAACCCCACACATTTGAAATGAATTATCCCTCCAGACTGAGTCCCAAGGAGGCATTTTCTTTCACATTTAGGGATCAAACCAAAAGAGGCAATACTTGCATTCTGGAACTTTGCCTCTGGAAGCTATTTTTAGGCTACTAATATTTTATTATCTCATCTTAATTTCTTATTTTTCACACCCGGAATAATTTATTGACACACTATCTAGTTTCTTATTACAGTCTTCCTTTTATTGAATATTCTTCCCTAATTATATTGAACAAAACAAAACAATATAGCCATAATATTAATTTTCTTTTAAACAAGTCTGTTCTGCATGGCATAAAGATGCCAATGGAGGGGAAGAAACAGTAAGACACTTTAACTAATTAAACTGGTATTTTGTATTAGAAAATATCATTTTTCTAAAATTATATTAGTTTATATTTCTTGATTGTTTACTTCATGCTAAGCATAATTTTAAGTTTATTATGATAGATTGATTCAATTAATTCTCACAACAACTCTGTGAGGTGATTAATACTGTTGTCATAATCTCTGTTTTACAGATAAAAAAGGATAGGTTAAAATATTGTTCAAGGTCAAAAAGCTACTATGATACTTAGTTGGTTGTTTTAGTCTTCTCTAAGACCTAAAAATGTAACCAATATACTATTCTGCCTTCTTTGATACGTTGATTTACTTAGAAATAGTAACAGGACATAAGCTGCATGTCTAAGTCAATCATTTAAAAGAAGTGGTAATTATAGGCTCACACCTGTAATCCCAGATCTTTGGGAGGCAGAGGTAGGCAGATCACTTGAGGCTAGGAGTTTGAGACCAACCTGGGCAATATAGTGAGATCCAATCTATACAAAAATATTTAAAAAACAAAAATTAGCCAAACACGATGGCACACACCTCTGGTCCCAGATACTTGGGAGGCTGAGGTGGGAGGATCACTTGAACAAGGGAGGTCAAGCCTGTAGTGAGCGATGATCATTCCACTACTCTCCAGCCTGAGTGGCAGAGTTAGAACCTGTCTCAAAAATAAATAAATAAATAAATAAATAAATAAATAAATAAATAAATAAAAGAAGTGGTAAAAGTTGCTTTTGCTTCATTTGGCTTTATTTTAAAATCATAAATCTATGAAAAACTAGATTAATTTTGATTTTATAGCTTAATTGGATAATTTAAATTTTACTTTCTGTAAACAAATTTTTAGAAGTAAAGGATCAAGATGAGTTTAATATTCCTATGAATATGCTAATGAAAATCTGATCATCAGGATCAAAAGCAACTGGAAATAACTTGGGTAGTTATTCCACTTTAATAGTGGCAGGAGGAGGCTGCAAATTTAGTAGCCAGAATTTAACTCAATAAAGTTTCATCCAGTTCCTGGTCTAGGGAGGAGTAATAATAACAATAATAATTAGCATGTATTATATACTTCTTCAGTGTGAGATGTTATCCTAAGTATAGATTACTTCCATGTGTTCAATATTGGACAGACAATATTTTCCTATTTAAACTTCCACTTATAAAGGTATGAAATGTATTAATAATAAATATTATAAAAATCAGAACTATATATCAAATATCTATTCTTATGCAGAAACAGGAAAATAAATCCCATCCATTAACCTTTTCAGAGATTTGAATCTATAAAAATTACATGTAGGACTACCTTGGTGAATATGAAGACTTTTCCTTTGAAGAAGGCAAGGTGAATTTGGAGAAGAATTCCATCCTGAGCTGCAAGATCCTTCCTCTAATCATTAATCTAAAGATCATTCTAATAGCACTTTCTAAAATACTCTGAATCTAATTCCCATTCAATAAAATACATTTAATTGATCAGTAAGTAAAATACTAAATTAGGGTGTCATATTAGTTCTAGGATACACAGTCAAGTTTAATTACTAATGTAAAAATGAAAAAAATACAGTATTTAAACTAGACCTGTTATAGAGTAAAAATGTATAGTTTTGTAATATGGAGTTATAAGATTGGCATATCATTCCTAGTCCTATAACCAACTCTCAAATTAAACTTGTGTAAGTAATTAACCTCTGTGTGACCAAGTTTGCTCATCTGTAAAACATGCAATAATTATTATCGCCTACCCTGTAGGCATAGTGTGAGGATTAATGAGGTAATTTTTAAAAGCGAGTTCTTCGAAAGGTATTTTAAATTTATAACATCTTACTATCTGTCCTAGGCTGTTTTCTTTATCTTCATTATATAATTACAAAGTCCAAATGCTTTAAACAAATTTATTTTTTTAATTTTTTGAAATTTTAGATTGACCAATTCTCACTAAGAGAGACCTAGGTGCATGGGAAACTAGAGTTGACATATAATAATAATAATGTAAATATTATTCAATATTTCTGTGATTTTCTTATATTTATATTTTATAGTGAACATTGTTTTGGGGAAGTGATTTTATTTTCTGAAAGTTCAAAATTTCAAAAATTTTAGGTTCCGTTTTGAATCCAAATATTAGATACAGAAGGCTGTTGTTATCTATTTGAAGTGAAGTTTCTCAGTCTCAGCACTATTGACATATTGGACAAGATAATACTTTGTTTTGGGGAACTATCCTGTTTATTGCATGAAATTTAGAAGCAAACTTGGTCTCTACCCACTTGATGCCAGTAACAATCCCCTAGTGCTGAGAATCAAGTCTCTGGATATTGACAATTGTTGCCTACAGGGCAAAATTGCATTAAGTAGAGAATCACTGCTGTAGAGGGCTTAGAGTGAGTGGCTTGTCCAATCTGTGTGGTACAGGCAATTTGAACAGTCTTGAACTGGAGGAAAGCACACGTATACACATGCCCATCGAAGGTGATTGTATTACCTGATTTGCCTAGTATGGTTCTGGTTTACAATTAATATACTTACATCCAGCCTCATTTACAATTTGTAGCACATTTTAAAATATGCAGCGGAGTATGAATATTAATTTCATGCAGTAAAACAAACCAGTGATGATTTTATTGGCCTACAGTTTGTACTTCTGGCATCTTTCATTTTTGGAGAGTCTTGTAATGTGTAAAATGTATATGAAGTGAATAGAAGTTTCACTTGAAGACATTTTAATATGAAAAGTGTTAATTTTCTTATTCAGTCTTTCCTTTTCTTAGTCAGTGTGACTAACACTTCCCTTACAAGGCTAGTATGCCGAGGCGTGTGAAGGGGAGTAGGTAGAGCATCCAACAACTTCTTTAGATATCTGATGGTGGTGGGATAATGCTGCAGCCTATGCCAGTCACCTGGTGTACCAGCTAACCATGCTTTGGCAGTGCTATGGCCTGAAATGTAAGTGGAGATTCAAGGTAGTCAATTAATTAGGATTCAGTGGGAAAGGTGGGAACCTATACGTTGACTCTAAGAAAATCTAAAAAAAATAGAGACTGTGGGATCCTACTCCAGATCATATATTTTGTTGTGGTTGGTTTTACCAAATAGTGAAAATCTGCAACAATTGATTTTATTGTGTGACTTTTTCTTTTTATAACTCTTTTAGTGGGAATGAGTATAAATAAATGAAGCTGATATTTAAAGGAAAAAAAAAAGTAATAAATTGTTGAGCATACACCATGCCAGAATTTGTTGACTTTTTATGGCAACAAACATGGAGGACATGTTTGTTGATATCAGTGATCACATGACAATCAGAAAGCAAAAAATTTCCAAAGAAATATCTACATCTACTTGAAGAGTAAGTAGATGTTTTAGCTATTTAAATGTTTCCAAAGATGATACATTAATCGATGCAGCTGCAGAAAGTGCATTTATATAGAACTCTTTGAACTTCAGTTTTCATTGATCAAATAGCTGTTACTCTAAATTACTTTTAAAAATTTTCAGTTGCAAATTTCCTTATGCATGGAGGAAATGTGACAGAGGCTTTTACAGTTTTAATTCAATTAACAGCAGAACTTGCCAGTTAAAATTAATTTATATATAGCTAATTTTATATCAACAGATGCTTCAAACAGAAGGACACTGAGGTTCAACCCTTAAATCCCTTAAATTAGAGTTTGAGTTTTTTACCTAATCTTTGGGAAGAAAGCAAAGCTTTTCGAAGTCCATTCAACTGAAAGTGAAAATAGAGATACTTTTGGTAAACTTAGTTAAAAAGTAAAATACATAGGTTTTGCTTCACAGTATTTGCTGTTTTAATAAAAACAAAAATAGAAAGCTTCTGGAAGATAACACCATAATTTTAAAAATGTTCATATAAATTAAGAATTATGGAAGCAGAAATATATATATATATATTTACTTCTTCAGGAGCAATGGAAAATTAATCAATAAATTACTTCATAGAACACCAATAATTTTACCTTTTATAGATTTTGAGTTAGAATTCAACAAAATAATTCATTTTTTTTCAAGCACAAAAGATGTCTTTATTGGCACATAGATCCAAAGGATAAGACGCGCTGGTATGGAGATGACATTGAAGATGACTGCCTTTCCTTTTCTTCCTCTTTGATGAGTCATCCTCCTCCCTTAAAGCACAGGGCCTGGGGTCCCAGGCTCCAGACTCAGACCCCTACAACTTGGGACAGAGGAAAGGCCATGATTACAACATTCTGGGAAAAGTCCTGAGCTGGGGTAAATGTTCAACTCCTGGGCTAATTGCGGAGGCAGTGGTTGGAGTTCCAGCAGGCAGCAGACCTAAAAAACAGCACCCATAAATCCTCAGATAACAGGACCCCAACCTGCATCTGTCCCAGCAGAGTCAGCTAAGGAATGGTGGCTGGACCTTGTCCTGCTCCAGGAGGCCAGAGCTGTGCTGGGGACCCCGACCTCGTAGGGTCATGTGGCTGACAAAGTGCAGCTATTAATACTTTTTCTGCAAGGGTGGAGAGCCACTGCTGCAGTTGTTGAGGAACTAGTGTCATGTTTGTAGGCAGCTCCCAAGTCTGTTTTTGGCTGTCCTGTGCTTCTCACCCAAAACGTGGAGATGTTGAGATTTATATTCCAAAAAGCATAGGATATCATATGATGCCGAAATCACTCTTGTTAGTATTTACCGAAAAGAGGTGAAAATTATGTCGTCACAAAAACCTGCACACAAATGTTTACAGCAGCCCTATTCACAACTGACAAAATTTTAAATCAACCAAGATGTCCTTCAATAGGTGAATGGATACATAAACTGCAGTACATCCAAGCAATGGAATATTATTCAGCACTAAAAAGAAATGAGTTATCAAACCATAAAAGGACATGGAGGAAACTTAAATGCATATAATTAAATGAAAGACATAAATCTGAAAAGGCTCCATACTATGTATTTCCAACTAAATTACTTATTGAAGAAAGCAAAACTATGGAGATAACAAAAAGATTAGTGGTTGCTAGGGGTTGGGAGGTGTGAGGCATGAACAGGCATAGCACAGAATATTTTTAGGGTGGTGAAATTATTCTGCTGTAATATTCCCATGGGTAGATACCACAATGGTGAATGCATGCCATTATACATTTGTCAAGACTCATAGAATATATGGTACCAAAAGTGAACCCCAATGTAAACCATGGACTTTGTGTAATAATGGTGTAATAATGTAGGATCATCAATTGTAATAAATGTTCCACTCTTGTGTGGGACATGGATAGTGGGGTGGTTGTACATGGTGGGAACAGGGGGTACATGAGAATTCTCTGTAATTTCCCGACAATTTTGCTGTAAACTTAAAACTGCTCTAATGATTAAGTTTATTAAAACAAACAAATAGAAAGTATGGAAGGATATGAACAAATTAAGTGTACACAAATACTTACAATATTTAATTTTGACATTTTAATTGCATTTTGAAATATACCAACTTATGTGACAAATCTTTTGATTGTATGTCAATTTTAATTGAAAAGTTGGTATCTTAATTTTTAAGAAATTACAGTTGTTTTGCACTTCTCAGTGTATGTCTTCAATAGATGCTTATGGTATAGTTTTAATGTAGTGTTTTCCTTCTTATTCTGTATTATTTTAATTAGAACTATTGGGGTATGTAGATATAAGTAGGTACCTTATCTTTAGCTACCAAAAATATGTGTTTTCTAATAATTTCAAAAATTTTAACAATATTTAACAAATGACAGTCAATTAAAATGCTTTCTGAAATACTTTTTGTGATTTTTTAAGAAGGAGCTGAGGATAAGATAAAAGTCAAGTTTAAATATGCAAACTTTTTTTGGAGGCAATAAAAATTATTATTGAAATAGTTAAATATAATTAAAATCACCAGTCTATAGCAAACCAAAAGATGAAATAATGTTATAAAATCTGTGGAAAAGAGGTACATAAACTGATACATTAAAAAGATAATTTTACAGAATTCTCAAAATTAAGGTCTGGACAAAACAATACTCTTTCTGGGGATATAAGGAAAAAATGGAATATTATATTATAATGCTCTAATATCATAGTATGTTATAATTATGGTATTCTAGTTTAATATTATATTTTTATATTATTACAGTACAATAATAAAACAAGAAGAATATGCAACATTTGTGAACTCCTTATTCATTATAATTTAAGTTGGAAACAGATTATTTATTTTAAATATTTTTTCTTCTCTAATATATACATTCAATGTTACAATGTTATAAATATTCCTCTAAGCACTGCTTTTGCTGCATTGCACAAATATTGATAATTTATATTATCATTTTTCCTTAGTTTAAAATATGTTTTAGTTTATTTTAAGACTTCTTCTTTGACCCATATGTTGTTTAGAAGTGTGTTAGTCAATTTCTAAATATTTTGGAATTTTTCAGCTATTTTTCTATTATTCATTCCTCTAATTTCTTTGTAGTATAAATCATGCTTGGTATAATTCTTACGTTTTATATTGGTCAACATATGTTTTGTGGTCCATAATGTGGAGTATTTCAGTAAATGTTCTATGTGAGATTGAGAAAAATGTGTATTTTCCTGTTATTGGGTGAAGTGGTCTACAAATGTCAGTGAGATCCTGTTGATTAATGGTGCTCTTCAGCTCAACTATGTCCTTACTGATGATTTTCCCGATAGATAATCAGTTAATGATGGAGGTATATTAAAGATTTCAACGATAATTGCAGATTCATCTATTACTCTTTATAGTTCTATCAGTTTTTCTCATGTATTTTGAAGCTCTGTGGTCAGGAGCATACACATTAAGAATTGTATCTTCTTAGAGAATTGATTCACTTATTATGTAATGTATCTCTTTATTCATTATAATTTTTCTCTCTCTGAAATCTGCTTTAAATTTTATTTTAAGATGCAGTTTAATTTTGTCTACCCTAGTAGTACCTTCAGCAATAGGCTTTTTTACTCCTAAATTTATGATCCAGTAAGCTAGTTTTCCCTTTATTAGCCTGTCTCGTCAACATGGAGGGAAGTGGTTAGCCCTCTGACCTAAACTCTCTAATGCATCTAAGAAGAGTTGTCGATTTTCAGTTTGTTCACTGTTTTAATTATTGTGAGGATGAGAGTGATGACGTCCAAGCTCCTTACATGCCACACCAGAAAATGAACATAATATTTTAAATAGATATAATTGGCTATACTTCTAAGGCCCAAATAAGAATGCTTCAAATGATTATGATCTTGTTAGAAAATTATTACGGGTTAGAAAAATATATATCTTTTTATGAAATCACTTATTAGTTTTTTTTTTTTGAGACATTGTCTCGCTCTGTCGCCAGACTGAAGTGCAGTGGTGCACACTCGGCTCACTGCAGTCTCCGCCTCCCAGATTCAAGCAATTCTCGTGCCTCAGCCTCCTGAGTAGCTGGGACTACAGGCACGCGCCACCACTCCCAGCTAATTTTTGTATTTTTAGTAGAGACAGAGTTTCACCATGTTGGCCAGGATGGTCTCCATCTCTTGACCTCATGATCCACCCGCCTCAGCCTCCCAAAGTGCTGTGATTACAGACGTAAGCCACCATGCCTAACCCACTTATTAAATCTTTAGTAAAAGATGCAGAGTTACTTTTATATAAAATAGAAATAATACATTCAATATTTTAATAATATTTTATAATCAAAAAATATATTTGTATATAATATTTTAATACCAAGATTTCTGCAATCATGTTAATATTCAGAGAAACAATTTATCAAGGCTTAAGATTTTTGATGGTATCTTCTTCATTTAGACAACTGTGTTAAAGTGTTTTCTTTGAATTTGTTTTTTCCCATATCAACGAATATCAAATCCACACATTTTATTTTCAGCAAAAGAATACAAAGTTTAAATGAGAATTATGTAATAGGCATACGCAAGTAGAAAAATATAAGGGATATTTACACCCTGAGAATTCCAATGTAAAATATAGATGTTAACTTTAAAATATTTGAAAATTATTTCAACAGTTTAAATATATTCTAAAGAATTTTCAATCACTATGTTACTGAGATAAATAACATTTCATCTAGATTAAAATACTTTTAAAACAATTGAAATTATTAATGAAAATCTTAAGTCATTTTGGATGGCATTTATTCTTTCCAATAAACGATACAAATTTCTTTTCTATGTGTCTCCAATTTCTAACTGCCAGATCAATAAATATTTGCAACACTTTTTTTCAAGGTTTTACCATGTTCTTCTATGTTTAAACCTGAAAACATTTGACACTTTAAAAAATCTACTCTATTAACTATTTGAGATAAAATTTATAAATAAATGTGTACGCTATGTCATACTTTTCATGTCATGATAAAAAGTTAAATATCTTCCTCTCCAAATCTGACATGCAAAGTTAACTTTTTAGCTAGTCTTATTTTTCAAAGTGGTTGGTGCTACTATAATAGTTATTTACATGTAATAAATACAATGAAGTAATCTTTGTCTACATTTTAATTTGAAAATTTGAAACTGTAGTATTATGTATTTATTCATTTTCTCCAAATTTGCTATAGTGCAAAGTTTAGATATGAAAGATGGCCGTATTAAGATTTTATTTTATTGGGACATAGTATAATTGAGGAAAGTGGCAGGGAATAATCATTAATGAAACATCAGACTTAAGAGTACTGATTACAGAAACATATAAGCTTTTAAAATGCGTATGTAAATAGCAAATTTAAAGTTAATTTAATCTGATGACATAGTAAAAAATTAAATTATAATGTCACAAGAATTGTTGCGGAAATGACTAATTAGATTTGCATATAAAATACTATGAAAAGTTAACTTCGAAAGAAACGTAATTTGGAAGTGTTTTTCTGAAAAGATAAAACAAGAGAGGAAAAATATGCTCAATGTAGTAGATTTAGCAATTATTAGTTAGAGGATAATTTTTTCTTCCTTAGCTTATTGTTCAAAAGTATCATATGTGCTAAAACAATCAATAAGGAATGACTATATTATCCATGATTTGTTCTAAAAAAAATGGGGAACTCATTACCAAACAATGAATTTATTTCATAGAGTAGAATAACTCAGGAATAGAGATGTTGAATTGAAACTGATAGTAGTGGTCACTGTATCCATTGATTAATTATGTGATAATATGTTTATTCTTGCAATAGAGTATCAAGACATACCTAAGGAATATTATAGGAACAAATATTTCTTACAACTGGGATACGTTCTTCTGAAGATTAGTTATTCTTTTAGTTTGATCATTTTTTCCTATTGCATGAAACAATTATAATAATATTATTCCATTAAAAGCATGCTTTTAAAAAGATGCATAGTGTTATCCAGTTTTGTTCTAGGTAATTTCTTTCTACCTACCACTTACTTACCTTTCTAACTCTGCAAATGTGTTAAATAAAGGTATGATTACAGAATGATGGGATTTGATATAATTTTTAAAGTTTTTGATCATTTTTAGTATTAAGTGTTCCTTGGATTTTTAAATATGAACATATAAAAACATTACAATCATATGCAAAAAATGAATACTTATATATACTACATTTTGTATGCTATTTCCTCCAAATTCAGTTTGCAAGAGTTGTCTCTCATAATTTACTTTAAGATTTTGTCACTTTTTCCCAAGGGTGTGTAGGCACTCAATCTGGCATCAAATTCTTATATTTTTTCATGCTCTTCTTTTTCTGACCAAAACACATATTAGTCATTGTGATAGGTGGGTCTCAAAGACAATTCTGCTCTCTGGGATAATCTCAACTCACAAAAATAATGAAAGTGAGAAATCAGACTCTGACAAATTAGAGGTCTTATCCAAGACAAAGCTTTATAATAATTTCAAAGACAAACAGTTAAGAGGCATGTACAAAGGTAGGCAAGATTTGGGAAACAAACGCTGGCTCCAGAGTTTTTCTTATCTGAATCAGTCATGTGCTTTCCAGTCTGAAGACAAAAAGGTCTCTAAGTGAGGTATGCAAACTGATGCTTCATACAAAGAGTACAATTTATTTAATTAAATAGCTTCATTGTATAAACCAATGTGTTAGGCAGAATTATATGCCTCTCCCTCAGTGACGTTTCTGTCTTAATCCCCAGAACCTATGAACATATATTCCTTATACAGGAAAAGAGGTTTTTCAGATGTGATTAAGGTTAAGAACCTCGAGAAGGGGAGATGATCCTGATTTACCGTGTGGACCAAATATAATTTATGTGGCAAAAGAGTGGGTCAGAGAGGTGCAAAACAAGAAAGACTGTATTCAATTGCTGGCTTTACAAATGAAAGAAGGGAGATACCAGCCCAGAAATGAAGTAGGTTTTAGAAGTTAAAAACAACCTTAATTTTACAACCCACTGTTAAGATGAGACCTCAGTTCTATATCTGCAAAAACTAACTTCTGCAAGGAAACTAACAAGCAGGAAACAGATATTGTGCTAGATCCCCAAAAAGGAATACAGCCTGATAACACCTTGATTTTATTCTAGTGAGACCCATTCCAGACTTGTAAAATAATAAATTTGTGTTATTTTAAGCAACTGAGTTTATGGTAATTTGTTACCATAATAATAGGAAACAAATACACATGGGATTTCTGGAGACTTTCATCTCATAAATCCAATTTTTGGGCTTATTTTCAATAAACAATCCTTGGCCAAGAGCATCCTTACAAGAAGATACCATAAATATGGACCATGCTCCTAACAAATATTAGTCTCCTTATTAGCATGCATTGATCATCATATTTACAAGGAAATTAGACAAGATCACCTGCCCTTACCCAGAAGTGTTTCATAACTTTTCTTCCAAGCTCCCAAACTGATTGGAAGTGAGTTGATCTCAGGGCAGTGGCTTTCACTCTTTCTTTTTCAGTATTGTTAGTTTTCAAAAACTCCCTACTTGTTTATTGCAAGCATATAGGATGATAATTTGATGTCTATATTGACCTTAGTCCCAGCAAGTTGGTTAAAGTCATTCATTAGTTTTAACATTACATAAGTAGACTTATTTGCATTTTTGTGTGTATAAAATTAGATCTCTCTGAATAAAGACCATTTCATATATTCTTTTCTAATTTTTATGCTTCTATTTGATTTTTCATAATTTTATTGCACTGGCTGGGATTCTTAGTACAATGCTTAATAGAAATGCTACAAGTGAACACCCCTACATTCTCCCTGATGTTTGTTAGAAAGCATTCAATATTTAACCGTGAATTTCAACGTTATCTATTGGTGTCTTTAATGTAATTTAGAAATTCATTTTATTCCCTTATATTTGTGAACTTTTTATTTTAACATGACTATATGTTGATGTTTTTCATCTTTTTTTTTTTGCCTGAATTGCGATGTGCTGTGATTTTCTTTCTTTAACTTATTTATTTTTTCTGTTGGCTGTATTAACTTCCTATGACTTCTGCATCAAACTACCACAAATTTAGTGGCTCAAACCAACAAAACTTTATTTTGTCACAGTTCTGGGGGCCATAAGTATGAAATCAGTATCAGTAGACCAAATTCAAAGTGTTCTCTGGGCTCTACTCCTCTAGGTGTTCTAAGCAAGAATAAGTTCACTGCCTCTTCCAGCTTTGATGACTGTGAGCATTCCTGTCATGTAGTGGCATCACTGCAATCACTGTCTCTGTGGTCACAGTGCCTTCTCTTCAGTCTGTGCTTAAGTCTCCCTTTGTCTTCCTCTTACAGAGGTACATGAGATTGCGTGTAGAATGCACCTTAAAAATTCAGGATAATCTCCCTATCTCAAGATGCTTAACTAAATCACATCAGCAAAAACCCTATTTTCATGTAACATAACAGTCACAGGTTCCAAACATCAGTCAGTAGATACCTTGGGTGGAAAGGTGGGCATTTTTCTGCCTACTCTATTGGCCTAAGTTCTTAGAGAAGCAGACCAAGATTGGATTAAATGTTCAAGAATTGTTTTAGGGAAAATGTCTTTTTTATTATTATTATTATACTTTAGGTTTTAGGGTACATGTGCACAATGTGCAGGTTTGTTACCTATGTATCCATGTGCCATGTTGGTTTGCTGCACCCATTAACTCGTCATTTAGCATTAGGTATATCTCCTAATGCTGTCCCTCCCCCCTCCCCCCACCCCACAACAGTCCCCAGAGTGTGATGTTCCCCTTCCTGTGTCCATGAGTTCTCATTGTTCAATTCCCACCTATGAGTGAGAACATGCGGTGTTTGGTTTTTTGTCCTTGCGATAGTTTACTGAGAATGATGTTTTCCAGTTTCATCCATGTCCCTACAAAGGACACGAACTCATCATTTTTTATGGCCGCATAGTATTCCGTGGTGTATATGTGCCACATTTTCTTAATCCAGTCTATTGTTGTTGGACATTTGGGTTGGTTCCAAGTCTTTGCTATTGTGAATAGTGCTGCAATAAACATACGTGTGCATGTGTCTTTATAGCAGCATGATTTATAGTCCTTTGGGTATATACCCAGTAATGGGATGGCTGGGTCAAATGGTATTTCTAGTTCTAGATCCCTGAGGAATCGCCACACTGACTTCCACAATGGTTGAACTAGTTTACAGTCCCACCAACAGTGTCAAAATGTTCCTATTTCTCCACATCCTCTCCAGCACCTGTTGTTGCCTGACTTTTTAATGATGGCCATTCTAACTGGTGTGAGATGGTATCTCATTGTGGTTTTGATTTGCATTTCTCTGATGGCCAGTGATGATGAGCATTTTTTCGTGTGTTTTTTGGCTGCATAAATGTCTTCTTTTGAGAAGTGTCTGTTCATGTTCTTCGCCCACTTTTTGATGGGGTTGTTTTTTTCTTGTAAATTTGTTTGGAAAATGTCTTTAGAGAAAATGGGGGAGGGAAGGGAGCCACCTATTTACTTCATTAGTCAATGCCTCTACCATTTGATTTGTTCTTAAAAAGTTGAGAACTTATAACCAAATAATGAATTAATACATTTGAAATTAATTCATTATTTAGTCATGAGTTCTCGATTTTTCAAGTGTAACACAAAAATCTTCACACTTCATACATCCTTCCATATGTCCATTCCCATGACTCTATTCCTGAATTCCTTGTCTCTAATCATCCAGTTTTGTTTTGTTTTGTTTCCAGGTCCGTGAACAGACAGCCAAGTCTTGTGTAATGCCCAGGCATCTAAATGTAAGTTTACCTTGGGTCACTTCTTATTCACCAAGTGGATGACCAGGCTCACTTATTGCAGTTCTTCCCATTGGGGAGATCTGTCTTTCTATTGTTATTACAGGGCAATATCCTCAATAGCATCTATATAGATGTCCCTCTTCCATGTTTCAGGTTCTCAAGTGTTCCCCACTAGGGCCTGACTTATCTTGTCTGAGCAATTGACCACTTATGGAGCTCTGTAACACTAACAATTAGCTTGCCAGCTCACTGATGTTCAGCTGTAAGTGCCTTCTACTTCAAGAGACAAAAGGTTTTTTGTAAATTATCACAGAGGCCTTTTGAGTTTCCCCTTGATAACAGTCGTTGACTTTTCATAAATCTGTATGATATCAATAACAACTTGAATATAACCAGCCAGTTCTACTGCCATTGTAGCCATTGTACCCAGCATACTTTTCAAATACTTGTATCATCATGTTTTTCTCAACACCAGGACATTTTCCCTGCTTGTGGTTGGTAAAGTTCTTATCAAGTGAACCATCACCTGTGTGAAGATGGCCATAACATTCTGCCCCACCTACCCACCAGGATGATGTCCTCTGCCCTTGTCAGGTAGTGAATCAGCCTATGCCAAACCTTCATCTTGCCACTTCTTTTCTCAGACCACTTCTAGTACCACTTGTTTTGGTTAGAATCCTTCAAGAAGCAAATGCTAAGGTGGAATACATGTGCAAAAATTACTTTATGGCCAGGCATGGTGGCTCACACCTGTAATCCTAGCACTTTGGGAGGCCAAAGCAAGTGGATCACCTGAGATCAGTAGTTCAAGACCAGCCTGGCCAATATGGTGAAACCCCATCTCTAATAAAAATACAAAAATTTTCTGGGCATGGTGGTGCACACCTATAATCCCAGCTACTCGGGAGGCTGAAGCAGGGGAATCACTTGTACTCAGGAGGAGGAGATTTCAGTGAGTCGAGATCATGTCATTGCACCCCAGCCTGGGTGACAAGGGTGAAACTCTGTCTCAAAAAAAAGTATGAAAAAATATAAAGAGGTAGCCAGGGGAGTCTAGGAGGGCCATCAAATTATGTTACAGATTCAACTCTGAGTGAAGAAAAGTGGGAGGGATGAAAGGAAGATACTTTGGGCGGAACATTCTTACATTATAATGCAGCTATAAGAACAGTTCCACAAGGCCATAGGGTAGTCCATAACATTCAGACCATGTCCTAGGAAAACTCCATTCCCCAAGAAGGGGCTTCCATGAATAGCCCTGCTGCATAGAGAGAGCAGCTTGTGGAAAGCATGGCCCTGATGCAAGTGCAGCAATCAATATAAAAGCACTTCACCTGGAGTCTTTGATCAGTTATGCATTCTGTAGTTGGAGATTGGAGAGATGCATTCTTGTAGCCACCACATTTGTTTTAAATGCTGAATTATATTGATTAATTTTCAAAAATTAAACTAACCTTGTGTTGTTGGAATAAATGTGCATTACCATGATGTATTAGTTTTCATCTGGATTGCTTTGCTAATGCTCTGTTACCTTCTAATCATGGAGCACATTTATGTAAAATTGTTCCTGAATTATCCTTATTAAGTGTTGGTATCAGGGTTTTGCTCACGTCACAAAATGTGTTTGGAAGTATTCCTACTTCTTTTATTTTATGTAAGGGTTGGTGTGACATAGTATTATTTCCTTTTTCAAATGCTTGATAGAATTCAACTGTGAAGCCATATGGGTCAGAAATTTCTTCTTTTTTGGAGGGGGTAAAAAGTTTCAATAATAAATTCAATTTTTAACAGATATAAAAGTATTCTAATATTTTATTCCTTTTTGATTCATTTAGAAAGTTTCACCTTTGAAGGCAATGGTCCATTTTTTCCTACATTGTGGAATCTATAGTTATGTTTCCTTTTTATTATTGAGTATTGGCAATTGTTTTCTTGATCAATATTGCTATTCATATCAATTTTAGGAATCTTTTTTAGAAAATGACCTTTAACTGTTGGTTTTCTCTATTCTTTGACTTCTATTTTATTATTATTATTATTGTTATTATTTCACTAACAGATTTAATTTTCTCTTCTTCTATAGCTTACTAATGGAGCAATTTGAGTTACTAAGTTTTAAAACTCTACTTTTTAAAATTAGAAGCATGTAACGCTAGAAATTTTCCTCTTAGCACTGCTTTAGTTGACTCCCGCAAATTTTGATATGTTGTCATTTTATAACTAGTTTCCAATATGTTATAACTTGTATTTTAATTCCTCCTTTCAAATTTTTAATATGGTTTCAAAAGTTTTAATTTATCTTGACATAAATTGTTTAGGAGTATGTTGATTATTTTGTGTATATTTGGAAATTTCCTACATACCTTTGTGTTATTCCTTTCTAATTTAATTCAATTTTGATGAATAATATACTTAATATAATATTAACTTTCTGAAATTTATTGAGACTCTTATTACTCACAACTCTATTCTGAGAAAAGAAACATGTACCTTTAAAATGAATGTTTTTTCTTGCTTTCATTGAGCATGTGTGATATTCTATATATGGCAATTAGGTTAGGTTAGTCAAAAGCATTTACATATGCAGTCATGCGTTGCTTAATAATGGGAATATGTTCTGAGAAATGCACTATTAGGTAATTTTTTTGTTGTGTAAACATCATAGTGTGTACTGACAGAAATCAAGATGGTACAGCCTACTGCAAACTTAGGCTATATAGTATAGCCTGTTGCTCTAGGCCATAAACTTGTACAGCATGTTACTGTACTGGATACTGTAGGCAATTTTAACATGATGGTAAGAATTTCTGTGTCTAAACAGTAAAAACACAGTATAAAATATAAAAAAATTGTACACTTGTATACGGCACCTACCATGAATGGAGCCTGCAAAATTGGAAGTAGCTCTGGGTGAGTGAGTGAGTGAGTGAGTGAGAGGTGAGTGGATGTGAAGACCTAGGACATTACTCCACACTACTGTAGACTTTATAAACACTGTATACTCAGGCTACACCAAATTTATAACAAAATATTGTTCTTTCTTAATAACAAATTAATCTTATATTGTAACATTTTTACTTCATAGACTTTTTAAATTTGGCCTTTTTATAATAACACAGCTTAAAACACATATTGTACATCTATACAAAAATATATTATTTTATTTTATATTTATTCTATAAATCCTTTTCTAATTTTAAAATTTTTAATTATTTTTTTCTTTACTTGTTAAATGTTATTTTATTAAAAATGAAGACACACACACACACATTAGCCTAGGCCTATACAGGGTCAGATCATCAATATGACTGTCTTCTACCTCCACATCTTGTCCCACTAGAAGATGGTCAGGAACAATAACATACCAGAAGCTAACTTGTACAACAATGTCTTCTTCTGGAATACCTCCTGAAGGACTTGCTTGAGGCTGTCTTTCAATTAGCTGTAGAAAGAATATACTCTAAAATAATAATAAAGTATGACATAGAAAACAAATGCTAGTGGACTATTACTTGAAAACAAATAAATAGTATATTAAAGATATGATAATAGGCAGTGGGGTATGTGTATGTATGCATGTGTGTATATCTATATCTATATACCTATATCTATCTATATATTTCCCCTAAGATCTAAAGGTAAAGTAGAGTCCACTGGGGAGACAAATGTAAAGAACATAATATGGAAACTTCATTCCATATTATGGAATTCAATGGAAACTTCATTCAGGTTCAATAAAAAATTAGAAAAGTGTAATTCTTATTGCCTATAGACACATTTACTTCTTTAATTCTCAATATCAACAAATATTTGTGAACATATTCTAAATAGAGAAGTTTATGAAATAAAAGCTTACATTGGAGACACTTTCCAAAGACACTTTTCAAACTGATAGTACAAACTAGCTCAAAAATATAAAACTGGATGAGAATTCTATTTCATTCTTAATATCAAAAGCCCTTTCTTACTTAAATGTAACTTACTGAAGCACTTTTCCTCGCATATATCCATGCATTCTCTCATTATGTTAAGCTTATCCCATTAAAAATATTTCAAATAAAATCAGTGATTGTTCTTTGTGAAATGCATTGGAATTAAGACATGATTTTCTAATTTTTATTACTGATAAATATTTTAACAGGTATTATCAATTATATTTAATTCAGAAGATATAAAATATGTTTTATAATTTAATTATATTTCACTGAAAATACATTTTGCCTTCATTTTTCATCAGTTATTCAATCTGTATGTTTTTCTACATATCTAAGCTATCACTTTCTAATACTCTTTGTATCTTACTTAACTAAATAGACTATTACAGGTAAATTTTTAATGCTATTTCCAGTTAATAGAATTGCAATGTTAATATTAAACAACTCCGTTTAAAAAAATACACACACCTTTAAAACACTGTGCTCAAATATTAAATTACATTTCAATGAAAGCTTTCTGTTTCAGTTGCTTATGTTCTAGGAGACTTAAACTTAACTGAAAATATAGAGATGATAACTAATATTGAGGGAAATTAGAAAACAACATTATTGTACGATATGTTATAATGTTAAATTAGTAAAAATGATGTTTCTACAGAACTGGGTTTATTAAAAAAACTAATAAATATTTGTATATAAATTTTGTTCAAGTAAATTAGTACTCAAATTCACTTACTACCACAATTAACTATAATATTAATGTTAACAATTACTTCTTAGTATAAATAATATACCTAAAAACACTGGTGAAAATATTGTTTTAAATATTATCAAGGTTTTGCATAATTACATAAAGAGAAATGTACTATTTTTCACACATCATTACTCCTTGAAATACAACCATATACATTTCCGGATATTTTGTTACTTTTAAACTGACAAAACTGAAGATGTTGGAAGAAAGAAAATTGCAGGCAGAAAATGGTAAACTTCTATAAACTTCTATAAATCATGCTGTACAGATTAGATAACATATGTAGCCTCGTGAGAATTGTTCAAGTCTATTATATTCTGATTATTATAGTCAAATCATCTTATGATTCATTACAGTACAAGGAGACAGTATTTCAGCAGCTATCAGTATTTCTTTTTCCAGTAAATGAAGGTCCAAACTTGCATTATCCCACATTGGCTGTTTAGGCCTCTTCCCTGGGAATGCAGCTATAATAGGCTCTTAGAACCCAGGAGGACCCTACTGAGTAGTTTCCCTTTATCTACCATTGATTTATATTAAAAATTTGAAATCCTGTTACCTGTTTCTAAACTCTAAAGCCAACAAAACTGAAGAATAGCAATTTGTCTAAAAAGAGTGTATTAAATTTAAAAAATTAAATAAAGAACACTAAAAGAAAAAGTAACTTGTCATATAAAATCATATTGTAACTCTAAAATTTAAGAGAGTGTAGTATTTGTATAGGTAGGCCCATCACACTAGGAAAAGAAAACGAGGAAGGCTAAAATAGACTCAAGAATATATAAAAACCTCAATTATGAGAAGATAGTGAACACCAGTGGGGAAAAAGGATGTTGTATATGTAATGAATACTGCTAATGTTGTCTCTAAATTTCCTGATTTCTAGACATGCTGCACAGATATGATATTGGGTAGGAGCGAATGAAGCTAGAAGAACCCTGCTATCTAGCATCTCTTCATGAGCCCCATCTCCACAGCTTTTGCTTTTCATGAGTGACTGTGAGAGTGGCCTGATACCAAAAAGACTGCTTGAGCACTAGGCAATCTGAGCTTAGGTGTTCACAGTTTACAAAATCAATTGTTAAAACCAGTTGCTAAAGTAACTGTGTCTGTAGACAGTTACAGCCAGTGGTGGAAGCCTGCACACTGGTGCTAAGCAGAGCACAGAATCTCCTGCTGAGCTGCAGGCAAGGCCCTCCTGTTCCAAACAGCTCATTACCAAGTAATCCAAGATATGTTATCGTAGAACCATTCTTCTGAATAATGTTTATTATATTTAGAAACACAGAGGGGGAAAGGGCAAAAGCTGGGGAAAAAAACCCTTGCATTGAATGTAATTTACTTAAGTTTTAATATCTGAAATACATAAAAATTAAATAGAAAAAGGCAAATAATCTAGTAGAAATAGATTAAAAGATTAGAAGACAAATAACCTAATTCTTATTAGCAATCTTAGCAAAAAATTGAAACCATTAGGTCAACAGCAATTAAAAATGTGATAACAAGTGTTGGCTAGGATGTGAAACAAACAAACTGCTAACAGGTACCTAAATCTGTTCAACTACCTTGAGAAATTGAAGATATACATATCCTATGACTCCGACATTTTGTACACATGCAGTGAGGGTAACAAACAAGGATACACCTAGACACTTTGTATAATGCAAGCAAATAAAAATATTGCAAATATCAATCAACAATAAAATAGATAAATATTCAGGCAGTGTTCTACATTAATATAAGGAAATCAACGGCAGTGATATATACTGCTATGAACAAAACTTAGGAACTCAATATTGAGAAAAAATAAGTTACAGAAGATTCTTTACAGCAAAATCAATAGACAAAATGTGAAACTAAGCAAAATATTGCTTAGGGATAGAAATTTGTGGAAAACTAAAAGTAAATTTACAGGAATAATAACAACAATTTTGAAAATGGTTATCTCTGGAGTATAGAGGATAGAAGAATTTGACTAGAAAATGACACAGGAAACCTCAGTTTTTTAAAAGATTATAATTCACTTTACAATTTTATAAAGTGAAGTTGGTTTCGAATATTTTCAGAAATAATAAATATATGTTGATGTTTTCATTGTAATTTTGTTTTATTTAATACAATTAGAACACTTTCAGCAAGATTGTACCTGGCTATAGATATACAAAAACTAAATTTTATTCTGTTAAGTCTAAAATATTATATCACTGTTTAAATGTGATAATAAAAATGTAAAAAATGATACTGCATCAAAATCTGAAAACAAAAGTAGCTAAATGGCATGTTTACCATTTTGTTTTAAAGAGTTCACCACCACACTGCAAATTGGAAAGAAAAAGTAAAGTTAACTTACTTAACTTAGTAATTTTGTCTACATTTTATAGACATTTTCAAATAAAATAAATAGTTTATAAACTTCCCAAATATTCATCTTTTTCATTAAGTCACTTTAGACAGGCTATAAATGAAAAAATGTTAATAAAAAATGCCATTGAATATCTGCCACCTGGTGGAAGTCAACTGGAACTATAAGAACAATTTTTTGTTAATTTTTCTTTCTGGTTATGTTTCTATAGCTCCTTAAATAGAATGTTCTGCTTAAAGCAAAAGTGGGAGTGAAAAGAGAGGGTGTTTTTTTTGGTAGCCTCACAGACACTTAAAAATGATTTTGCAGAAATTATATAATCTCCCAAGTGAGGAACGTGGATAATATAGTATAATTTCTTAAATGTATAATCAATACTGTGCTATGAAAATAGTATAAAGTTGTACAGTGAATTATATGAGAAAAATGGCTATACTCTGTTATAATTGATGCCAAAAATAAGTAAGTATAAGACATAAGTGTAAAACAAATGTAAATACCAATAACAAATAATTACATTTGGATACATTTCAGCTCTCACTACAGTTCTCAAATACAGAAAAGGAAAGAAACATTTCTAAATAGAATATTATATATACAATAGTATCTCACATATTATGATATTTGTCTTAGCCTTCATCTTTTGAGTCATCAGTTGTATTTGCACTGATAAAAGAACTTCCAGCCTGCTGATTTAGCCATGTTATTTCTTAATTTTTACTAAAACGGAATTTCATTTGCATAGTTTTGGTCATTTATATTATGATTCTTTATATTGTTCAAAGTGAACAGTCATGTAAACATTTTTAAACACACACACACATATATGTATATATCCATATGCATATATTCGACCTGTTGCAATATAGATAGCAAGAAAGGCCATCTATTTCTCTCAGTATTATTAGTTTTAAGGAGGAAATGAGCTAAAGTAACAAGGGTTTCTTTTTTTTGTAAAAATAACTATATAAACTAGTATATAACCTAAAAAGAAATGTTCTATGGATTTTTTAACCCTAAATTAAAATTTCCTGCTTGCAAAATATATTGATTTGAGTGTCTTAAATTAATGCCTTGTTTCTACATAAACTCATTAATCTAAAGTAAAATTATAGTTCACTTAAAGATTCATAGTTTCCTATATTAAGATAATTTACATGTATCATCTGAAGTGAAAAATATGGGGAAATAATATTTTATTGCAAAAACACATAGGAAAAGTGATACAGACATATATTCCAGAATACCAGAGCAGTCCAATCTCTCTCTCAGCTAACTCCTCCCTTAATGCAAATTGCTGAGCAATTGGTTTGATTTGTAAAAGCAATGGCAACAAAAGCCAAAATTGACAAATGCGATCTAATTAAACTAAAGAGCTTCTGCACAGCAAAAGAAACTATTATCAGAGTGAACAGGCAGCCTACAGAATGGGAGAAAATTTTTGCAATTTATCCTTCTGACAAAGGGCTAACATCCAGAATCTACAAAGAACTTAAACAAATTTACAAGAAACAAACAACCCCATCAAAAAATGGGTGAAGGTTATGAACAGACACTTCTCAAAAGAAGACATTTATGCAGCCACCAAACATATGAAAAAAAGCTCATCATCACTGGTCATTAGAGAAATGCAAATCAAAACCACAATGAGATACCGTTTCATGCCTGTTAGAATGGCAATCATTAAAAAATCTGGAAACAACAGATGTTGGAGAGGATGTACAGAAATAGGAACACTTTTACACTGTTGATGGGAGTGTAAATTAGTTCAACCATTGTGGAAGACAGCATGGCAATTCCTCAAGGATCTAGAACTAGGAATACCATTTGACCCAGCAATCCCATTACTGGGTATACTCAAAGGATTATAAATCATTCTACTATAAAGACACATGCACACCTATGTTTATTGCTACACTGTTCACAATAGCAAAGACTTGGAACCAACACAAATGTCCATCAATGATAGACTGGATAAAGAAAATGTGGCACATATACACCATGGAATACTATGGCCATAAAAAAGGATCAGTTCATGTTCTTTGCAGGGGCATGGATGAAGCTGGAAACCATCACTCTCAGCAAACTAACACAAGAACAGAAAACCAAACACCACATGTTCCCACTCATAAGTGGGAGTTGAACAATGAGAACACATGGACACAGGGAGGGGAACATCACATACTGGGGCCTGTCGGGGGGTGGGGGGTAGGGAAGGGATAGCATTAGGAGAAATACCTAATGTAGATGACGGGTTGATGGGGGCAGCAAACCACCATGGCATGTGTATACCTATGTAACAAACCTGCATGTTCTGCACATGTACCCCAGAACTTAAAGTATAATAATAATAATAAACAAGGCTGAAAGACATCAACGATCAACCTTTGGAGAAAATAAAAATAATAATGGAGAATGAAAAATAAAAATTAAGATGAAAATGGCATTGATACAGTTCCATTAATGCATTTGTAGAGATTGAAATTTATTTTTAGTGAAGAGGATAACCATGAGAACAGGGATCTAAGCTTTTAATTGCATTTGATAAGTTGATAGACATATCAAACAGTAAGGGAAAGATACCTGTAAAAAAGTATAAATAGACAAGAAATCAGAAACAAAACTGGATACTTTTCTTTAAATATCACTATGGCCTGATAGCTGCAGAGAAAACTATACTAAAAACACAGTTATAAATGACAGAGAAATGGATATCAGAAGTAATGTTTAAGCAAACAGCAAATCTTTAAAGAAAGGCTAAGTATAAAAGAATGGAAAACAATGTTACCCAAAAGAGTTTCCCAGAGTATTTATGTTACTGTAATGCCATTAACCTATTCAAATCTGTACCAAAAAAAGAGACAAATTACGGGCTATCTGAGTCTAGACAATCAAAATTGTTTGCTGTTACAGCTGTGCACTGTACACTAGCTAATTGTCCACCAACACACAGTCACTAGATCCATTTTTGCTGACCCAGTGATCCCATTACTGGGTACATACCCAAAGGATTATAAATAACGCTACTATAAAGACACACACACACATATGTTTATTGTGGCACTATTCACAATAGCAAAGACTTGGAACCAACCCAAATGTCCATCAATGATAGACTGGATTAAGAAAATGGATGAGTTCATGTCCTTTGCAGTGACATGGATGAAGCTGGAAACCATCATTCTCAGCAAACTATCACAAGGACAGAAAACCAAACACCACATGTTCTCACTCATAGGTGGGTATTGAACAATGAGAACACATAGACCCAGGGTGGGGAACATCACACACTGGGGCCTGTCGGGGGCTGGGGGGCTGTGGGAGGGATAGCATTAGGAGAAATACCTCATGTAAATGACGAGTTGATGGGTGCAGCAAACCAACATGGCACATGTTTACCTGTTTGACAAACCTGCATGTTGTGCACCTCTACCCTAGAGCTTAAAGTATAATAATTAAAAAAAAAGAATTGAGGTTGGGGAACCTCTGCCTAGATCACAGAGGATGTATGGAAATGCCTGGATGTCCAGGCAGAAGCTTGCGGCATAGGTGGAGCCCTCATGGAAAACCTCTGCTTGGGCAGCACAGAAGGGAAGTAAGGGGATGGAGCCCGCACACAGATTCCACACCCAGGCACTGCCTAGTGAAGCTGTGAGAAGAGGGACATCATCCTCCAGACCCCAGAATGGTAGATCCATCAATGGCTTGCACCATGTGCCAGGAAGAGCCACAGACACTCAATGGCAGCCCATGAAAGCAGCCCAGAGGAGGACTGTACCCTGCAAAGTCACAGGGATGAAGCTGCCAAACACCAGGGGAGCCCATCTCTCACATCAGTGTAACCTGGATGTGTGACATAGAGTCAAAGAAGATCATTTTGGAACTTTAAGGTTTAATGACCACCTTATTGGATTTCAGATTTGCATGGAGCCTGTAGCCCCTTTCTTTTGACTAATTTCTCCCTTTTAAAATGGGTATATTTACGCAATGCCATTGTATCTAGGAAATAACTCACTTGTGTTTGATTTTACTGGCTCATAGACAGAAAGGACTTGCCTTGTCTGAGATGAGAATTTAGACTTGGACTTTTGTTGGGTTAATGTTTGAGCTAAGTATTGGGGGACTGTTGGAAGGCCATGATTGTGTTTTGAAGTAGGAGGACATGATATTTTGAGGGGTCAGGGGTGGAATGATATGATTTGGCTCTATGCCCTGACCCAAATCTCACCTTGAATTGTAATAACCCCCATGTGTCAAGAGTGGGACCAGGTGTATATAATTGAATCACAGGAGTAGTTTCCCCATGCTGTTCTTGTGATAGGGAGTAAGTTTTCACAAGATCTGATGGTTTTATAAGGGGCTTCCACCTTCACTTGGCAATCATTCTCTCTCCTGCCACCTTCTGAAGATGTGCCTTTTGACATGACTGTAAGTTTCCTGAGCCCACCCCCAAGCCATGCAGAACTGTGAGTTAATTAAACCTCTTTTCTTTATAAATTACTCAGTCTTGGATATTTCTTCATAGCCATTTCAAAACAGACTAATACACACTTCTTGTAAGGTAATGAGTGAGATCTCCCTTTGAGTTCAGGCAAGATCTGATTACTTAAAGGAATGTGGCACCTCCTCCATCTCTTTCTTGCTTCCTCTATGTTGCTTTCTCTCTTGCTTTGGAACATGCCTGCTCACCCTTTGCCTTCCACCATGGTTGTAAGCTTCCTGAGCCCTCATCACAAGCAGATGCTGACACTAAGCTTCCTGTATGGCCTGCAGAGCCAATAGTCAAAATAGGCTTTTTTTCTTTATAAATTAACTCATCTCAGGTATTTCTTTATAGCAATGCAAATAGACTAACACAAGAGTATTTCAGTGTCATCTAGTTTTCCATTGTTTCTAGTGAGAAGTCAGTGGATGTTTGAATCTTTTTTTAATACAATTTGTCATATTTCTCTCAGGACATTATTTCTAGTTTTCAGCAATTTGTGATATAGTTATGCTTTTATTAAAACATTTATTTGTTTTTAAATTTGTTTCAAACTGAATGAGCTTGAATTTAAAAATTCATGTTTTTCACATTTCTGAAAATGCATTTTATATTTCTTCAGACATTATTTCTGCAGCCGTTTGTTTTCCTCTTTTTCTAGGTATTATTTAAATGTGTATTATAACTTTTTTATTGATCCACAGGTTTCATAAGTTCTATTCATTTTGTTAAATCTATTTTCTCCCCCTTTTTCAGAATTTGATATTTTCTAATAATCAATTTGTATATATACTGTTTCTTTGATAATTTTTAATACATTGTTAAGCCCATACAGTGATTATTTTAAGGCCAGATATTTTATTTTTTAGCTTTAAAATTTTAGCTTTAATATATTTTTTTATTTATCCACTCAGATTTCCTATCTTTACGTTTATTATGAGACTATTTTTTCTTTGTGTTCTAGTGTATAGTAATAATAATAGTTTTAAAACTCTGTTAATTTCCTCTTTTGAGATAACTTCGGCTTTTTCTCTATTGATTTTTTTTAATTTGGGTCATTTATTCTTATTTATTTATATATGAGTAATTTTGGAGTGTAACCTGGACATTGTGTAACATACATACTGGAGGCTCTGAATTCTGTTTTGTTTTTCCTAAGATTATTTCTTTTTCCCCCAACTGAACAGCTGAACTCAGTCTGGAAGATCTGTATCCTCTCCAGTGAGCAGCACTTGAATTCTAGCTTCAATTATTTAAGCCTGAAATTGTCTTTTTGGCATCTGCTTTACATGGGCATGGTCAGTAGGTTTGCCAGTGATATGAATTGAATTTACACACAGTATTTGGTACTATTCTTCTCTGTGCCTCTCCTTTCTTGAATATCACCCCTTCAATTTCTTATGGGTGTCAGGAATTCAAACTCTGTCCTCTGGTTCATCCAGTTAACAAGACTACACACTGAAGAAATAAATTACAGCTTTACCACAAGACGAAGTGTGGAGCTTGACTGTGTCCTCAAGCAGAACCCTTGTAAAATGTGAAACTTAACCAATGTATATACATTGCTGAAAGTTTTGCTATCCCTTAAATATCTACCTAAGTTTGGTCTTTCTGGTTTTTTAAAGATAATTTCCAAAGATATAACAAGTCCTTTCTAAAAGAGTTGGTCTGATATCAGCTACTTAGCCAGTATTGGAAGGAGAACTACTTAAGTCAAGTTTTAGACATGTTTGTAAATGATGAGTTGAAATTGTGCATGTAATAGTTTTTAGTATTGCTTTTACTTGCATCCTAACTAGAATAATCATATAACCCCTGTGATGGTTAATACTGAGTGTCAATTTGGTTGGATTGAAGGTTGCAAAGTATTGATCCTGGGTATGTCTGTGAGGGTGTTGCCAAAGGAAATTAACATTCGAGTCAGTGGGCTGGGAAGGGCAGACCCACCCTTAATCTGGGTGGGCAACATCTAATCAGCTGCCAGCTCATCCAGGATATAAACTAGGCAGAAAAAACTTGAAAAGGCTAGACTGGCTTAGTCTCCCAGCCTACATCTCTCTCCTATGCTGGATGCTTCCTGCCCTCCAACATCGCACTCCAAGTTCTTCAGCTTTAGGACTCAGACTGGCTTCCTTTCTCTTCAGCTTGTGGACTGCCTGTTGTGGGACCTTGTGATCATGTGAGTTAATACTCCTTATTAAACTCCCCTTTTTATATACAGCTATCCTATTAGTTCTGTCCCTCTAGAGAACCCTGACTAATACAATCCCTTCCTCCTACCTTAGACCTTTAAAAATAAATTTAAAATAGAAAATTAAGTCAGGATACTATTTAAATTGAGCAACACAACAAAGTTTATGGGGAAAGACTGTATTTTGAGGGCATGTGTTTACTGAAACTAAGCTCTCAGTTTTGGATAGTTTCTTTTTTTAATTTTTATTTATTTATTTATTTTTTATTATACTTTAAATTTTAGGGTACATGTGCACAACATGCAGGTTAGTTACATATGTATACATGTGCCATGTTGGTGTGCTGCACCTATTAACTCCTCATTTAACATTAGGTATATCTCCTAATGCTATCCCTCCCCCTTCCCCCCACCCCACAACAGGCCCCGGTGTGTGATGTTCCCCTTCCTGTGTCCATGTGTTCTCATTGTTCAATTCCCACCTATGAGTGAGAACATGCGGTGTTTGGTTTTTTATCCTTGTGATAGTTTGCTGAGAATGCTGGTTTCCATCTTCATCCATGTCCCTACAAAGGACATGAACTCATCATTTTTTATGGCTGCATAATATTCCATGGTGTATATGTACCACATTTTCACAGCTGCTATAAAGACACATGCACACGTATGTTTATTGCAGCACTATTCACAATAGCAAAGACTTGGAGCCAAGCCAAATGTCCATCAATAATAGACTGGATTAAGAAAACGTGGATAGTTTCTTGAATCTCTCGACAAGGTGTGCATTTTAACATTTTCATCAGTGTCTTTATTTCTTTTCACAAATAACTTATTATTGTCTTTGCTCTATTAGTTTACAAGGACTGCTATAACAAAGTACCACCAATCGAGTGGCTTAAAACAACAGAAATACATTCTCTGTTATTTCCAGAGGCTAGATATCTGAAACCAATGAGTTAGCAGTGCCTTGCTGACTCTGAGATTCCGGGTTAAATTGCTTTTAGCCTCTTCCTAGCTTCTGATGGTGGCCATTAATCCTTGGCATTCATTCGCTTGCAGCTGCATCATTCCAATATCTGCCTCTTCCATCATGTGGCTTTCTCCTTGTGTGTCTCTGTCTTTATATGGCATTGTCTTTTTTTAAAGAAACCAGTCATATTGGATTAGGGCTCACCTTACTCTAGTATTACCTTATGCTAATTAATTACATTTGTAATGACCCCATTCCTAAATAAATTTGCATTCATGGGTACTGAGAATTAGGACTTCACATCTTTTTTGTGGAGAGCACATTTGAATGTGTAACATTGTCTTTGCACAAAAAAATTCTGTATGTAGCACTCACAAACCCCTTTACCTCCTTGTGAGACATTCTCAACTCACATATAACTAAACAGATAAAAGTGAAAAGGTCAAAATAACTTCTGTCCAAAGAGAGACCTCATTTTACCCTCTCCAACTGAACCTCCCATTAAAAAACATCTGGCCTAGTCTAAACATACAAATTAAATGTATTGCAGCACTCTTCCCAATACCCAAGATATGGAATCAATTTAAGTGGTCATCAATGGTTGAATGCATAAAGAAAATGTATAGATACAATATAATATTATTCAGTCATAAAAAGAACGAAATCCTGCCATTTGCAGCAGCATGGGTAGAACTGGAGAAAATTATGTGAAATGCAATAAGCCAGACATAGAAAGACAAATATCACCTGTTCTCACTCATATGTGGGAGCTGAAAAAAATGATCTCATAAACGTAGTAGATACAACAGTGCTTACCAGAGGCTAGGAAGTGTAGTAAGAAGGGGATAAAGAGCAGTTGGTTAATGGATACAAAAACACAATTAGATGGAGGGGATAAGACTGAGTGTTTGGTAACATAATAGGGAGACCATAGTTTACAAAATTTATTACATATTTTAAAATAGCTGGAAGAGAAGATATGGAATTTTTCCAGCACAAAGGTATGATAAATATTTGACATGATGAATATCCCAATTACCTAGATTTGATAATTATACATCATATGCTAGTATCAAAATATCATATGTACCCTATAAATCTGTTTAATTATTACATATGAATAAAAAATGAAAAGAATAAAACAGGCATAGAGAGACCATGTGACTTATCCAGAAACAGAGAAATCATTAACAGTGCTGGGATCATAATTTAGGAATTTTGAATTTAGCAAAGTTTCAATCAAAATCCACAGTGAACTGATGAACTTAAGGTCTAATCTGTACTTGTTTTGATATCTGAGATCCAGGGAAATGGGATGCAATGTCAGGAATAATTTTGGCTGCGGCTCTCCGCTAAAAACACTTTATTTGAGCTGGGGGAAAAAGGCAGCATTATAAATCTGAATCATTTTCCTAATTCATGCATAAATCCAGTCATGCTCCACGTATTTATAGTAAAGCTAAACTGAATTTTAAAGTTTACAGCAGGATTCCATAAACAAAAACACTTCAAGTAAAAAGTCAAGAAATTAAGTCAGAATGCCATGTACTTAAATTGAAAAACAGAACCTAGGTTATAGAACAAGTCTATATCGAAATAAATCAAGCCCATATCTTTTTTTTTTTCCATTGTTAGTGAACCTGAAGAAAATGCTGGAATATATTTATTCCATTCGAGAGCAACCAAAAGAGATAAGAACTGTTAGGTGAAATAAATCTCTCTAGTTTTATAAGGTAAAATTTGATCATTGGTTTTTGATGGCTAACATTCACCTACTCCTTTCTTTATACATAGTTTCTTGAATCTCTAATCAAAGAGAGCTCTTAATCTTTGCTTTCCTCAATATTTAACAACTTTTGAAAATTAAACTATGCACTTTACATTAGGTAATAATCCCCAAGATAAGGTCCTGTCACTTTAAGAGGCAGATATTTCAGTTCCCAAACCAGACAAAGATATTTAAAAGACTCATAGAGCAACACAAAAATTGTCAAAAGATATTTTCCAACTGACTACATTTCTGAAGCCTTATTATTTCTTGTTTAATCGCCTGGTGCACGGCTTTTTCTCAGTGCATCATATTTTGGCTTTACTCTTCCAGTTTTACATACTGCCCTCTAGTCTTGACTAATGGCTTGACTTGCCTCTTGGGAGTAACTTCTCTCCACTCAAACACAGTCTCTGTCACATAAACTACTTTTCTAATCGTTGACCACAACTTGCCACTGCAGTAACTGTCCTTTTCTGAAGGCTTTCTGAGGGGTACCTTTTGCTCAACCAGCCAGCTGCTCTGTTACCCTTTGCTTCCCTCCTCTGGCAATATCTAGTCATTGCAGTCACCTTCTCAAGTTCTATTTGAGTTCTTACACATTAGTCTTAGTTTCTGACAAAGTTTATCCATTCCTTCAAGAAATATTTATTATCAGTCAATTACTAGACAGACAGATTGTGAGGACAAAGAGTTACACAAATTAATTTTCTTTGTTGGTCATTGCCGATCCTTGAGTGGTGAAAAAAAGTAATCCAATAATGACTTGTTTATCATTAGCATTGCCTTCCTGGACCCTCATTATCTGTATTTCCTTAATTGCCCGGGGTAGTTATTTAGGACGTATTTTGGATAATATTATATTATAATTATTACTTTTTAATAAATTATCTTATTTATTTATTCTTTCACTTCTCACTCAATATTAATTTATAAAACTCTTATGCATTAGGGCCAAAACATTGGTGATACAATATGAACACAAGAGATTTCTAGCATGAAATTTAGCATGAAGTCTGGCAGAAACACAGCTATTAAGATGAGTAATTAAAATAAATTTACCCTGGAAAAAATTCAGAGTGAATTAGAAATATGAAAGAAGGAACATTTGAAGTATATAAAAAGTATTTATTTTCAAATATATACTTTCCATATAATGAGAACATTACTCCAGAACTTCCACTAGTGTTTGCATATGCTAACATAATCATCTTTTTTTAATGCTTTTATGTTTAAGCTTTCTTTTTTGTGGGGGGTCTACACACTGCCCAATTCATATAATTACAGTATATACTTTTGAAAGTAACAAAATTACATGCAATTATTTTATGTTATATATTTTCTATTAATATATATTTTAATACTATACTGAGTTGAAAATACTGGTAATTTTTTTCAAAAATATTAAATAAGTAACAGGATCACAGGCTCTTTTCTAGATACTTTCAGAGCCACACAGAACATTCAAAACAGCAATGTAGAGATACTCCTTCACTTTTTGCAGGAAAGGAAAACCATTCTCAGTCAAGTTTAAGGGATTTCCTTAAGACTAAATATCTAAAAAGTGGAAGAAATTACCTTTCAATTGAGTTTCTGCTCTATTTCGTCTTCTTTTTTACTATACTAGGAAATGAAGATGATGACAGTATTTATTTAATATACTAGCAGAATTATTCCTACATGGATTCTTTAAATTACTCTTACAATTATGCAATATTTTAAAAATGAAACACCTCCCTTCTTTCGTATTTCCACTTTAATTTCATAGAGGTTAAATATTTAGCCTACCCTTAATCTGTGGTGAATTCTGTGATGCACCACCCAAATCCACTTTCAATGGAGGATTTAGGTCTATTGCTGCAAACATCTTCAGCTTCCTTCCACAAAGTGTCTCTGAAGAGAAATTGCTGTGGGTTGAAGAGAGTCACCTCTTCAAAGCCATGCTCCTTCTCAGGGCAACCTGCATCCAACAACTAATCAATTCTTGACCATGTCAACTCATATTGAAACAACACTGAAGAACAAGTCTAATTCCATAACTCTGTGGGTGTTTGACAGTTCTGCCATTGAAGCTGCTTGCAGTATGACCTCTCCGTCTGTCCAAGCTGCTTCCTTCCTTTCTTTTCCATGGATATTGATTCCGAGGAAGGGATTCCTTAATTAATAACCAGCATGCTAAACTCCAATTCAAATGAGTCGGCTTTCAGTGGTAGCAAACCTGTGTAAGTCAGTAGCAGATGAGGGCCAAGAAAGGAGAATCTAAGACAAAAAATTAAAGCAGAAGCATCCATCCCCCAGCTAGCAATTAGGACCTAATCCCCGGTGGTGGTCCAATTTATTTTTTTATTTTTATTTATTTATTTGTTTATTTATTTTTACCAGTAGTGAATCGGGATGCTTTATCTATGGAAAAGATTATATTAGTTAATGTGTTATATTAGGTGTTTGGTAATTCTGGGGAATATAGTATCTACAAAAATATGAAATTCAGTTGCTATCACTAACTCAATTGATATTCTAGAGCATTGTAAGTAGATGTTGAGAGAAGAATAATTACAAATTGAAAGATAAGTGCAAACGACAGAAGGTGTCCCTTGCGATATACAGAGAAGTGTCACCTCTTTGTGGGAGGGCAGAGGAAACATAAAAACCAGATTAATTGGCAGAGTATCAAAGCTGGTTGGTGATGCTAAAGCCAGAACCAGATTTGGGGAAGAATTTAATTCTGACACATAGATAGGAATGTCTGAGTTGATGTGCCATAAAACCTTGAATCCTCAGATTTTCCTAAACTTCCCTAGACTAGACTACAAAAGTAGCCACATTTTCCTTACATACTAATCTTCTCTCATTTGTTTTATGTAGAGACTTTGCTTCTCCATGACCACCTATTTCAACACTCAATATGTCCTAGCTCCCTCTCTGCTACTGGGTCCACAACCAAGCTTAAATCATAAACTAAATAAGCTGAGGATGTTCTGAATCTGATACGAGAAGAAAATAACTATACCCAAAGTTACCTGTAATTCATAGCTAGTAGGTATAAGCAAGCGCTGGGGGTGAACATGTGGAGTTGAATTCTGAAGGTGCTAGCTCACAGGAACATAAACTTGGATGAGGAAGTCTATAGGGATTGTGAGCACTCTCTTAGAATACTGGATTTAATATCCTGGCAATTACCCCAGGAGATGGTATAAACATGCTAGTAGAATGGCTCCTAAGATGATGGCAATGGCTCCACGAGTGAGGTGTAAGTGCCAAAATTGCCAGTTATACAATAGAATAAGTGATTAAATGGCTCAAAGAAGTGAGCATGCTAATATTTATATATTTGTCTGGAAGTCTCACCAGATATTTATGCCTTATAAAAATATTCAGAGCATACATTATTTAACAAGGACATAAGAAATGTTCAGATGAGTGCATCACTCACATTACCAGAAAGAACAGTGGTGACTCTCCATATTACCATGGGATTGATTGCTGAAGAGATCATTGCAAAAGTATGTTCTCTTTTAGCAGGAGAGGTGATAGGGCCCCACAAAATAGAGTGCAGGTGGCAGTGCTAAATCAGAAGCAAAATGGATACAAAATACTGTTAACATAAAAGGAAGGAGACTGCTTAAGACAGCTGTGAAAATGGTTTAAAGAACATAGCATCCTAGGAGCAAATTAAGTGGGCAGGAAAATAGGGCAATACTTAATTTACACTATCAAAAGAAATCACAGGTATATGATTAGGAGGCTGAAGAATGCTGCAACATCATAATAAGTGTGCATGATTTGCTCAGTTCTTCTCTAAAGGACATATAGGTATTTATTTGGTTAATTGTGTAGTGAAGAAATGGAAATGCCCAAATACTTCAAGAGCAGTTGGATACAGGGTCCAAGTTCACACTGATACTCAGAGGACCAAAGCATTATTATACATCATCTACTGTAATTGGGAAATGTTCAGTCAAATGATAAATGGAGTCCTGGCCAAACAGATCACAGGAGAACCTATTGGTCATGGGTTATTAATGGTTATTTTTCTGGTCTCTAAATAAATAATACATAGAGATGTACTTGGTAGCTGGCAAGACCATCATATTATGATCTTTTTTAGTGGGGTGAGATATAATAGAGAAGAATAAGTGAAAGCCCCTAAAATTAAATTTCCTCCAGGGTCCAATAGCTAGGGTGAGGTGTTTCTCAGAGTCTCACAGATGCAGTGCATGAGATTCATCTGCCTTGGACAGCTGTTCTGAGCTTTGAGGGACTGGCTCACCATGAATCTTAGACTTTACTATTGCTTGGTGCCGATCTGTGAGAAATAAAGTTGCTTCTACAAACTTGTAGTATAAGTGTTCTGTCTCACTGGACTTGTGCAAGTAATAGAAATAGCAGCTCAAGATGCCATGGACACAAATGGTAATCAGTGCACAGTGAACCTCTTTGCATATAACAGACGACATGAAATGCTACCTGTTTTGAGTGCAGCCAAGAACATAAAAGGGCTCTGAGTCATATTCAGATAGTGGTTACAGAAATTTTGTCCCCTGGGCCTCATGACTCAGTAGGCCATTTAGTATTAGAGGTATCAGTGGTTGAAAGGGATACTGTCTTAGCGAGTTTGGGCTGTAATAAGAAAAATATCATAGGCTACATGACATAAAAAACAAACATTATTTCTCACAGTTCTTGAGGCTGGGAAGTCCAAGAAAAGTTGCCAGTATATCTAATATCTCATGAATGCCTACTTCCTGGATTGTAGACAGCCATGTTCTTACTGAATGACAGAGAGCATAGAAAGGGAGAAAGCAAGCTCTATTTTGTATTCTTTTAAAGATACTAATCCCATAATCGGGCTTCACTTTCATGACCTAATTAATTTCCAATGGCTTCATCTCCAAATATGCTTGCATTGAGAATTAGGGTTTTAACATTTTATTTTTTAATTTTTATTTTTAATTTCCAGGGTACATGTGCACGATGTGCATTTGATTTTGACACAAACATTCAGTCCATAGCAGATAATTTTTAGAAATTCTGATAATGGCAGAATTATAACATAGATGCTTAGCATTCCAGAATAAGGTTATGCCATCAGCAGGAAATTCTATACCTCAAAACTAATTTCTGGTGTTTTTTTTGGCCATGGTAGACATGGAGCACCAAATTATCACCACTAACTGACCATATGGCTACAACTGCCCATCATGAACTGAGTTATGTCAGATCCATCAGTCATAAAGAAAGGTGACTAAAACAACAATCCATCATTAAAAAGAAGTGATGTATTCTGGATCAAGCACATGCAGAATCAGAGACCACAAACAAGTTATACAGGCAGACTCCCACGTTGACCACCATTATTTCATTTGCCCCCCTCCCTCAGCTTACACTTACTTTATGACAATATGCAGGAACCTATGTGGCCAGCTGTTGGAGGAGAAAAAGTCTGCACTTTGCCTATAGGTAGGTAGAATATCTATGTGTGTGCATATAAGTTAAAAAGTGAATGGAAATTCTCTACCTATTTACTCAGTAGTAACCTTGAGAGGCACTGGCAACAGAAAATTTCCTTTGTGTGCAGAGCACATAGTCATCTACTTTGTGTAAAAAGAGACATAGCTCAAGGTTATAATTTATACTTACTTGTAGATATTGGAAAATGGCTTAGTTTCTTGGTTAGGAGACAAGAAGTTAAAAAAGAAGGAAGAGCAGATAATTCACAGGAAACTCCTGTTTAGTGAATTAATGTATGAGAGTGGGAACAATGAGAAGATTTTTATATCACATTATTAAAGTCCACCAGTGAGCCTCTATCATGGAAAACGTACTCAATAAACCAAGTAGATAAAGCGACTCAACCACCTGACATCGGCCAGATTCTCATTGACTATCCCAGTGCCTAGCCAAAATAGAGGCTCATAATGGATCCTGAAACAGTCGTTCTGACTTATCAAAGTTCATGTAACTCCTACTGCTATCAAATGGCCAACCTGCCAGCAACAAAACCATTGTTCTGTCCTTGTTATGGGATTGTTATTTGATCACATCAAATTGCTACTTAGGGAAATTTAGAATGTGGACATCTAACATGGGTCTGGAAACCAAAAAGTTGAAGCAGGAGTGGGCCTCGTTACCTTTATTCTCAAAAAGCCACACAGGAAATAGAATTCTAGGCTTGACATGTTTAGATGTCTTAGTTTCCTGGGGAATATTCTGGGGAATACTTCCACCAGATCCAGAGGACCCAGGAAGAATTCCTTTGAATTATATGGTAAGATTGACACTTTTCACTATGGGATACTTGTGTCAAATGATCACCGGGGAAGAAAAGTTAAGATAATTGACATCTTGGAAGAGATAAATAGCCCCAATCATCAGTAGGTGTTAGGGCTGCTGTCATGCATGGGTTCAAGAAGGAATATTTATTAAGCAGAGGTGATTCATTTGGGTACCTATGGTCATACTCCTGCTGTATTTTTACACTAAATGGACAGGTGCAGCAATTCTGGCCTGAGTAAAGTATGGTGACCATGGGCTCAGATCCTAGGAATTAAAATCTAGGTCACACTACATGGTAAGCCATTGAGACCAATGAAGCTAACAGCTGAGGAGAAGGAAGAATTTAAATGGATAATAGAGAAGAGAAATTATGACTGTTAGTTGAAGCCAGCTACAGAAGAAGTTCCTGGATTTTAATCCATAAATTTTCCTCTCATAATATTCCTCCAAGCGGAGAATCCACTAGAAATACAGAGAAGATTCAGAGTGTACAAGAAGTGGATTCAAGAGCTTCAAATGATGGCATCTGTGATGTGCCTCCATTTAACCTTTAGCTGTCATTCCCAGGAATTGCCTCAGCTGCAGAGGTGCCTTGCCCAAAATCATACTCATTCCCTGGGACAATTCACTTCTATTACCCGATACATGTATGAGTCTAAACACCAGGCCATCTCAAGCTAATCTTAAGGTCAACTCTGAAAGGGCATTGTTACTTTATGGCTAATAATGAGTTTTTCCAAGGCTGTGGATCATAATGGATTTGTCCATGTTATGGGCCTGCATGACAACTCAACACTTCCTTGGCCCAAACCTACTTCCTGCTGCCTCCAGCCCCACTCAATAGTTGTTGCTCTCAAGGGCAATCCTAAACATTTATTCTGCAAACTAAACTCCATCTCAGAATCTGCATCCCAGAAAACATAACCTGCTACATGAACACTTTGACTAAATTTCAGTTTTACTTCTTTCTTCTTCATGTTTTGGATATTTCCATATTTAGACCACGCTGAGATAAAACAGTTTTACTTGTTGATGTTTTCAAGTACATAATTAACTTTTTCTCAGTGTCTAACAACAGTTTAGTCATGACCACTGTATACATTCTCTAGTTTTCATTATCTTCAGCAATTAAAGTCCTATGGTTCTAGTTAATTTTTTAAGAACTTCTGTAACATGATTTTTTTCACATATAAATATGTGTATGTGTTTATGTTGGGATATAAAAAAGAGAGCCAGAATAAGAAATTATAAAATGATTTTATTTAGGATAAATGAATTTATTTAGGTAAAAAATTATATTTAGGATAAGAATTTCACATATTACTATTATCTACATGATTTCTAAATTTTTGTCTTTGATTCCATGGTTTAATGATCATGATGATACAACTCTAATTGACAGTGACACATTTCAAATTGACTCATAGATACCTATTGACATAGAAATGACTCCCTAATTTACAAGAAAAAAACAAACAACCCCATTAAAAAGTGGGCAGAGGACATGAACAGACACTTCTCAAAAGAAGACATTTATGCAGCCAAAAAACACATGAAGAAATGCTCATCATCACTGGCCATCAGAGAAATGCAAATCAAAACCACAATGAGATACCATCTCACACCAGTTAGAATGGCCATCATTAAAAAATCAGGAAACAACAGGTGCTGGAGAGGATGTGGAGAAATAGGAACACTTTGACACTGTTGGTGGGACTGTAAACTAGTTCAACCATTGTGGAAGTCAGTGTGGCGATTCCTCAGGGATCTAGAACTAGAAATACCATTTGACCCAGCCATCCCATTACTGGGTATATACCCAAAGGACTATAAATCATGCTGCTATAAAGACACATGCACACGTATGTTTATTGCAGCACTATTCACAATAGCAAAGAGTTGGAACCAACCCAAATGTCCAACAACGATAGACTGGATTAAGAAAATGTGGCACTGCAGCCATAAAAAATGATGAGTTCGTGTCCTTTGTAGGGACATGGATGAAACTGGAAAGCATCATTCTCAGTAAACTATCGCAAGGACAAAAAACCAAACACTGCACGTTCTCACTCATAGGTGGGAATTGAACAATGAGAACTCATGGACACAGGAAGGGGAACATCACACTCCGGGGACTGTTGTGGGGTGGGGGGAGAGATACACCTAATGCTAAATGACGACTTAATGGGTGCAGGAAATCAACATGGCACATGGATACATATGTAACAAACCTGCACATTGTGCACATGTACCCTAAAACCCTAAAGTATAATAAAAAATAAAAATAAAAAAAATAAAAAAATAAAAATAAAAAAAAAGAACACACATCACCCTTACAAAAATGAGAGAATATATTTGATTCTAAAATCAAACTTCATATATTCTTTCTGCTGTCATTTTTGTCCCTCAAGCACCCAAGCAGCTGAGAGAAAACTGGACATACCAGAGGACTGTATCATCAACGCAAGTCTCTTGAGATGCCTTGTCGATCGGTAGATCAAGTTATAACCTCGGTTTCTGATTTTGCTGTGGTGATACTGGATGTAACATTCAAGGAGTAAATGGAGAATCCACAAAATAACTTTCCCAAGGATTATAACCGTCTGAACTTTCAGTGGGTTTGTGTAATTTCCTGGGCACTTGTCCTCATTTGGATCAGGGTAAGAACAAAGCACACCTGTTAAAAATGCTAAAATAACAAACACAAGCTGGGGGAAAGGAGAGCAGAAAGAGTAATATTCAACATTTGCAATTAGGAAGCAGTAACTACCATCCCAGCATACATTCTCTTTTTTTTTTTTTTTTTTTTTGAGACAGTCTCGCTCTGTCGCCCAGGCTGGAGTGCAGTGGCACAATCTCGGCTCACTGCAAGCTCCACCTCCTGGGTTCACGCCATTCTCCTGCCTCAGCCTCCCGAGTAGCTGGGACTACAGGTGCCCACCACCACGCCCAGCTAATTTTTTGTATTTTTAGTAGAGACGGGGTTTCACCATGTTAGCCAGGATGATCTCGATCTCCTGACCTCGTGATCCACCCGCCTCAGCCTCCCAAAGTTCTGGGATTACAGGCGTGAGCCACCGCACCCGGCTTCCCAGCATACATTCTTATACGTACAGCTTCCCCATCCTATTTTTATAAATGAGTTTTTAAATGTATTTTCGTTTTGTTTTGTTTAAATGTATTTCTGTTTTCTGTGTGAGATACGATCTTGCCCTGTTGCCCAGGCTGGAGTGCAGTAGTGCCATCTCTGCTCACTGCAGCGTCAACCTCCTGGGCTCAAGCGATCCTCCTACCTCAGTCTCTGGAGTAGCTGGAACTACAGTCCTGTGCCACCACGCCTGGCCAATTTTAAAAAGTTTTTATAGAGACAGGTTCTTGCTATGGTACCCAGGCTGGTACAGAGTATGTTATACGAAAAGTAAAAGGAAAGAAGAAAAAGAGGTCACCATCTGGAAACCACAAGGCCACCCCTGCACATGGTGGTACCAAGAAGAAAGCGCTTCAGCTGGGATCTGGGGATCAGGAAGCCATGGTGGAGCCATACCACAGCTACTAGTTCTCTCAGGGAAAGGGGATACCACCTCTCTCCCCAGTGATTCAGTTCTTAACTCAAGTCTCCCACAGTGCACTTCGCTGGAGAGGAATCCCAGCTGCAGGGGAACCCAGGAAATGTGCTGGGGGATACGGTCCCTGCAGACAGGCAACCCTATCAGTAGGAGGCTGAGCAGAGGCTGAGCAAGTCAATCAACTCCATTCACAGTCCTCATAAATACTCAAGGAGTGGTAAGAATGAACCCTCTTGATTTTTCACATTGCAACAGAGAACAACCATAACCCCTAGTGCTTCCAACTGCAATCGTCGAAAGGGAGGAACTGATTAAACAGACTGGCAGCAGAGTCACCACCAGTGAGGCCTGCGATAAGACCTTTCGCACATGTGTTTTTATAAACTCCAGATATTTGTAATTTTGTCATCATACAAAAATTGTACATATTATTCCACTGCAAAAAAAAAAAAAAAAAGAAAAAGAAATGACTCCCTAAGACAGTACTTTTCTAAAAAGTCAGATTTTTATATAATTCTAATTAATTCAAATGATTTATATTCATTAATGCAAACTATTCTAATAGCAATTTCGTGAAGTTTCAGAAATAATCCTACTGAGTCTGTAATGATAATTATACTTTTGCTAATATCTGTTAATTTTTTTTCTCCTTCCATGTAAGTGTCTGGTGTGTGCGTGTCTATGTGTGTGTGTCTGGTGTATGTATGTGTCTGGTGTGTGTGTGTGTGTGTATATCACAGGGGTAAGGTTTCAGATTTTATACAAATATAGATAAGTAAAATAAATTAAACTTTTGTATTTATTTTGAATTTTTTATAAACTGAGAAAAATTGAAAGAATTATAAAATAATTGCCTTACACCCAATGACTAAATCTACCTGTTAAAATATTTTATTAACATTTTGCTACTATTGGCATAGTAAGTCCTCAGTTTGCATGGAATGTCCTCATTTTGCAAGTCACATGGTAACTAGAATTATATTGCAATTATCACGAAATCTTGAAAATCATGGACTTTGGCTGGGCGCAGTGGCTCACACCTGCAATCCCAGCACTTTGGGAGGCCGAGGCGGGTGGATCATGAGGTCAGGAAATCAAGACCATCCTGGCTAACATGGTGAAATCCCATCTCTACTAAAAATACAAAAAATTAGTCAGGCATGGTGGCGGGCACCAGTAGTCCCAGCTGCTGGGGAGGCTGAGGCAGGAGAATGGCATGAACCCGGGAGGTGGAGCTTGCAGTGAGCCAGGATGGCACCAGTGCACTCCAGCCTGGGTGACAGAGTGAGACTCCATCAGAAAGAAAAGAAGAAAGAAAGAAAGAAAGAAAGAAAGAAAGAAAGAAAGAAAGAAAGGAAGAAAGAAAGAAAGAGAAAGAAAAGAAAGAAAGAAGAAGAAGAAGAAGAAGAAGAAGGAAGGAAGGAAGGAAGGAAGGAAGGAAGGAAGAAAATCGTGGATTTTGGATAAGTATGTGTTTCAGTATAACATGGTTCTGTGCAAAATAAACATTGCTTTTGTGTGTGAATTTATATACACCAACAGATATTGCAGACATCATGACTTTTAACTCCTAAATGCTTCATTTCACACCTTTTAAGAAGTACTATATCTGTAAAATACCTACAATACAATCACAGCTTCTAAAATATTATGCCTAAAATATAACAAAAATTTTATCCAATATTGAGTTTATATTTTAATTTCCCCATTAATTGTTCTTCTTCTCAGCCAGGATCCAATTAAATGTCACAAATTGTATTTTATTGTAATTCTACTATTGACTCTTTAAATATACATTTTATTTATTTAATGATTTTACGTGACTTTTTTTGAAGAATCCAGGCCAATAATCATCAATTATCTGACCCGAGTTGTTTCTCTCAAATGATTTTTGCCCTTTAAAATAGTTTTAGTGTTAGAAATACATACATATGCAAACTTTTCCCACTTCTATTATCATTACAAAAGAACATTGCATTCAAGTCAGTTCATTCATTGAAGCCATTCATAGTTCTCCCTCCCACTTGCTTTGACACATATGGCACATTTCCTGACATCAACGTTCTATTTCTGTGCGCTACATATAAAACCCCTATACTGAATAGAAATTGAAATGGATTTTTCTGCTGCTCCCCTAGCAAATGGGAAGACAAGCATTATTGAGTTTTTTTGTTCCAAAGGGTAGAGATCATCATAGGCATTTTTTTCTTCCATTATAAATGTTGCTCTCGTTCCTTTCACTATGTTATCTGAAAGAAGAAAAAAGAAAATAGGACAGTATTAGCAACTCTGTCAGTCACAGAAATAGTATTCTAAGGCCTGGCATATTATGTTTAAGAAGTTTTTTCTTTTTTAATATCTCTAATGTGTTGTGTTTCTTGATAGTTCTGATGCAGCTTCCCACACAAACTGGAATATGTAGGACAGGTGGGTGAAATGGTAATTTTTGTAACCTCCCTCATCGGTACACCTTGGTGCACATGTCACTGGTCACATATGTGATTTCTAGTGTATATTTAGTGACTATATATGCCACATAAAAATATATGGAATAAAGGATATGTGGAGGTTTTTTCCTCACGAGTAAGTGTCATGTAACCAGAGATGGGCAATTAATATGCAGATAACTTTGTGCATATATTTGTTACCATCAACATAAACTTGTATTTTTCTCTATTTTCATGTTTTTATTGAGACAAAATATTTTACATGTTTATGGGGTACATGTGAGTATTTGCTACATGCATAGAATGCATAATGATCAATTCAGGGACTTTAGGGTATTTACCACCTTGAGTATTCCTCCTTTCTATGTGTTCCTAACATTTCAAATCCTATCATGTAGCTACTTGGAAATATACAGTACATTGTTGCTAACTATAATCACCCTACTCTGCTGTCGAATATTGGAGCTTATTTCTTTTCTTTTTTTTTTTTTTTTCTATTTTTAGTAGAGACAGGGTTTCACCATGTTAGCCAGGATGGTCTTGATATCCTGACTTCGTGATCCGCCTGCCTCAGCCTCCCAAAGTGTTGGGATTACAGGTATGAGCCACCGCGCCTAGCCTAACATACTAGTGGGTATCTTTGCACCCACTAGTCAACTTCTCCTCATTCCTTGCTCCCACCTACACACCCTTCTCAGCCTCTGATATCAGGAAATTTTCTATCTCCATAAAATCAGTTTTTAAAGCTCCCACATATGAGTGAAAATATGTGATATCTGTTTTATCTGTCTCCTGTTCCATCAGTGTTGCTGCAAATGACAAGACTACATTCTTTTTCATGGCCAAATAGTATTCAATTGTGTATATATATGGCATGTCTTGTTTATCCATTCATCAACTGATGGACACAAGTTGTTTTCATATCTTTGCTAATGTAAATAGTGCTGGAATGAACATGAGAGTGCAGGTATCGCTTTGATATACAGATTTATTTGCCTTTGGATATAAATACTCTGTAGTGGTATTGCTAGATGATATGATTGTTCTTTTTTTTTTTTTTTTTTTTTTTTAGAAATACCATACTGTTTTCTATAGTGGTTGAACTAATTTTTATTGCCACCAACCATGTGTAAGAGCTCCCTTTTCTCCATATCCTCACCAGCATCTGTTATATTTTGTCTCTTTAATAATAGCAATTCTAACTGGGTAAGAGGATAACTCATTGTGATTTTGATTTCGTTTCCCTGATGATTAGTGATGTTGAGCTTTTTTTTTTTTTTTATATACCTGCAGGCCATTTGTATGTCTTCCTTTGAGAAATGTCTATTAATGTCCATAGTCCAATTTTAATGAGATTTTTTAAATTGTCGATTTGTTTGAGTTCCATGTATATTCTGGACGTTAGTCTGTTCTCAGATGAATAGTTTGCAAATAATTTCTTCCCTTAATCAGGTTGTCTCTTCATTCTGTTGATTGTATCTTTTGCTGTGCAGAAGCTTTTTAGTTTAGTATAGTCCCATTTGCCCATTTTTATTATACTTGTCTGTGCTACTGAAGTCTTAGCCATGAAATCTTTGTTAGACAGATGTCTTGAAGTGTTTTTCCTATGCTTTATTCTAGTAGTTTTATAGGTTCGGGACTTACATTTAAGTTTTTAATTCATCTTAAATTAGTTTTTATATATGGAGAGAGACAGGGGTCCAGTTTCATTCTTTCGCATGTGAATATCCAATTTTCTCAGCATCGTTTAGTGAAGAGGTGTCCTTCCCTCAGCATAGGTTTTTGGCACATTTATCAAAAATCAGTTGCCTATAAATATGTGGATATAGTTCAGGACTCAGTATTCTGTTCCATTGGTCTATGTGTCTGTTTTTTATACCAGTATCATGTTTTTTGGTTACTATTGTCTTGTAATATATTTTGAAGTAGGTAGTATAATGCCTCCATCGTGATTCTCTTTGTAGAGGATGCTGTTGGCTATTCGGGCTCTTTTTCAGTTCCATAAGAGTTTTATAATTTTTTTTCGAATTCTGTGAAAAGTGACATTGGTATTTTGATAAGTATTGCATTCAATCTATAGATTACTTTGGGCAATATGATCATTTTAGCAATAACAATTTTTTCAATCCATTAGCTTGGGTTGCCTTTTCTAGGTTGATGTCCTCTTCAGTTTCTTTCATCAGTGTTTTGTCTTTTTCCCCATAGAGGGATTTTCCCTCCTTGGTTAAATTTGTTTCTACGTTTTTAATTTTTATCACTATTGTAAATGGTATTACTTTCTTGATTTCTTTCTCAGGTATTTATTTGTTGGTGTATAGAACACTACCGATTTTTGTGTGTTGATTTTGTATCCTGAAACTTTACCGTACTCATTTATCAAATCCAGAAGTTTATTGGTGGAGTCCTTAGGTTTCTCTAGATAAAAGAACATATCATTTGCAAAGAGGAAAAATTTGACTTCCTCTTTTTCAATTTGGATATCTTTTATTTCTTTCACTTGCCTGATTATACTGGCTAGGATTTCTAGTACTATACTGAATAGATGTGGTGAAAACAGACACACTTGCCTTGTTCCAGATCTTAAAGAAAAAGTTGTAATCTTTTCCCAATTCAGTATCATGTAGGCTGTGGGTTGGTCAGCTATGGCCTTTATTATTTTGAGGTATGTGCCTTGTATTCCTGGTTTGCTGAAATTTTTTATTACAAAGTGATGTTGAATTTCATCAAATGCATTTTATGCACCTATTGGGGTAATTATATGGTTTCTGTCCTTCATTCTGTTGATGTAATGTATTATGCTTATTGATTTGCATATATTGGGCCATCCTGCATCCCTACTATAAGTCCCACTTTATTGTAGGGTATTATCTTTTTGATGTGCTGTTGAATGTGGCTTGCTATATTTTGGTGAGGATTTTTGCATTTATGGTCATCATGGATATTGGAGTGTAGTTTTCTCTTTTTTTGTTATGTTCTTGTCTGATTTTGGTATCAGGGTAATGCTGGCATCACAGAATGAGTTAGGCAGAATTCTCTCATCTTAAGGCAATGTTTTCAAATTATTTAAGAAGGTTTTATATTCTTTATACATTTGGTAGATCTTGTCTGTGAATCCATCAGGTCCTGGGCTGTTCTTTGTTGGGAGGCTTTTTAATACTGATTGATTCTCACTGTTCAGATATTCTACCTCTTCTTTATTCTATTTTAGTAGGTTGTATGCTTCCAGAAATTTATCCACTTTCTTTAGGGTTTCCAGCTTATTAGTGTGTAGTTGTTCATAATAGTCTCAGATAACCTCTTGTATTTCTGTCATATCATTTGTAATGTCTTCTTTTTCATTTCCAACTTTGCTTATTTGTGTTTTCTCTCTTTTCTTTGTTAGCCTTCTAGCGGTTTATCAATTGTGTTTATCTTATTGAAAAACTAACTTTTCATTTCATTAATCCTTTATGTTTTTTTAGTCTCCATTTTGAAAAAAACAACTTTTCACTTCATTAATCCTTTATATATTTTAAGTCTCTACTTTGTTTATTTCTACAGTGATCTTTATTATTTCTTTTAATTTCGGGTTTGGTTTGTTACTGTTTTTTTAGTTCCTTGAGTTGCACTGTTAGGTTTTATATTTGAAATCTTTCTACCATTTTGATGTAGGCATTTGTTTATTGCTATAAACTTTCCTCTTAGCATTGCTTTTGCCATATCCTACACGTCCTGGTATGTGGTGTTTTGATTTTCATTTGTTTCAAGAAATATTTTGACAACCATCTTAATTTGATTGACCCAGTGATTGTTTATGAATATGCTGTTTAATTTCCATGTATTTGTATCGTTTCTACAGTTCCTCCTGGAACTGATTTCAGGTTTTATTCCATGGTGGTCTTAGAAGATACTTAGTATGATTTTGATTTGTTTAAACTTGTTGATACTTGTTTTGTGGCCTAATATATGTTCTCTCTTAGAGAATGTTCCATGTGCTGATGAGAAGGAAATATATTCTCTAGTTGTTGGATACAATACTCTGTAAATGTGTGTTAGGTACATTTGTTCTAATGTCCCATTTGAATCCAATGTTTCTTTCTTGATTTTCTTTTTAATACTGAGAGTGGGGTGTTGAAGTCCCTGACTGTTATTGTATTGAAGCCTCTGTCTCTCTCTCTTCAGATCTTGTAATATATGCTTTATAAATCTGTGTGCTACAGTGTATTTAGGAAATATATTTAAAATTGATCTAATGTCCTATTTGAATCCAATGTTTCTTTCTTGATTTTCTCTTTAATGTTTTTGAAGTCCCCCAATATTATTGTGAAATAATTGAAGTTTACCTCTCATTTGGATCTAGTAATATATACTTTATGAATCTGTGTGCTTCAGTGTTCGCTGCATATATATTTAGAATTGTTATTTCTTTTTGCTGAATTGATCTCTTCATCATTATATAGTGATCTTCTTTGTCTTTTTTTCTTTTTTCTTTTTTTTTTTACTGTTTTTGACTTAAAGTTTGTTCTAATTATAGGTACTCCTGTTCACTTTTGGTTTCCATATATGTGGAATAACTTTATCCATTCCTTTACTTTGAGTATACATGTGTCTTTACAAGTAAATTGAATATCTTGTAGACAGCATATAGTTCAATCTCGTTTCTATATCTTCTAGGTGGATAATTTAACCATTTACATTTAAGGTTATTATTGATATGTGGAGTTTTGTTCCTGTCATATTGTTAATTGTTTTTTGGTTATTTTAATACTATAGTGGTGCCATTTGAGTCCTTTCTCTTCCTCATTTGTGTGTTTGGTTTACCAGTGAGTTTTCTACTTTCATGTGTTTTCAGGATGGTAAATGTTATGCTTTTACTTCTAGGTTTAGGACCCCCTTGAACTCTTCTTGCAGGATTGAACTAGTCATAATTAATTTTCCCAGCATTTGCTCATCTGGGAAATACTTCCTCTTTCATTTGTGGATAATTTGGCTAGATATATTATCCTTAGGTGACAGTATATTTATTTTTTTTCTTTTCGCCCTTTGAATATGTCATCCCATCCTCTCCTGGCCTATAAGGTTTCTGCTGAGAAATTCATTGTTAGGCTGGTGGGTGTTCCTTTGTACGTGAGTAGGTACTTTTCTCTTGCTATTTTTAGAATCCTCTCTTTGTCTTTGATTTTATGTACTTTGACTATAATGTGTTGTGAAACCGTCTTTGCATTGTATCTCTTTGGGGATCTTTGAGCCTCCTGTATCTGGGCATGGAATTCTCTTGCTAGATTTGGAAAGCTTTTATCTGTTATTTAGTTAAATAGGTTTTCTAACCCTTTCACATTCTCTTCACAGGGACACTGAACGTTTGACTATTTATTTGCTTTATGTTTTCCCGAAAGTCATAAAGGCTTTGCTCATTCTTTTTTATTCTTTTTTCTATATTTTTATTTTACTAGATTATTTCAATAGATCTGTCTTCAAGTTCTGAGTTTCTTTCTTCTGCTTGACCTAGTCTATTGTTAAATTTTTTAAATTTATTTTGTATTTCTTTTGGTAAATTCTTCAGTTCTAGAATTTGTTTGGCTTTTTCAAAATTTTCTATTTCATTAGTAAATCTCTCATTCATATCTAGAAAAACATACGAATTGTTTTACTGATTTCAACGTATTGTTTTTGAGAAATCTCTTGTATCTGCTGAGCTTCTTTAAAATTGGTATTTTGAATTATTTATCTAGGATTTTGTGAATTTCTTTTAGACTGTGATCTGTTCCTGGAGAATTATTGCTTTCTATTCAAGGTGTTATATTTTCTTGCTTTTTCACTTTTCCTGGATCATTACATTGATATCTGTACATCTGGTGTAACAGTTGCTTCTTCCAATTTTTCGAATTTTCTTTTGTAGGGGAGGATTTTTTTTTCTGAAGATTTATATATGTTACTGGTTAGGTAGGGTACTTTGGCCTTGAATTTGGATGCATGCAATAGGGTAGTCTCTGTATGATTTCTTTGGCTATAAACAACACCAGTGGTATCTGTGATTTCTTCAGTGGTTTTGGGTGTGATAATTAGTGGAGGCTGTGGTGAGTTTTAGCTGGGGACCAGAATGCCAGGTGGGCCAGTCTTCAAGCCCTAGTGGTGGTAGGTGTAGTGGGCTGAGCATACCTTGTCTTGAGCTCCAGAGTGGTATGTGATGGCTTCACTGTTAGTGAGCTCAGTTGAGCCAATTCTTGGGTTTCCACGTGGTTTGCTCAGTTGGTAGTGGTGGATTGGGCATGTGGACATGTTATTGGGCCCTTGGACAGTGCATGTGATGTGGGCAATGTCAGCAGCAGTGGTAAAAACAACCTACTAGAACCCTAGCAATCCATGCTGGTGGTGGCAGTGAATATGATAGGCTGAGTGGGCCAGCCCCCTCACCCACAAGTAGCTCATGTAAGTGGTCGTCAGATGTGGTAGTATTGCCAGTTTAAGTCAACCCTGCCTCAGACCCTGGGAGGAGTGCTAAGGTGCCAATAGTGGTGGACTGGGCTGGGTGATCTCCAGGCCCCCAGATGGTACACTCGGAGGATAGGACTTGGGTTGGCAGATTGGTCTTCAGGCTCCCTGAAAATAAGCTCTGGCACTGGTTGTGATAGGCAGGGTTGGGATTGTCCCCATACCATCAGCAGAATGCTCGTGTGGAAGCAGTGGCAGCTGCATTGCAGGCTTGCCTCCAAGAAGGGCAGGACCCCGCTCAGTGGAGGCAGTGAAGGCAGACAGCTGTGGGGCACGTGCTTTCCTCACATCATGGTTGCACAACAGTCAGAGCAACAACAGTGGGACTTGTCCTCAAGGTCCGTGACAGTGCCTGGCCTTCCCTATCCCTACTCAGCTCAGTGGCAACTGTGATGACAACAACCCCAGAACAAAATGCAGACGTTTGTAGGCCTGACTCTAAGAATGGTGCCAGCAGACTGTGGAACTCAGTGTGAATTGTGCTTCTGGAGCAGTGCCTTGGCTTCGCCTCTAGGCAGCACCCTATGTAAGGTCTCAAGGTCTTTGAAACCAAAGGGCTTTCCTGCAGCTAAGATTTTAGAAGTTTGCAGAAGGAAAGTGGAGCCCCAGGAGTCACTCACTTAACATTTCCTCATGTCTGGGAGCTCCTCTCAGCTCCCAGCAGATCTCAGCCCAGCAGTGCAGGCTACCTCGCTTCTGGCTTCTCTCTTTGCTTTTGGTGCTTTATCTCACTTCTCTGTTGAATTCTAATGTTCTCTTTTAGATGATCTATTCAAAGTGTAAATATCTGCTTGATATTTTGGTTCCTCTCTATGAAAGAGGCACTTACTAGATGCATCTAGTCAACCATCTTCAGAAATTGGTATATTTTTATATGCAACTTTTGGCATTTATTTTCTCCTATGCTAAATTACTATTCGGCAAATATAAATTCAACATTTGCTGATTTGTAGGATAAAACTTGAAAAAATGTTAAGACAGCAGCTAAAGCACATTAGAACAACCTGGATTTTTAGAGGACTTATTCATAACAATTTCTATAAGTTGGTTAATGTCCAACTAACATTTTGTGACACATATTTTGTGACACATATCAATTCTTATATCATAAAAAAATGTGTGGAGTTGTTTTGTTTGTTTTTGGATGTGGAGTTTTTAATATCTAGATTTAAGTTAGAGGTCTTTTCTATGACAATTTGGCCAATTTTCATTTTTCTATATGCCTTTCTATTAAATTCTCCTGTTTAACCATTTAAAAGCTGCTATAGTAAGTCAGTGATGTCATAAGTCAAGCTCAACAGAAGTACAAATACAAATAGACATATAAATATGCCCAAATAAAATTACACCGCATGCTTTTCAAGGAGTAAAAGTTTTTTTCCCATTTCGTTGCATCATCTTACTGAAGACAGCATGTACAATATACAAATCACATTTTTGACCCTTTGTTTTGATATTGTTGAACACTTAAATGAGAGACTTTAAACAGTTGTGATAGTTACTTCTTGTCAATTGATGAAGAAAACGATGCACTTAATAGAGATATTTTAAAATATCTCTATCTGTGCAACCTTCTATGTTGCACCATGGAGAGATGAAGCAGAATAGAGGAAAGTTACTATAATATAATTTTCAGTGGGCTCAGTGACTCTCTACAATGTAAAAAAGAGTATTATTCAAATCTAGCTTAAATATAAGCAATGAAAGAAGAAAGTGTTGTGTGTTTTATAGTGACAACAAAGTGTTTGGCGTTGGGAATAATTAATTGCCTTTACAAAACAGCAGGAGTTCACTTAGATAAATAACCAGCATTTACATGTACTTGTAAAAAAAGTGAGATAAACTTACCAGCAACTACTAATCTAAGAACAAAGACTATAATAATGGCTGTAAACAATCTTTATTTTCAGTCAAGCTATCACAAAAATGTTTACTTCTCTACAAACAGACGTAAAACAGCTTTTGGTTAAATGTTAACTTCTGTGAAAATGGGTATATAAAGTACTTTTCAATACCAAAATGTTTTGCTGTATCTAAATATAAAATAGTAAAAATCTGAAAATACTATTTCTCAGAGTAATGTATTAGTACAAAATACATATAACATGCTATAAATATCTACATTTGAATAAATCTTTCTGCAAACAGAAGGATTTCTGTGGGTCTGTGTTAAATTGGCAAACAGATCACTAGTATGTTAAGATTTGGCTTCATTACCTCTTAAACAAAACATTTCGGTATAATTTCAAAATATTTATATAATATGCCAGGATTTAAATAGAATATTAGTTAAGAATAACTTCTAGAATGGATTCAGGAAATGTATTTTTATTCTGCCTTGTTCCAATTTGGAAATGTATATATACTTTCAGGAATGACTCAAATCAGTTCACATTTATCCACTGGCAGTGCAATCAAGAGAAATTATTTGGAATTAACTTAGTTTCATTTTTTATCAAGTTAATGTTTATCATCTACCATTTTACTTCCCAGATAATAATCCAAATATATATATCACTCTCTAGTGATGTCTTAAGCAATTACGCATGTACTTTAATTCTTTTGCTTTACAGAAGTTATTTTACTTTTATATTTCAATTTATAAAAAAATTTTGTCCCAAGAGTTTATACAAATAATCAGGCTTTACATAGCAGAGAAAAAAATAAATAAATATTTTCACCTTTTTCATACTCTACCATTGCCTCTAAATTTTCTTCTAGAATGCAGTATAAAAATCCCAAAATTATTAACCTTGAAAAAAACAAACAAACAGAGGCAACTGTATCCAAGTATATTGAATGCATCATTCAGATGTATTCTACTTTGAAGAGCCAGTGCATGGCATTTTTTAAAGTATGAGATGAATAATACTAAAATTGTCACTTCTAATTTCTTTAAATATAAATCACATGATGATAAATCATAGACTTCTGTTGTGTTAGGCATCTGCAGTCTTAGTGTGTGTTAATACCCCTGAGCACAGTGTAGTGCATTTTAACTAATATTTAATAAAATTTACAAGGTGCATAATATATACTAAAATTTATATGGCCTATTAATCATACCAATTATTAACAAAAACATCAACTCAAGCACATAATCCTGAGTAAATATATCTGAGTCAAAATCAAGGTAAAGGTAAATTAAAATCTTTGTTTTTCAAGGTGTATTTTGAATAATGGGTGAGTACATCTAGCTTTCTGCCTGCTGGCTGGAAGTTTTCATGATTGTCTAGATTCACATTACCAGTTCCCTTTGCTCATTATTCCCCCTTGGCTAATTGTCTCTTTCCTTCATTTGTACTAATTAGGCTACATTTTGTTTGGCACATTAGCTTGAATTGTGTCACCAAGGTAAAACAACTTTAATAAAGCCTAGCTATGCAACATTGCTACTAAGGTCATTATCAATCTGAAATGTACCTTCAAAAATGAATTTAAATAAGGTGTAGTCAAATGATGTATAAAGACACATATTTTAATTTTTTGGAAAGTAACCTCATTCTCATATCTTTTCTTTACCTCTTTTAAATATTTTCTATGAAACTTGTGATGTCAATTTTTATTTCATAGATGTGTAAAAGTTTTGTGCTTTTAAAAGTTTAATCATCTTTTCTCACTGTCTTTTATATTTCCTATTAGATACTATTGGTCCTGTGGTCATCAGAAATTATAATAGAATTGGATAAGATTGCTGCCATTTGGTGCCCAGATTGCTTCAAAAAATTGTAGGAGACTGCCATCCAATAAGTTGACTTGTTCTATAATTTTGCAAGCTGATCATGCTGATGAATTTGTGACCATATGTAGAGGCTCCACTGAATGAGCAAACAGAGAATTTTGCCTCAAGCAAAGAAGTTGAAACTTACTAAGTATGTATCCTTTGCCTGAAGTAGTTGTTTTAATAATTCCAGAGAGTAAGACAAGATTCCAACTCCATTATATGTTTCTATCAAGATGTTATCCTTGTCCCGAGAGACTTCTGTCTAACTATTGTTGGGAAGTGGCCATTTAGTAAGAACAGATGGTGACAACAGGCACAAGAGAATATGGACAACTTCCAGGTCTCAGAGAAATAGAATCATGATCTTAGCTTTGAAAACAACTTAAATCCTACAAGGGAGGTAAAGCATATATAATAGATCCAGGAACAATGAAAAGACAACCATAGATCATGACCCAGTTACAGGTTTCTTGCCATCTCCTAATAGGAAAAGTCTCAGAGTTAGGGAGCTGCTGCAAGAAAAGCCCAATGATAAGATTCACATCAGAAGCATGTAAAGTCATTGTGTGGATAAAACTATATTAGTAAATTAAGAAAATCATGATGGCATTATTAAAGTGGAATAATTATTACAGTGAAAGTTACATAAAAATGCACAGCTTAGTAACCTTAAAGGGTAGTTTTTTATTAAATGAAAATACATTAATCCATAACTCATATTTCTTAATGCATAACAAGCAAATAGTCTTCAAAGAATTTGCAAAAAGGAAGAAATTGAATGTAATATGTTTTAAAATATCATTATATAGAAATTAGATAATTAATATTGTGTTTGTCGATTCATAAGTCATTTTGTATCATATGGTGAACAATAAGATTTTCAAGCTTAGATTCTCTAAATGCTAACAATCAGCAAAAAGCAGGTGATCTGTTTATATTTGTTTGATTTTACTGCCAAACATACAAAGTCAATATCTAGAGGTGGGTGAAACAAAGCACAAGTGCATGATTTACACAGGATCAAAGAAATAGAATAGAATAGTATCTTGCTAACCTCACCCTCATAGTGGATGGATCGGATGACCCAATACATATATACATACCTTATTAAATATATATATTTAATAACTGTGCCCCAGAAATGTGAATGTAATTGTAATAATTTTTTTGAAAATTGCTGTAGATCAGTATTCTAATGTTTTTACTCTAGGTTTCATCTTTAATAATATTAATAAGACATAATATAATTCACTTTTTTTAATTATAATTTAATCTGGAGCCTGAAGTTTCTAAACACCTTCTCAAGCTTGCTAAGTGTCACCCTATATGATCCATTCTGTCACTCCAATGTGCCAAAATCTTTTTGAGATTCTAATTCAGTCATCTAAAATACCTATTATTCCAGGTATCTGCCGGTATCCTAAAAATTGTTTCCAGTATTATACAAGCTACTGACTGCATTTGGTGGGAGTACTGTGGAGGTTAAAGAGTCAAATATTATCATAAATTTTTCCCTAGTTTGAAATTAACATATAATTTCATACATATTTCCAAGATCAGTTTATGTATGACATGAGAATTATGTAAGTTGATATAACATATTACATTCCAATTGCATAAACGAAAACATAGCAAACATTTTCTGAATCCATTTAGACTCATTCCACTTTGTTAGTGCTGAAGCCTTTCCTCTTGCCTGCAATAGCTTGTGGTGAAAGCCAGCAATCAGCAGATCACACAGCCATCCACCTGTTACCCTGGCATCAGGGAATGTACACTGAGGTAATTTAGCTTCTCTTAGGCTCAAAGCCTTTTTCTGCTACACAGCATAGCCAGGGCACATGGTCAGGTAATTCCCAACTCTAACCTCTACAGTGTGAGGTTCCATGGTGTAATGGTGAGCACTATGGACTCTGAATACACCAATTGTAACCTCCGCTTCAAGGCACTAAATGCCTAGAATGGATCTGAAAAGTATAATTTTCTCCCCACACTGCCATCTTAGGACCAGCCAAGGGAGTCCATGGTCAGTTGTCCAAACATGTAGTTGACTATTATGAGGTGCTAATCCTGCTCACAGGCTGCCACCTTGCTTCATCCTATCACATTCCTCTTGTCTGCCTCACAAAAGAATCAAATACAGAAAAACTGACAGTTGAAAGAGATCAGGACAGGAGTATAAGATAGTAATTGTATGTGAGAGAAAAAGTTGCAGGGCTTTGCTGGTAAAAACAAACCAAATAATTATAGAGAGGTCATGTGAGAAGGTTGTTGAAAATTTTCCCTTAAATCTTCACAATGTCCAGGGGATATATACATTATGTTGTTGTTTGTAAAATATCTTCTGAGATTATTTTTTGCTTTTTTGTTTTTGTTGTTTTTGGTGGTCTAGTCCTTTCCAATTTCATGAGTAATTGGAAGGCTGAAACATCATGGAGTTGTTTGAAATAATGATATCTTGGCTGTTGTTTGAAGGGATCTTTCACACACAATATAACATTGAAAGTCATATTTTATTTCCCCATATAATCTTATAACATGTGAAGTAATAATAAAAAACCCTGGCTCATTAGCAGGCACTAGGAATGGGAGTGATTAATATTTATCTTTTCTTTGGTACCATTATTATTACAGAATCATGCTGACAGACTTTTGATGCTACAAACTTCTATAGGAACATAAGTTAAGGTACTCAGATTTCAGATAGTTCCTTCTGTTTCTTCACACTCAATATTAAATATAGGCATCTTTATTCATGAAGGCAATTGAACCAAAGCTGACATGGAGATTTTATATCTCTATCATTCATATACTCTGCAATACTCTATGCACTTATTTAAAAATAAACAAAAGATGAAGATATGGTCATATGGCCATTGGTTGAAGGAAAGTATTATTCTGATGTGAAACAATGTTGCACAATTAGTTACTGAAATAAATTCTATATAGGAGGGGTATGTACAAGGGGCTAGGAAAGTATGTTGATGAATAGTTAATGAAATATGGGGGTATGGGGAAGAAAATGCACATATTTGGGGGGAAGATAATATCTAAAATATGGCTTAAAAGTTGATTAGTGCATAGATAGCTTTTGGACGGTTAGGGAACACATATATTATTCATGTTCTTTTTAAATAACATTTCATTACACCATTGAACCAGCTCTTTTCTACAGCTATTTTTGATCAAACTATTCTAAAAGCATGTAAAAATGTTTCGAAGGATATTCATATATTCTGAAAACTAAATGTTTTTTAAACATTAGAAAAAATAAGCAAATTAGACTTGTTTTCCGGAAAGAAAAATCCAAGAGACAATGATACAAGTTTCCAGGAGTCTTCTGCCTTTATTCTTTCAATTTTGTGAAACAATATAGAGTGAAAACTTCCATCTTCCAGCTCTCCTCTTAGAAGAATGGGATTTGGCCAGATATGATGAGTTGGATTCTAGCAATTTTCCTCAAATGTCTGACCCCTAATCTAGGTACAGTTACAAATAAACTTTGCAGATATAGTAAAGATTACCAATTAGCAGACTTTAAAATTAAGACATTACCTTGGATTATCCAAGTAGGTACAACATATTCACATAATCCCAAAAGCAGCAGAAAAAAGTGGGAGGGAAGAAGCTTAAGAAGTTGGACAAATTTAAAGCATGAGAATGAATCATCAGCATTCATTGCTTTCAAGATGGAGAAAGAACTGCAGCTTATCTCCAGAAGCTGGGAAGGATCCCTGGCCAATCAGGAAAAAACATCAGGAACTCAGTCCAACAGTCCCATTTAACTAAGTTCTGCCCAAACCTCAGCGAGCTTGGAAGTACATTCCTCCATTCAGCCTGAAAAAGGAACACAGCCTGCTAAAACCTTGATTTTAAGCTTATGCATCTCTGTCAGAGAAACAAGTGGGCTACACTGTGCTCAGACTTCTAACCACAAAAATGGTGAGAAATCCAGTAGGTGCTATTTTACATCATTAAATTTGTGACAATTTGTTAAAGCAGCAATAGAAAGGTAATCCACCAACATTAGCAAACTCTTCCCCTCCTCTGCATTTTCCCACATTTTTTTGACTTAATTATTTCCTGTTTATCTGCAGAATTAGGTTCTAGTAAAAGTGAGGAGCCACGATCCTAGACACCTAAGAGTGAGAGAACAGTCAACAGCATGAGCTGTATTACCTTGCAATTTCTTCTTTCTATCTCCTTGTAGCCATGACAATTACTTTTTATTTGAGGGCAAATAAAGTTAAATATGTAATTTTGTTGTGAGAATATTGGTTCCAACTTACTTTGTTCTGAAAAAAATTATAAATTATCATTCAAAAACAAAGTGTTAATATTCTCCCCAGGATATTAAAGGCTTTCCAGCAAGGGTCCTAAACTTTTATATTTGTTTTTTAGATGGAAAAAGTGGCCAATGTAGGAGCTAAGTTGAAAGAATATAGACTTGAGGAATAATTTTGGAGTGTTTTTCTGACAACGTGTGGGTAAGATGCAAGTACTTGGAACAAACAAAAATATGACTAAAGCAACCAAAAGCATAACCAAAAGTTTCATAAATTCAAAAAGAACAAAACATTTCAAGGAAACGTGAAACAGTCCTAACTGTGGCTCCTGAATTTTAATATAAGGAATTGGATTTGATAAACAGGAGCACATTAGTTTTCTTAATTAAATTAAATTTTGCTGGTAAAAATCAGATGTAAGTGTATTGAGAAGTGAGTACAAAAAATGTGTTATTGAGAAGTTTATATGATAAACGGACAAGTGATAGAAGTTAATATTAATAGGTGAATTGGATTAATACATAATGGAAGAAATTATTTAGAATGAAAAACACTTTTGCTTGTCCATAACTGAGAAGAATTCCTCAATGAAAGAGATATTTTAAAGATGGAGAAAAAGAGAAATAAAAGCTAAAATAATAAGGATAAGTGATTATAACATTTTAATCAGTCTCTTGGAGTTTAAGAGAATAGCTGCCACAACTGGTAGTAAGGTAGTATGGGCATGTGGGGGAAATGAAAGGCCTGGTGGTCAACAGGTGAGCCTCACAGGGCTGCAGAGGGAATGCAGATTAGATGAGAACATGGAGGGGCACAAACGAGATGCCTGTGAGCCTGCAGGTAGTAGTAGGGCACTGACATGGGTGTGAGGATGTCCTTCAGAAAATTTCCCATTTTCTCAACTTAAGCATTGATTTCTATTCCTCTAAGCCCAAGAGGATGGATTTTGAAAGAGAAACAGGACTTGAGCACCACTGCTTAGTATTGGTACATGTCCTAAGGGCATGCGAAGTTCTTACTCTCATACTAAGTTTATCTCTGTTCATGAGAAAATTGCCTTTCAAATCTTCAATGTCTCTAAGATTTTTTAAAAGCTGTTTCAGTGGAAATGTTGACCAGTTCAACTTTCAACTGCTATTACTGAAAACCAGTACAGATACAAGTTCAAATTTGACTCTTTGGCCGGGCATGGTGGCTCATGCCTGTAATTCCAGCACTTTGGGAGGCCGAGGCGGGTGGATCATGAGGTCAGGAGATCGAGACCATCTTGGCTAACATGGTGAAACCCTGTCTCTACTAAAAATACAAAAAATTAGCCGGGCATGGTGGCAGGCACCTGTAGTCTCAGCTACTTGGGAGGCTGAAGCAGGAGAATGGCATGCAGTGACAGAGACGTGCCTTGATCCACCTGGGGACAAAAATCTGTCTCGAAATTTGACTCTTTATAGCTCTTTGTTTGTTCATTCTGGGCTACTATAACAAAATCCCATAGACTGAGTAACTTATAAATACTAGAAATTTCTTTCTCACAGTTCTGGAGGCTGGGAAGTCCAAGATCAGGGCACTGGCAGGTTCTTTGCTGAGGGCCCAGTCTTGCTTTCAAGATTGTTGCTGTATCCTCACATGATGGAAGGGAGAAAAAAGGGATAAAATCTGTGTCCTCACGTGGCTTAAGAGATGGAAAGGCAAAAGGCCTACAGTGCTCTTTTCAACCTCCTGTATAAGGTCAGGCATCTCATTCAAGATGGCTTCTCTCATAATTTAGTTGTCTCTTAAAAGTACTACCCCTTAATATTATTATATTGGTGATTAAGCTTTGACATTAAGACTTTAGCAATCCCTAAGACTTATATATTCAAATTTGCAGAAAATTCCTTTGTGCCTTTATACTCAGATTCACATCGTTTTAGTAATAGCAAACTATCAAATAAATTATAAGTTTTCTTTCATTATACTTTGTAACATGTATATGTATGGCATGACCAAAGCTCTTTCTGCCCGTTAGAAATTATAGAATGATACAATTGTGTTTTTTTGGGGTTTTTTTGTTATTTTTGCCTTAATTTCCCAATAGTTTTTCTCAGTCAAATATTAATATTCATTGTTTGGGAAATAGTGAACTTCACAATTATTTCTTTCTGCTAAATGGAATAATCAATAAGGAAAACTAAGAACTTGTTTGTTTAAAATAAAAAGTATTAAAAACCTATAAATAATCTCTTAATATGATTTATCTTTCCATTTTTGCTATTTCAGGCTATGGATTGAGTCTATAGATCTTCATCTTTGCTTTGCAATTTGATTCTACTTTCTCTTAGAGTTGCCTTTTTGAATATTCCTGCTGCAACCCAAAATTTATCTCTCTGTTTCTTACTTTGTGTTGTTAACTTTACAAACACACTTAATTGCTCCCTTTCTGATGAGTTTGTGCCAAGGACATACCTGACTAATTAATCCATTTATAATATGTCAAAAATAAACAAAAACTCATTTTCCAGTGCCATCCAGATTGCTAATTTTAATTAATTAACTTAACTCTTAACTTATTTGATTTTAAATTAGTTTATTTAATTTTTTCAGTATTATCCATATTATTAATTTTCAACATCCATCTTCATATGGTTAAGAGGTTTTTTCCTAGTTCTAATATTTAATAGCTTTGACTTTAGCAAGTCACTTAGGATTTTTTGTGCCTTTTTCCTCATTTGTAATAGAATGACATTAATGCCTATCTCACAATGTTCTTTTCAAAATTAAATACTTAATTCCTACAAATTGAAGGGAACAGTTGCTGTACACAGTAAACATTGAAATGCTAACTGTTGTGATTATGATTTTAGTGTGAATTTACTATAAATAATCTTATTTTATTATATATTGAATACATGCCAAATAATATGCCTTTATAAATTTGTACTCCTCATCCATTATATTACTATCTACATTAATTCTATGATTAAAAATACATGCTCCATATTTTCTTCAAAATACCTTACTAAATAATAGTATATCCTAGGCTTGTTAGTTATTAAATACTTTACCAGTCTGGTAAAGATGGTGAACTGCTAGTTTTCCCTTATTTTTATTTTAGAACTTTTATTGGCTTATTAAATACCACAAATATTTTTCTAGATATTGATCTTAACAAAAATCTTTTTAAAATCTAGGTTAAAGCAGATGGTCCATGTAGGAAGAACACATTGGTTAACTCAATTTCATGAAGTAATATGAATCTTTGTATACAGAATCTTCAGTAGAGTCAGTTTTGCTGACCAGGTTGACAAAGCTTATGACATATCAAACAAATATGGGCATAAATAATGTCGTAATTTTGTAAGCACAAACTAATCTTGAAAGCAGTATTTTTCTTTGACCAAAAACTTCCTAAAAAATGATTTAAAACAACAAAAAATAATTAGGGGTTTTATTTTTCAAAAGCAATTATTGTTTGTAAAGAAATCACTGCTTATTAAATTCATCTAAAACATTATTATAGGAGTTTTACTCTGCTGGTTTTAAAGAAAATTTTAGGAATTTAATAAACAATTTGGAACAACAAGCACGTTAGCATTTATCAATGGTACTGTATTTGTATAAGCTGTATTACAAACTGCAGTCTTACTGAGAGTTTTATAATTTAATAATTGTGGTAAGAAACAACTTCAAAGAAATTCAACAGTTATCATTCTCTAGCCTTAGCATTTACAGGCATATAAAATAAAACCCACTGGCAGCTATTTCTTTATCTACATAATACCACAAAAGAGAAATGCTTATGGAGAAATTTGGGTATCGTATGGTTAGTTTTCAAAATGTTAAAAAATATTCAACCTTTTTAAATTATAAAATTCAAATTATATCTTTTAAAACATATTGTCCACAGGGTTAAGATTTGTAGTGCAGTACAAATATTTCATACTTTCAACAAATTACTAAACAAACATTTTGAAATGAGAAAACACAGACTGCATTCATTGAATGATAGATAATTTAACAGCACAGCCATTAAAAACATCCAGAAATCATGAGAAAACTTGCACTTACTGAAAACAAAACAACCACAGGGTACTGAAACATATTTTGGAAATATCAATCAAACTTGTAAGAGTTCAAAACAATTATATTTCCAAGATAACTTAGAGTTACATTGAGGAATTCAGAAAAGTATTTTAAATGTCTCAAACAGAAAAGAGATCATTTGCTACTTTAAAGTAACTGCAACAATTTTACAACATTGTGAAAAATTGCAATTTCAAAAGAATTATTTTCTTTAAAAAAAGCAACTTACCACAGAAAATTATTGAGTAACAGAAACAAATTTCAAAATAAATTCTGCATCTGTAAAATTTTAATTCATCCTCTGATTTTATGGCAACAAACAAAAAAATCATAGCTTCTAAATCTCAACATTTAATTTTCACATCACCTTGCTGAAATGGAAACAAGTTACAGCTTTCCATCAGTAGAGGTGTTATAAATAGGGAGACAGCAGTTCAAAAATAAAGAAACAACTAAACTTTTCATATTATTCTGTATCATCAAAAATTTTAACTTCAGGAGGTAAACAAAATAGTTTTTGGTTTTGCTGCAGTTGCTTTTAGGGACTTAGCCAAAACTGCTTTGCCAAGGCCTATATTGAGAGAAGTATTTCCTAAGTTTTCTTGTAGGACTTCTACAGTTTGAGGTCTTATATTTAAATCTTTAATCCATCTTGAGTTAATTTTTGCATGTGGTGAAAGGAAAGGGTCTAGTTGCAGCAACATAGATGTATCTGGAAGCCATGATACTAAGTGAATTAATGCAGGAACAAAAAACCGAACATCACATGTTCTCACTTTGTAAGTGGGAGTAAACATTGAGCACACATGGACATAAACAGGGGAACAATAGACACTATGGACTACTAGAGGGGGAGGGAGGGGAGTATGGTTTGTAAAACTACTGATTGAGTACTATCCTCACTAGCTGGGTGTAATATACCTACATAACAATCCTACACAAGTAACCTCTGTATCTAAAATAAAAGCTGAAGCTGTTTTAAAAAGTGGAATTTTATTAATATTAGTAACAAGTGACTGTTGTATGCAGTTTCTCATTCAATATCTAGATTTATATAAAGAATTTTCCTATCTGTCAAATTAGTAATCATGTCAAATTTTTATTTTAAGTTTTCTTCACATCTTATCCAAGGCCACCCATGTTTAATTGTGTAAAACATGTAAAAGCTAAACTAAGCGATGTGAAGTATATTAGTTAACCGTTAGGTAACTGTGAGTAATTTAAAATAATTGTTGTTTATAATAAAGTCTATCATATACATTTTGCCAATAAAGCTGAACTTTTTATTACATTTGAATTGCATACATGTATTATTATATTCCAGATCAAAACTAACGATCAGAATGTTTTGTTGGTTTTTGTAAAAATTTAATATAGAAAGTGCTCTTTTAAAGGTTCATTATTGGAAGTCATTCCACATTTGAAAATACCGTATTTCCGTGTGTGTGTGTGTGTGTGTGTGTGTGTGTGTGTACATGTGTTGTAGCCTAGAAAACCAGACTTAAATCAAAATAGGGTTATAGTAAAAAAATGCTTATGAAAAGTGGAAAGTAGTTTAATTGACAAGAACATAGGCTTGTATATGAATATGTATTAAATAAAAGCCGAGGAAATTATTTTTATCTCTAAAAATTTTAAATTACATTTTTGAATACTTTCATAATATAAAATTAATTCCTTCGCAAAAATATCTGAAAATTAAAACTTCATTCTTTTTTTCTATTAATGGAAATAATTTGACTATGAAATCAGATTCCTAAATGTTGAATTTATTCATGGTTTCTTATCTCATAAACTGTTCAATGAAATAAAAAAATACTTAGTCACAAGTATTGTTTAATCTTCTTATCTCATGTTAAATTAAAAAAAAAGCTTCATTAACTTAATTATTTTAACTCAATTCCATTTCCTAGTTTCCCTCTACTAAATCACTTCTTTTTGCACTACTTACTGCTTCTCCACAACTTTATGATTTGTTTTCCCTTGGAAAAATCAGTTTAGCATTGTTGTCAACAGTGTAAAATATGAGTTTATACTTCTTAAAACACATGAAGAATCAAACTATATTTGTAAAATTAGTTATGAAAAAAGGAAGGAAAATATATTCTTAAGTATCTTGTCTATTTCATCCACCTATCAACCTCTTTCATAAATGCAACTTCTCAATATTGTTCTATTTATTACTGCCTGGGAATACCAAGGCCACAGTTTACCTTGATTGCTCTAGGAAAAAAACATGTTTTCTAGAATTCCACAGCCACAGAAAAATACTGCCTAAGAAAAAGATGGGGATTGTGTTTTTAAATTAAATATGGCTTAAAATTAAAGAAAATATATTGTTTCTTGAAATGACTATCAATTAAAAATACAAATAAATATACCAAGAAGATAAATCATATATGCATAGAAATTTGTTTATATTAATTAACAAAAAGTATCAAAATGTTAAAAAGGCATAAATTACTATGTTCATAGTTATAGAACTATGTTCATAGTTATGGAAGTATCACAACTTAACTGTGGTACTGTAGAAGAAAGGGGTTTTAGAGAATGACTACTAAAAAAAGGGCGTTATGAATAATAAACCACAGTCTTCTGATCAAATACAGAAAGATGAACAGCACAAATCAACATATCATTTTTGTTTGCATACATTGCTATACAGTGCACTAATTAGTGGTCAAATTTATAATTAGTTTATAGATTACAAGATATAAACATAGAATTTGTAAAGATAAGTAAACAAATAATAAAAATAAACCTATGGCATTATGGTGTAGGCAGAAAACAGATCTAAATAAACTCAGAAACACATTCCTCACTCACATGATTACGTATTATAAAAATGTCGAGTTTTAGTCAAATTAATATAATTATAATATATTTGCACATTTTAAGAAGTTATGTTAAAAACTGGCCCCAATAATTTTATAGTTCATATAAAAGAACATTGCAATTTCTAAGAAATATAGCATAAAAAAATGAAGAAAATGTTCAATGTTCATTAACATAACTATAAGAGAACCCTAATAAATATCAACAATTATAATATGTTGATATTCAATTAAATTTAAATTGAATTGAATTATGATGTTTTATTTTAAAATGTTTTAGAATAATTGATTATATATCGGTTATAAAACAGAACATAATTATACAATCTCTAAGTAAATTTCAAATTGATTAGCAAGTTAAATGTAAAACAAACTGACAAGCATTTTATTTCTTCAAAAATAAGAATGGGAACTATATGAAAACAAGAGGAGTAGGTTACGTACTGATTTTAAATGAATGATAAATTTTCTGTAAAGCAAAGACTACATAAATGAAAACAAAAATAACTCTAAGAGAAAATATGTAAAACATAAAAGTCTGAAGTTGGATTGCTATGCCAATAAAGTTACATACCAACATATAGTATCATGTTGAATTTAAAAGAGTAAGTTCTAGGATAGATTGCATAGGTTTATTTTATGAATTAATTTATTATTTTTGTGATACAATATATGAAATTCTCATTTAAGAATGATGATAAAAATTCAAGTATACACAGCTAACTTACAGCTTTATTTATAATTGTATAAATTAGCATTATGCATGACACACGGTAAATGTTCAATAAATGTTAACCCTATTACTTGTAAGTATCAGTACTGTATAGACTATTTACAAGTCATTACAATAAGAAAGAAAACTTAGAATGGTGAGTGAAGGGCATATAAGCAATACAGAAAAAAGGCCACAGTATTCACAACATTGTCATTAATTAAATAGACAATATTAAAGGGTGAAATTTCTACAACATTTTTGGATTCTGGATGTATCTCTTTATTATATGATTTCCAAAGACTTTTACTAGGCAGTCATGCTCATCCAACTCTACTTTATATAATTAAATACGTCACCATAGGCAGTATATTTAAAAATTTTTATTGCAGCATGAATTGATAAAAAAGGAGATATAAAATAAAATAAACAGGTGTGGGGGAGAGAGAGAAACAAAACTCAAAAACAACTTGAATGGATACCATTAGAGAAATGGTTAGAATAATTACATTATATTCACATGTGACTCATTATAATGTTTGGCCATGTGACTTTGGCCAAAGGAATTTGACAAATGTTACCTATGCCTTGTCAAAGGAATGCTTTACATTCAGTTGTTTGATTTCACTCAGCATCTTTCAATCTGCCTTTTGCTATGTATACAACATATTTTAGGGGATTATCCTTCAGCCTTGACCATGGAATGAGAACACACATGGAACAGACATTCAAGTGATAGCAACCTGAAGCAGAGCTGCCATTGACTGTAGCTTTAGTATAAAATGAGTCAGAAATATAACATTTTGTTGATTTAATACACAGAGCATCAGTAGTTAGCTATTACTGCAAAAGCTGATTAATAATTCTGCAATAAAATATTACAAGGCTATTAAAATAATTAGATATGGCTATGTATTAACATGCAAATAAGCCAGATATACAGGTGCAGATGTGTTTATAATATGCAGCTTACAGAGTATTTTCTAATTTTAACTTGTTCTCTTAAAAACTGTTAAATGAATTTGTATGTATACATGTGTTATATTTGTGTAAGTATAAATAAATATACGTAAAGTAAAAGAAAAAAACAAACTTTAATTTTGGCTGCCATGAATAAAGGGAAAGGAGATGTAGCAGTGAGGGTTGGTCAGAAAAACTGGATTAGGGTGATACTATTAATTTTTCAATAAAGTATTTTATCAAACTAGCCTCTGTTTCTTCCATGATTAATTATAATAATTAAAATAATGTCAAAATAAAATGCAATGAACTTTCAACATAAAGATATTTTATCCCATTTTATGTCTTTAAAAAACATTGAAACTATTATAAAAAATACAAAAAATCATAAATGCTAACTTTAATTAAAATCGAAATGGCTCTTACTAACGAAAATAATCTAAAACTCAGAAATTTTAAAGCAAATCTTTACTGAAAGCTGGGAAATGATTTAAGCTCTCTCAAACTTTTGTTTTCACATGAATGATGGAGGTAACAGAAAAAATATTCTGTTCCCATAGGTGTGCAAAACAACATGTGGCAGAACTGCAGGAATAAAGCTAGAAAACCTTCTGTCATTACTGTCTAACAAATCACTCTGTGTATACTGAGACTTCTTTATCTGAGTGAAGTATAGAAAGAAGAGATAACATCAATTACATTACAATACTGAAGATTCAGACTAAAGGGTGTTTTTTGTTTTGTTTTCTTGAACTTTACTGATCCAATGAAAAGGGGAAAATGAGGGAAGATGGCCCATCTGGAATGAAGAATATAATGGATGGGGTCGTTAATAAGCAGGATAACAAATTAAAACTGATGAAGTTTCAACTTACATCTGGTCTCCTCCGAACAAATACACATTAATTATTTTGAAAGGTACTTATGTATTTAACTTGTAAACAACAAGAGAAAACTTAGCATATTTACTTTTGAGGTGAAGGTAAGAATTCAAGACATATTTGTTCTTGAACAGGTGGGAAAGCATCCAGCAGCACATTTGAGGTCAAAAAACTATGGAGTCAGTTCTACAAAGTTTTGAGGAGAACAAATGTGACACATGACATTGTTGTCCAGTCAAATTGTCATCCAAATAAAAAGTAAGAAAGCGACTAATAAAAGTTTTAAATTTTGTAAGAATTTAGGAAATATGTAGGCCTCGAATCCAGGTTAATAATAATATAATTACTGGCCGAGTTCAGTGGCTCACGCCTGCAATCCCAAGACCTTGGGAGGCCGAGGCAGGCGGATCACGTGAGCTCAGGAGTTTGAAACCAGTCTGGCCAACATGATGAAACCCCATCACTACTAAAAATACAAATATTAGCTGGGCATGTGGTGTGCACCTGTAATTCCAGCTACTCAGGAGACTGAGGCAGGAGAATCGCTTGAACCCAGGAGGTGGAGGTTGCAGTGAGCTGAGATTGCACCACTGCACTCCCAGCCTGGGTGACAAAGCAACACTTCATCTTAAAAAAATTAATTAATTAATCACAACAAAAAATATGGAAATTGAGAACCTTAATATATTAACTGCTACTGGCATTTTATCTATTTAAATACTAGGAATAGACAACAACTTTTGGGCCTGGACATATAATTATTTTGACCATAAAAGTAATAAAATTCTGATCTGAAAGATGTAAAATAAATGTAAGTATGCTTTCTGTACATATTTAGCAGCAATATAATAATAGAAATAATAACAATGGCAATGATAATGAAAACAACAAAATACAATCCTAGTCTTACAACTATTTTCATAATCCATTTTTATACCTGGGAAATACTTATAACAAACTAATAGTTATTATTCACTGGAAATTCAAATTTAATTATGTACCTAATTTTCTTTGGCAGTCTTATTGGTGGAGATGCATTTGCTGGAAAACAAAAAACAATGTTAATATAAAATCTGATACTGTACTAAATTGTGTATCATTTGGGGATAAAAAAGCTGTTACAAGAATATTTTTAGGACAATTGGAAAAATGTGGACATGGAATGGGTATTGGAAACTGAAAAAACATAGGCATGAAAAATGATTATTGTTAACTAAAAAATGCCTGGAGATATTATGTGAAGTACAATATCAATTTGTAAAATATATATGTTTATACAAACATAGAAAAAGATCCTAAAGAATACACTTTTAATGGTAGTTTGAGGGCCAAGAAAATGTACTTAATCATTATTTTATTTTTGTGCTTTCCCATATTTTCTCTGTATCTAATATATATGTATATATATGTACTTATTTGTTATATTAATTTTTGTTCTCTGTCTCTGAAATATTGCATAATAAAAAAATGGGGCTATATGGAAACTCTTTGTACTTTCTACTCAATTTTGCTGTGAACTTAAAACTTCTCTAAATATAAATTTTATTAGAAACACACAAACTATTCTTACTGTCATTTCATATCTTCATAATAATTCATTTAAAAAATGCATTAATTAATTTAGTTTAAGTTAGAGATTCTGGATTACTCATTTTCTCCTTGATCTCCTAAATACATACTTCCAGGCTACAGTATTTTATCCTAATATAATATATATTTTTTGCTTGCCAATTTCTGTGCAATGTATCATACTATGTTATAAAAAACTATGTAAAATGAAATTTAGTATATTTAAAATTTTTCCTTGGACTATAAACTTCTAACCAAGCATCTTCAGGATTAAATAATTATTGTGAATATTAACAAAAGCTAATTAAAATATAAATGTATTAGAGAGACTGATTAAAGTAATAAACACAAATAAAATTATATGGGAAATGCATCAAAAATGGCCTTTATAGGAATGTTCTCTTTCAATTATTTTGTGTTCATGTACAAATAGTATTTATTACTAGAATGATGTTAATCTTTAAACATTTACGAACAAAATGTATGTGGCCTCTAGTAAGTGTGAAACCTACAGAAAGTATTTAATGTTTGATATGTTAGTTGCCATAGAGGAAAATCATATTCTATTACAACTATTCTAGTAAGTATGTAAGTAGAATAAATAAATAAAGAGAGAAGCTGATGAGTGAAAGCTATTTTCAATATGTCTTCCCATTGTGTTGTTTCAGGATTATTCCTCAGAAGCTATAAAACCTTTTGTAATATTGGAAGTTGACAAGCCAAGCGTATTAAATGAAAACTGTCAAAAATCCTGCTCCCTTATGCTATTATGTGTGTACTTAGAATATCCAAACAGAGGTCAAACTATCTCATCTCTAGTGCCATGCTTCCCTTTTAACAATTATATACATAACACATGGAAAGAATTCATGTCACACAGAAGTATATGTTGGCTTGAGAGAACAGGCTTTTCAAACATCAAAATTTAAAATAGTCCCTTTGTTTTAAGATTTTACCTCTTGATAAGTGTACCACATTAAGTCTCAAGAAGAGATAGAGATAAGGTTTTATTTATTAAGGTGGAAATAAAGTTATTCCTGAGGGCCTTCTCAAGCAGAGCAAGTGAGAAAAGAATAAGTACAAATAGAAGAGAAGATTTAAAATTGATTCCTTAAAGATCCTCATGCTTTGAGAAATTCCTTGGAAGGTATTTTCATACCCCAGGGGTTCTCACACAATTGCTAGGTCCCACAATAGACCACCTGCAAGCTGAGGAGCAAGGAAACCCGTCCGTGTCCCAAAGCTGAAGAATTTGCAGTCTGATGTTCGAGGGTAGGAAGCATTCATCACAGGAGAAAGATGTAGGCCGAGAGGCTAAGCTGGTCTAGGCTCTTCATCTTTTTCTGCCTGCTTTTATATTCTGGCCACACTGGCAGCTGATTAGATGGTGCCCACTCAGATTAAGGGTGGGTCTGCCTTTGCTAGACCACTGACTCAAATATTAATCTCCTTTGGCAACACCCTCACATATACACACAGGATTAATACTTTGTATCCTTCAACTCAATCAAGTTGACACTCAGTATTACTCATCACAGAGATACTATAGAACAGAATGAGAATCACACTAAAATGGTAGATATCTCAGTAAAATGAGTTGATCTAGTTAATAGGTCAACCAGGGACTTCATAATGTATAGAATGGATCATCAGACCAAAAAGAGGCTGATAGATTTGAGAATATGTAATTGTAGCAAAAGACTATAGGTCCAGGAATTACTGAAACTTTGGGAAGTTTAGCAGTTTGGAGTTGTGACTGTGGGTGTGGTAGGTTGATCCGAGAGCAGAAGTGATAAGCAGACACAGAAAATGATAAGCCCTGGTATGGAATTGGTCATTCATACAGATCAGGTCTATGCTTGTGGGTAGGCAGAAAGACTTGATCCATGTTGTGAGGCTTTTAATAAGTGACATTGTTATATCTATTCAAAGATATTATTAGTAGTAGATGACAAAATAGTTTCAAATATTTTTAATAAGTACAGAGTAGCACAATTAAATGACATGATCCTAACATGATTGCTTTGCTTGTTTGTTTTATGTTTAAAGAAGAGCAATCAAATTGCCTGACTTGGGATAAAGATAAGAGTGATTGAAGGCCAAAGAGCTCACCAGCAAAACCCAATACACATTTCTGTGGCAAACCTGAGGTGTTTTTGGTGTAGTTGGAGGGGAGCCTCCTTTTCTTGTAAGGACCCCTGGGATGATAAAGTCTTCAGTGGAACAGTAGATTTTATTTTAAGCAAAGAAACATTGAAGAAGTAGATGATTTCATGCCTTAATAAGGAGCTGAAGAAGACATACTGAAAAGAAAGAAAGTCTAAGAATTTTGGTTAAATGAAGAACAAAGTAATTGGAGGTGAGAGGGAAGAGTTTCAGATAACCAGAATAGAGGCTTTAATTCGGTGTTCAGAGTAAGGAAATGAGCAGAAGAGTCTTGACGTATTTAGCTTTTTGTCAGGCAAACACATTTCAGTGTCCTCTGGATAGTTAGAAAGTCAGTCTACCTCTGAACTCAGCTGCAGCTGGAATCTCATTTCCCTTAGATTCTCAGGGATGGAAACTGGCAGGGTATGAAGACTGATTCTGGTGGCTGCTCAGTCAGTCATGCCCGACAGGTGCTGGGATGTTGCTTTGTGTTCTGCCTTACAGTCTGGTGAGAAGTTTTCATAAATATATGAGAAGCCATATTAAAAGCTTTGGACACTGAACAGGTTAGATTGCTCCCAGGCGGGGGTCAAGTCCTGTTTATCTGATCTATATCTATGTCGGATAAAATGTGGTTACGTTTACAAAACTTAAAGATAAGTTTTGTGTAATATAGACGACTGAAAGGCATAAACAATTTCTACCTTACCATTTTATTTTATAGAGGAAATGTTAAGTGACAATGTTGGGAGAATGATTATTATGAGTAGACACATGGGATCCTATTTACAGCCATCAATCTCAAAAGCATATATTGTTCCAGGATAATTTATTTGAATAATAAATGCTTTTTATCACAATGATCACAAAATAAACCTCCATATTTTGGTATGTAAAATATTGCAATGAATAAAATATATTAAATATTAATGTATAAAATAAGCAATGTAAATCATTAATACTTAAAAATAGCATTTACATTCTCTAAGTAAAATAAATATTCATGCCACATTCTATGTAAACTTTAATATTCTGTGTTTGTCATCCAGAAGAAAATTTTTCCTGGAACACAGAAATTGCTTTGCTATTTTGCTTCAATTATTTTTTGAAAAAATAAAGTAATTTTATTTTCAGCAAGTTTTCAGAATGGTTGTGTTATTTATAAGTAAAATAAATAGCTACATTTAATAAGTAATTCAAAATACATTATTTTACTTTTTGCCTTAAAAATTGCTTAAATGTTTTTATAGTAATAATGTTAAATTATTTATTTTTATTAATCCTACATATTTGAATTAGTATACTTAAATTTACTTATAATATTTATAACTCATATCAGGGTTTCATGTTCTGGGTGTTTTTTAGAGCAAGTATTAAATATTTTAGATTATAATACCAGTATGTTCTGTGTATTGAGCATGGTTTGAGTATTAGAATTAAGTGTTGTAAAGTAGATACTAGGGTCTAGCAGGGTGAAACAATGGAAGAAATGGAAATAAAAATCAGCTCTCCTAGGTCCTATTTTTTATTTTGTCCCTTAAGTAATTTTTTGATCCTTGGCCTCTCACCAGGAAATATCTATTCCATGCTTTTCAAAAATGCCTAACACTTCTTTACCAGATAATGACATGTCCTATTAGACAATTTGAATAGCAGACTAAGTCATGATAAGTTTAAAAAAGATAAATACACAAATCCTTATGCCAGGAAGGAAGTGAACACTCTTTTACTGACTAGAGTTCTATTTAGCATCTTATATTCCAGTAAATAAAACTAAGGTTTAGCACAATAATATAGTAGTGTAAGAGCCCAACTGAAACACAGTTTTTATTCTGTAATATAATATTGTGTTTTCTATTGCACATTGTTTAACATTTTTATAGAAAGAAAAACATTCCACTCAGTTTTCACTGCCTTTAATCTAAACCTGGTCTCTAGTAGACAAGATACTGAGAGATGAATGGACTTCATGACAAAGGGAACAATAAGTGGGCTAATACAAAGTTATTTGACAAGAATCCTCACTGGATTGCAGAAATAACTGATTAGTGATTGGTCATACATTGTTAAACAATAGAGTATGAATTATGGTGTTAGGCAAATAGCATTTTATGGCTTCTGGGCACCATTTAGTCTAGAGCCCATATAGCTAGTGGCTTCAAGACTATTATTTAGCTTAAGGGGGAGTGACACAACTGCTGTTTTATTCCAATGCCTTTCTAGAACTGATAATTTAAAGGGGCTCACATTCCTCAGAAAAAAATTTTATTTTCTTCTTTACTTTTTCCAAATTATTTGAGCTGATTAATTGTTGCCTTACTTAAGGTAGGTTAGGTACACCATATATTCCATTGTGTCACCCAAAGTAAAACTACTTGAGTTTACATTGTCTCCTAGGCCCCCAGGCCTGTAATGAGAGGGGCTGCTTGAAGGTCTCTGAAATGCCCTGGAGCCATTTTCCCCATTGTCTTGGTGACTAACAGTTTTCTCCTAGCTACTTATGCAAATTTCTGCAGCAGGCTTGAATTTCTCCCCAGAAAATTTTTTTTGTTCATTTTTTTGTTTGTTTTTTCCTATTACATCATCAGGAGGCAAATTTTCCAAACTTTTGTGTTCTGCTTCCTCTTGAATGTTTTGCTGCATAGAAATTTCTTCTGCCAGATACCCTAAATCATCTCTCTCAAATTTAATGTTCCACAGATCTCTAGAGCGAGGCAAAATGCCACCAGTCTCTTTGCTAAATCACAGCAAGAGTGACCCTTACTCCAGTTCCCAACAAGTTTTTTATCTCCACCTCAGCCTCAACTTTATTGTCCATATCACTATCAGCATTTGGTCGAAGCCATTCAACAAGTCTCTAAAAGTGCCAAACTTTCCCACATCTTCCTGTCTTTCTTTGAGTCCTCCAAATATTACAACATCTGCCCAGATCCAAAGTTGCTTCTACATTTTTGGGTGTTCTTATATTTATTCCCCACTCCCTCAGTACTAATCTACTGTATTAATTCATTCTCATGCTGCTGTAAGAAATACCCAAGACTGAGTAATTTATAAAGAAAAGAGGTTTAATTGACTCACAGTTCTGCATGACTGGGAAAACCTCAGGAAACTTACAGTCATAGCAGAGAGCAAAGGGGAAGAAAGACACCTGCTTCAAAGGGTGGCAGGAAGGAGAAATGCTGAGCAAAAGGGGAAGAGCTACTTATAAAACCAAGAGGTCTCATGAGAACTCACTCACTATCAGGAGAACAGCAGCATGCTGTTAACTGCCTCCATGATTTAATTACCTCCTACCAGGTTCCTTGCATGACACGTGGGGATTATAGAAACTACATTCAAGATGATATTTGGGTGGGGACACAACCAAAGCATATCAATTAAGAAGGCTTCACTTACAGAATATTATTGAAAAGTTATTAATGTATTACATTCAAATTCTTGATTACTTCTATTCATGAAATACAGCAAAAGTTTAAGTAATTAAAATCCAGGCTGGGCACTGTGGCTCATGCCTGTAATCCCAGGACTTTGGGAGGCTGAGCTGGGTGGATCATGAGGTCAAGAGTTCAAGATAAGCCTGGCCAACATGGTGAAACCCTGTCTCTACTAAAAACACAAAAATTAGCCAGGCATGGTGGTGTGTGCTTGTAGTACCAGCTACTTGGGAGGCTGAGGCAGGAGGATTGCTTGAATCTGGGAGGCAGAAGTTGCAGTAAGCTGAGATGGTGCCACTGTGCTCCAGCCTGGGTGACAGAGTGAGAATCCATCTCAAAACAAAACAAAGAAACAAACAAGAAACAAATCTAGACAGTATAAATTACAAATTAATCTTAAAATGCAGTTACTTCATTTGTTGTGTTCTCATTTATGCAATAGCAAACACATAATTACTTTAGCAAATTTTATCCTTATATAAGTTCACTTATCATTTCATAGTGTTTCTGGCTTGGAATAACTCATTGAATAATTTCTCAGCAGTAAGAGCTAGAAGTGCATCAACAATTATTACATCAAAATCTATCTTAATTACATTCATAATAATATAATATCTATAAGTATGTGGTATATCATCTGCCAAGCTGTGAACTAAATTCTTTAAATGTTTTAATTTATTTAAGCTTTACCACAATTCTATGAATGAAATAGTATTATTAGATTCCTTTTACAGATGAGGAAATTGAATCTTACAAAGTTTAAATGAAGAGTTCCAAATTGCACAACAATTAAATATTCGACAGAATGTAAACTCAAGTAGTTTTACTTTGGGTGACACTCTAAATATTACTGTTTAATCTTAAATAGATCAGCATTATGATATATTAAAATTATTCCTTTCTTAAGTAATGTCTTCCATCACATTATAAGTTATATTTTAATTCCTCATATTTCTTTGTTGTACTATGTCATGGCGATTTATTTAAACAGTCCCATAGGAAAAAAATGGCATGACAGAAAATGCTCAGACGAAACATAATAGGCTGGGTATGGTGGCTCACGCTTGTAATCCCAGCACTTTGGAAAGCTGAGGCAGGTGAATTACCTGAGGTCAGGAGTTTGAGACCAGCCTGGCCAACATGGTGAAACCCCATCTGTACAAAAATTACAAAAAATTAGCCAGGTGTGGTGGCATGTGCCTCTAGTCCCAGCTACTCAAGAGACTGAGGCATGAGCATCCATTGAAACTGAAAGGCAGAGATTGCAGTGAGCTGAGATCACACCCCTGCACTCCAACCTGGGTAACAGAATGAGATTTTGTCTGAAAAAATTTAAAACAATTTAAAAATTTTTTAAAAGACATAATAACTTATTCTGTCTATCTGAGCTGGAATTTCCCTATTTTATTAAACTTTGGATTCTGATATCTGCCTTAAAATTGTATACAGAGGATATTAAACAATATTTAAGAAACCTTTTATAACCTCTAAATTGTATATGACTATTGATTATTTATCAATCTATAAGCCTATAGCAGTTCAAGTTAATGTGACTAAAGATGTAAAACGATAGGCGATTCTCAGTAAATTTATAAAATTCTTGGAATTTGTTTTCTCTTTCTTCATTTTTTTTAAATTATTTTTTTAAGATGCAGGGTCTCCCTATGTTGCTCAGCTGGTCTCAATCTCTAGGCCTCAAGTGATACTCCTGCCTCCGCCTCCCAAGTAGCTAAGATTACAGGCACAATATAGCATGCCTGGCTTATTTCTTCACTTTATTTCTGCACTCTCAATTCATAGCCTCCCATCAAGAATGAAGTAAATTCATTATCTTACCCTTCTTTCTCTCAGTCCCTCTTTCTCTCTAACTTTATAAATTTGGTTATCTCAAATTATTTGGTAATATTGTCAACATGTTACTTTATTCCTCTGAATTACTGAGTGGTTATTTCTTACAAACAAGGATAATCTTTAACATTGCTCCACTGAATTATTGAGTGGTTATTTCTTACAAACAAGGATAATCTTTAACATAATCACAACAAAATCACCAAATCCAGAATTAACATTGATACATTACTATTTAATTATCAGACACCATTAAAATGTTTCCAAATGTCACAATATTGTCTTCATATCAAATGAATTTACTTCAGAATCAAATCATTCCTCTAGTCAAATGTCTCTTCAGTCTGTATATTAACAGGGCTATTTCCCAAATTTTTTCTCAATTTTATTACCAGGGCTATTTTCTAAAATTGTTCCCTGGTATTTTTCATATTATATGGGAGTTGTTTTGTAGAATTTCACTCAACATGAATTTATTTGCTGTTTCCTTATAATTAGATTCAGGTTATGCATCTTTTGTAGGAACACAGAAACAATAATGTGCTATTTTCATTGCATCCTATCAGGTAGTGCCCAATTTTATTTTGCCCTATTAAATATGATGTTCATTTTAATCGCTCGATTAAGGTGATTTTTGGCCAGGGTAATCCACCTTAAAGTTTTTCCTTCTCTATCATAATCAATCAGCATTTTGTGGAGTGGAATTTTGAAACTATGTAAATGTTCATTCGTCATTAATCCTTCAATTTATTTGTTTAAGAAATTATTTAAGAACATATTCATGGTACTGTACCTTATTGCAAGGATTGTAATCCATTCCTACTGTTATTTATTTTGATATTAATTATTTCCCATGTTTTACGGGTGGGAATCCTTTTAATGACCTCTGTTCCTGCTAATATGCTCCCTGCCTTGTTTACATAGTTCCTCGCTTTCTGGCAATACAAGGGTTTTCAGAAACTTCTTATAATTTCTTGCTTCTGCTCCAGAGTCATCAGATTCTTCAGGGGAGCCCTAGTTCCTTTAGTAGAGAAAGTTATTTAGGAGCCAAATTTTGTGCATGCACATGCACACACGTACATGTATATTTAAATGTTAATGTACATTTGTATTTATTTTTGTATCGATTTTTATGTATTGCAAATAATGTGTTCCAATATAGCTACAGAGAGTTTATTCATTTCTTCCTCTACATATTTGAAACTCTCCCAACAGAAGGAAATCAGTCTGTCATTATTTTTGATATAATTAAGTATATAATCAAATTATTTGAAATTAACCCATCTCATTAGTATTGTATGTTCTCATCCTCTGGAAGGATGTTTTCACCACCCTTGGGCTTTGATCATCCATACCAACAGTTCCCCATATATGGACACTGTCTTTTGGCTCTGAAAGCCTGCACCTAGATAGCTGACATGGTTGGACTCTGTGTCCCCACCCAAATCTCATGAATTGTAATCCCCACATGTCAGAAGAAGGATCTGGTGGGAAGTGATTGGATTATGGAGGCAGATTTTCCCTATGCTACTCTTGTGATGGTGAGTGAGTTCTCATGAGATGTGATGGTTTAAAAGTGTGGCACTTTCCTCCTCATTCTCTCTCTTCTGCCACCATGTAAGAAGTGCCTTGCTTCTCATTTGCCTTCCAACATGACTGTAGGTTTCCTGAGGCATCATCCCCAGCCATGAGAAACTGTGAGTCAATTAAGCCTCTTTTTCTGAATAAATTACCAAGTCTCAGGTCTCTCTCTCTCTCTCTTTCTTTTTTTTTTTTTTTTTGAGACAGAGTATTGCTCTGTCACCCCAGGTGGAGTGCAGTTGTGTGGTCTCAGCTCACTGCAACCTCCACCTCCCAGGTTCAAGCAATTCTCCTGCCTCAGCTTCCTGAGTAGCTGGGATGACCGGCACCCACCACCCCCCCAGCTATTTTTTTTGTATTTTTAGTAGAGATGCGGTTTCACTACATTGGTCAGGCTGATCTAGAACCCCTGGCCTCAAGTGATCCCCCAACTTTGGCCTCCTAGAGTGCTGGCATTACAGGCATGAGCCATCACACTCGGCCTTCAGGTAGTTATTTATAGCATATGAAAACGAACTAATACAATCCCTTTCTCATCTCATTCTGGCTCTAACTCCCCATACTAGGCCAACTACATGAGTGCTTTTGCTCCACATCCCGCCCAGGCTCTGACACCTCAAGTGGGTTTCCCTCCCATGTACATGGCTGCTCACCCCACTTGTTCTCTGATTCCCCACACTGGGCAGCCCTTCCATATAGATGCATTCCTTATCTTTCTGGGGTTCTGAGACTCCGCATTAGGATAATAGCATTTCCCCTGCCTGCCACCAGACGTGGACCTATCATGTCTTAATGGTTTTAAGACTCTACTTTTCAGAAAGAGGAAGGAAAAAAAAATCCCAAAGTAAGTAAATTCTAGTATATGAATAGGAAATTATGTGTTGATATATATTAAAGCATGCTGATTGATAATCAGTACATTTTCCAATATATTTGTATTTCGTCAGAGAAAAAAGTCTTTATACAAAGAAATAAATATAAAATATTGAATTTTAAGAACTGGAAAAATGAAAAAATAATTTTCTGCCTCATTCATATGTTTATTTTGAAGAGAGAGTTGTTAAGCGTTGACATTAATGACCTTCAGATTTCTTTAATGTTGAATCCGTAAGGTGGCTGTCTATTCTGCTTACATAAAATATAGTTATAAATAGAAGCCACACTTCTAGACTAAGGAGTTTGTTGATATAAGAATTACATATACACCGGAAGTGAAATACAGTTTTAAGCTACGTGAATCTATAGGATTTTAGAAACTACCCTGAACTAATACTCATGGACTATTTCCATATGGGCAACATTCTAAACAATTCACATGTAACAACTTATTTAATCTTTATGGCAACACTGGGACACAATTTTTCTCTCATTAAACAGGTGAGGAAATTAAGGCTCGGATGTTATTAAAATTGCTCTTGGCCGGGCGCAGTGGCTCACGCTTGTAATCCCAGCACTTTGGGAGGCCGAGGCGGGCGGATCACGAGGTCAGGAGATCAAGACCACGGTGAAACCCCGTCTCTATTAAGAATACAAAAAGTTAGCCGGGCGTGGTGGCGGGCGCCTGTAGTCCCAGCTACTTGGAGAGGCTGAGGCAGGAGAATGGCGTGAACCCGGGAGGCGGAGCTTGCAGTGAGCCGAGATTGCGCCACTGCACTCCAACCTGGGCGACAGAGCGAGACTCCGTCTCAAAAAAAAAATTAAAAAAAAAAAAAAAAAAAAATTGCTCTCGAAACATACACAACTGATGGGTGGCAAGGCTGGGATCCAAACCTAAGCACTTGCATTGGTAACCACTGGGCAATGTTGGTTTGGATAATTTAGCAAACATAGTGATTATTCTGTCCTGGATCAGAAACTTCTCTGATATCCCAGCAACTTTTTATATTAAAAAAACAAGTCCCAAAAGTGTACTAGAATTGCCATATATGGTAGTTTTTGTTATCAATCTTTAGCGTTTTCTCCTTTGAATCATCAGAGGCACACTTATCTGTGAACAGAGAAAACAGACCTTTACTTTTATCTGTCCTTTTAAGGCAATAAATAAGATTCCTTTTCAGTGGGGCAGCTTGCTTATATCTGACTTTTCTTATTTTTTTTATAGAATAAGTTAAAACTTGGCATCTTTTATTTCACTGAAGATACAGCTAATTCTTCTCCTTTTTGCTCCTGCAGAGAGGTGTGTGAACAGCAATGTGTCATCTTAAACAAACTGTTTATAAGCAACTTCTTCATGAAGTTCTTAGTTTAAATTATTTTGGGACATTCGTATTCTCCAAACATTTTGATTTTTGAGTTAACAAAATTTTCTGATCTCAATAAGGAAAAATGTTTAGCATTAAAACTATAAGAAAGATTAATAACTAATGTGTTCATTGTACTTTTCTCTTTTAAATGCTCTCAACAATCCCATATATATTAAGCCATATTTCAGTCGAACATGCATGTAAAGAACAATATTATATGTCTATTTTAACATTATGTTGTAACAGTTTTCTTCCTTGTACTATTCTTGAGAATTTTTTAGTATGGCCATCTATCTTTCTTAAATGTAATGCCTCACATCATCACCAAAGTGCATTATGAATCACCAATTCTGCACACTAATAAGCTGTGCAGTTTCAGTGTTTAAGATAAGAAAGTGTGATAACATCTCTTGAAATAATAATATGTCTCTTTCTATAGTGCACCTTGCCAGAGTCTCTCAAAGCAATTAAAAACAAATGAGAAAATACTGTTCTCAGGAAAATTTGTTTCATGGTTATAAACAGATAAATCTATGTCACAGCTGAAAATATTGGCGACAGAATCAGATAAGTGAATTCCAAAAAATCCACATTTTACCAAGAATAGTCCATGATTTCTATAGACTGGTACATGTTCTAGTCACTAATAATGTTTCCTTCCTTTTCTGTATAATTAAGTCCCTGAACTGACGTTTTTATAAACCATTTTTACAGTGCAGAACAAATGTAAGGTTATTAGTGCACTGTAGTATATTAAACTGAATATTAGACTATAGTTTGTGAAAATGAAGTTCTAGTCCTCTCTCTAAAATTTTTTAGTCATACAATTATAAGCAAACATTTTGCATTTTAAAATCTTGATTAGAAATAGTAACTAATTTAATGGTTTGACTGCCAGTCATTGCTAAAGAGCTTTTGGAAAACAAAAGAAACTAAAAGAATACAGATTGAAACCACAGAGTATTGCACCTGCAATTTTTTATGATGATTAATATGATAATGATGTTGAAGACAGCAATATTATTTTTGAAATAACTAATTATCTTCAAGAAACAATCATTGAAGATCTTTTTTAGAGTTCATTAAAGGGACAATGAGCAATCTTGTGTAGGCTTTTGTCAAATATATGATGACCTATTTGTCCTAGAACTCCATAAAATATTGATAACAAATGTCACCCTTATCCTTTTTATAGTATAAAATAAAAACACTTTAGAATGAATTGCATTATCTTAGACACTTAATAAGATTTCTAAGAATAGTTTCTTGTTGAAAAAAAGTAAAAACTGTGTTATTTCAGTGCATATAACTTTGAATAATTTAATAATTAATTTTACATAATTTCCTGAAATTGGGCTCAGAATTACTGGGAGTGGAACCATTCATATAAATGCAGTACATGACAGTCAACAATATCAGCATGTCTTTTAAGGTATTGCTATTTTATTGTAAGTACAATTTTCAAAACCTAACTATGGTAGACCCGTCTCTGTTCCATAAACAGTTTGACATTTACTGAGACAAATTAAAACCAAAAAAACAAAGAAGAAAGGTCAGTTTGGTCTAGAAACCATGAAAATAGCCAAATATTTAAAGGTTTAATAATAAATAATAATTATATATATTAAAATATAAATAATTATATATCAAAATATAAATAATAATTATATATATTAAAATAGTTAAGATGTCACATATCATTTCAGTAAAATTGTGTCATATGTGGTAAAAATGAAAGATCAGTAGCAACAAAGAGTTTTCTTTGACCATCATGATTAACATTTCTTTGAAAATGTACTGAGAGAATAAAGTCATCAAAAGTAGAATGATGTCAGTGACATCCCTACTTTTAACTAAGAAATTCAAAAAACCAGTCTGTACATAAAAACAAATTAAATACTGAAAAAATAACTATCAGAATCAACATTATTAGAACTCTGAAAACTAACTGAAAGCTTGCCACAACCTGGGGAGCATTTACTCAGAAAAAAAAAAAAAAAAGCAAATTTTATGGTGTTTTAACCATGCTCTGTTTCCCAGCTCAGGGGTAGCTTGAGAAATCACAGGCCTCATCATTTCAAGTATTGGTAAAGAAAGGAAAGGAATGGAACTTACTCATTAATTATGTGTTGGTCTGTCTAGTGGATCTCTGGAAGACCTGCTCAGAAGGCTTGTCTTTATCTCAACTGACTGAAATTTGTCTTTTACTAAAGCTGCTAGGCAGAGATGTTTATTGAAGACATTTATAGACAAACATTTTAGACATTGCTGCTGAGGAATTGATTAATAATTGGGGCAAATCCTAAACTATGTCAAAAGCTTGAAAGTAAAGACTGGATAGTGAGTTGCTTAGAATAAGGGCTTTGAAAAGCTTTGACATATTACTGGCAAACAAGAAAGATACACATATGTCCAGGGCTCTGCCCACGCTTAGAAAAGGCTTGAAAATTCCTAGCTTCTCACATCTGTCTGATCTGGAAACTGCACAAAAATAAAGTTAAGGCTAGGGTAAACTTTTAAACTTCTTAACTGAGTTTTGAAAGTGTGCCATAACACACGCAGAACATTTCTGCAAAGACTGGAAGACAGTTTGGTTCCAAGCATTTAATAAAATTATTCAATCATTACACATTAAGCTAATGAAATAGTCAATTCAGTGACCACAAATGCCAAAAAAAACATAATTTACAAAATCAAATCAGAGAAGTTATTAAACAAACAAATGTCACAATGAAAGCAGCAAGAACACTCTACAGAGAAGAAAAAATCTGACATCCAGATTTTGCACATCATAACGTTCAGACTGTTCCAAATTCAACAATACGTATAAGATCTGCAAAGAAACAAGAGTATGGCCCATACACAAAAAAGTGACCAAAACTAATTTAATAACCAGACCTTGAATTTACTATACAAATACTTTAAATAATTCCAATGTGTTCAAAGATCTAAAAGAAATCTTATCTAAATTACTAAAGGAAAATATTAAAATGTATCACCAAACACAGAATAATAATAAAGGAATATAAATTTTTAAAAGGAGTCAAACAGAAATTGTGGAGTCGAAAATTACAACTAAAATAAAAAAATTTAGAGGGGCTGCATATCAGATCACCACATACAGAAGGAAGACATTAAAGTTGAAGTAGATCAATTAAGATTTTCAATTTGAGAAAAATAGAGAAAAAAATGATGAGAAAATAAAGAACAAATCCTCAAAGACCTATGAGATGCCATCAAGCACACTATTACGTGCACAACAGGAATTTCAGAAGGTGTCGAAAAAGGGCAGAAAGAAACATTTAAAGACATAATGGGAGAAAACCCAAATTTGATGAAAAATATTAATCTACACATCCAAGGTTCTCAACCAGCTCCAAGTAGAATAAACTAACAGAGAGCCATGCCTATACATATTATAATCAAACTGATAAAAGCAGAAACACAAATAGGAACTTGAAAGCAGCAAGAAAGTAGTGACTCCTCACATACAAGGGATTAATACATATAGTTAGATTAACATCTGATTGTGCATAATAAATTATGGAGGCCAGAAATCAATGGCGTGCCTTATTTAAACTGCAGAAAGAAAAGAAAAATCTGTGAAACATAAATTTTATATTTGTAAAAATGATCTTTCAGAAATAAAGAATAAATTAATACATTCTCAGATTAAAAAAATAAAAACAAAACTGTTTGTTGTTAACATACCTGCAGTATAAAAAAATGCTAAAGTCCTTCAGGGTAAATTTAGAGAAAACTAAACAATAATTTGAAACCATGTGAAGAAAAAAGGAGTACTAGTAAAGATAACTACATAGGTAAAAATAAAGAACAGTATTAATTTTTTGTTTATATCTCTTCTTGTTTTCTATATTTTATTTTCTATTTGCATAATGTAATATTTATAAATATATGTTAATGGGCACACAATTTATAAAAATGTAATGTGTCATAATAATAGAATGAACAGGAGTAAAATTATATAAAAGATAAAATTTTGTAAATTATTAAAATTAAGTGGCTATTACTCCAAATTATATTATTAATTAAATAGTTTATGATAATCTCCAGGACAATATTTAAGAAACTAACTCAAAATACACAGTACAAGGAATGACAAGAGAATAAAAAGAGTACCTTAGAAAATAACTACTTAACATAAAATAAGGCACTAATGGAGAAACTGGGGAACAAGAAAAAGACAGAGGTCACATAAGAAACAAAAGCTAAATGGCAAAAGTAAGTCCATTTTTGTAACTTAATAGAATAGATATAAATGAAATAAGGGCTCCAGGGAAGTGGTAGGGATTGACAGAATACATTTTGAAGAGCGTCCAACTATATGCTATCTGCAAGAGAGTCAATTAATATTTAAAGACACAAAGATGTTGAAAAAATAAAATATATGTTTCTTACAAACATTTACCAAAAGAGAGCTTGAGTGTCTATACTAATATTAGACACAATAAGCTTTAGGACAAAAATTGTCATGAGAGAGAACAATATATTATATAAAAACAAAGAATTCAACCTAACAAGAAGATATAACAAGTACTTTTTAATGTACTAAATAACAGAGGCCACAAATACATAAATCAGAAAATGAGAGAATTAAAGAAAAAAATAGATTTCAGAAATAATAATTGGATATTATAACAACCTACTTATAATAATGGATACAATTGGAGGGAAAATTTCAAGAAAATTTAAGTTTTGAACAATACTGAAAACCAAATGCAACCAACAGACATCTCAACCCAACAAGAATAGAATGCACATAATTTTCAAGTGCATCTGGAAAAAAAATCCATGTGCACTTGAGAATCATGTGCTTTCTATTCTTGTTGAATTGAATTCTAATGGAATTCTATTCCTGTTGACCATGTCAATCTATTGGACACAAAACAAGTATAAATAAGTTTGGAAAGATTGAATCTTCCAAATTATGTGCTTTGATCACAATGGAGTGAAATTAGAAATAAATTAAAACAGGACATGGGGAAAATTAACAAACATTTCAAAGATAGATGACACACTTCTAAATAACCAAATGGTCAAAGATAAACCATAAGTGAAATTTTAAAAAATATTTTGAAATTAAGGAAAACAAAATAACGACATGCAAAAACTTATGGATGTGGTGAAAGCAGCATTCAGAGGAAAATTTACATCTATAAACCATGTATAAAAAACAGAAAAATCTCAAGTAAGTTATCTAACATTCCACCCTAAGAATCATGAAAAAGAAGATAAAATTAAATCTAATACAAGAAATGCAAAGAAAATAATAAAGACTCAAATTAAACATAATAGAGAGTAGAAAAACAACAGAGAAAAATGAATAAAAACAAATGTTGATCTTGTGAAAATATCAACAAAACTGGCAATCCTTTAGCTAGACTTACCAATAGAAGAAAAATGCTTAAATTACTATAATTGAATAAAAGTATGTACATTATATTGAAATTTTAAAAAGTATATAGATAATACTATGAAAACTGTATACCACCAAATATGATAACATAGATGAAATGGATAAATTTCTAGAAACACTCAAACTAACAGAACATTATCAAGAGGAACGAGAAATGTGAATAGACATACAATAAGAAAAGCAGCTGAGTCAGTAATCAAAACACTTCCTACAACAAAAAGCCCAGAACCAGACAGACTCATGGGTGAATTCTACCAAGCATTTAATGAAAACTTAATGCCAACTCTTCTCGAACTCTTTTAAAAAACAGAAGAGGAGGAGACATTTCCTAACGGATTCTAGGAGAACAGTGTTACCTTCACACTAAAGTTAAAGATACTGCCAGAAAATAAAACAAGAGTTCAGTATCTCTTTTGAAAATAGAGGCAATATTCTTTGTTTATATGTATGTATATGTATATGTGTGTGTATATATATATATACACACACACACACACACACACATATATATGCATACATACTTTAAGTTCTGGGGCACATGTGCAGAACATGCAGGTTTGTTACACAGGTATACATGTGCCATGTTGGTTTGCTGCACCCATCAACTCATCATTTACATTAGGTATTTCTCCTAATGCTATCCCTGCCACAGCCCCCCACCCCCCAACAGGCCCCGGTGTGTGATGTTCCCCTCCCTGTGTCCATGTGTTCTCATTGTTCAACTCCCACTTATGAGACCCAACATGCAGTGTTTGGTTTTGTCTTTTTTTTTTTTTTTTTTTTTTTTGAGACAGAGTCTCACTCTGTTGCCCAGGCTGGAGTGCAGTGGCACAATCCCGGCTCACTGCAAGCTCCGCCTCCTGGGCTCAGGCCATTCTCCTGCCTCAGCCTTCCGAGTAGCTGGGACTACAGGCGCCCTCCACCAGGCCGGCTAATTTTTTGTATTTTTAGTAGAGAGGGGGTTTCACCATGTTAGCCAGGATGGTCTCGATCTCCTGACCTCGTGATCCACCTGTCTTGGCCTCCCAAAGTGCTGGGATTACAGGCGTGAGCCACCGCGCCCAGCGTGGTTTTCTCTTCTGGTGTTACTTTGCTGAGAATGATGCTTTCCAGTTTCATCCATGACCCTGCAAAGGACATTAACTCATCCTTTTTCACAGCTGCATAGTATTCCATGGTGTATATGTGCCACATTTTCTTTAGAAGACAGAGGTAATATTCTATACTTCAACAATCCAAAATCAGCAGCATATGAAATATATTACACACATGATTAAGTAGGATTTATCCCAATAATGTAAAGTTGATTTAACATACAAAAATCAAACTATATAATAAACAATAATAGATTAAAAGAAAATAAACACATGGTCATAGCAATAGAAAAGTCATTTGTCAAAACCCAGCATACTTCCATGATAAAAATACTCAAAAAACTAGGAAAGAAAGTCCTCAACCTAACAAAGCATATCTGTTAAAACAAAACAAAACAAAACTGACATTATATTTCATGACAAAAGTCTGAAGGTTTTTCCCTTAAAATCAGGAACAAGATGAGATGTCTCCTCTCACCACTTCTGCTCAACATTGTAGTGGTAGTTCTATTCAGGACAAAAAGGCAAGAAAATAAAATAAAATAAAAGGGATGCAAGTATTTATATATTAAAGAAAATCCACCTCAAAACTGAGTTCAACAAAGTTGCTGAATAAATGATAAATATAAAAAATTAATTGCACTTATACATACTAGCCTGAACAATCTGAAAATGACATTAAGAAAATTATTCTATTCACAATAGTATTAAAATAATAAAATACTTACAAATAAATTTAATCAAAAGAGGTGAAAAACTTGTACATTAAAAATTGCAAAATGTAGTTGAACAAAATTAAAGAAGTCCTAAGTAAATGGAAAGACATTCCATGTTTATGAATAGGAGTATGAAATGTTCTTTAGATTGTAATACTCTCCAAATTAATCTACAAATTGAATGTAACCTCCATCAAAATTTCAATTGCTTTTTTTTTGTAAAATTAACAAGCTGATTCTAAAATTCATGTGAAAATACAGAGACTCCAAATAACCAAAACAATCTTGAAAAATAACAAAGTAGAAGGAATTGCACTTCCCAATTTCACTGGTAAGATACAATAATCAAAATAGTGTGGTACTTGCATTTTGATAGACATAGATCAATTAAATAGAATTGAAAGTACAGAAATAAAAACATACATCTTGGATATATAAAGTTACAATGCTTATTTTGGTGGCCCCCTTCATGCAGCTTCTCGTTTTCAGTATTCTTCTCAAAGCACTTTAATGACTTGTCCTGCTCCTTAAGCTTTGCTTTCAGCACTGCCAAAAAAATGCCAAAACAATTAAATGGGGAAATAATTGTCTTCCAACATATAGTGCTGGGATAACTGGATTTTCATATGTAAAACAATTGCATTTAGACCATATCCAACATCATATACACATACACATAAAAAGTAACTCAAAATTGATCAAGGACATAATTGCAAGAAATAAAACTACAAAATTTAAAAAAAAAACATTAGTGTAAATTTTTGTAACCTTAGATTGTGCAATGATTTCTTAAATATGACATTCTAGGGCATAACGAACAAAAGACAGATAGATACATTGGACTTTCTCAAAATTAAAAAAAAACTTTTTGCATCAAAAGATATTATCAAAAAAATTAAAAGCCCAACCACAAAATATTTGTAAATTACATATCCACCATCTATCATATAGAATATATAAAGAACTCTTCCAATTCAATAATAACATAGACAAATAATCCAATTGAATAACAGGCAAAGGATTTGAATAGACATTTCTCCAAAGAAGATATACGAATAACCAATAAAGAATGTGAAATGAAAGAAAATGAGTTCCTCATACATTGCTAATGAGAATGTAACGTGTCACATCTATTTTGAGATACCTAGCAATTCTCCAAAAAGTTAAACAAATGAACATATTACCCAGCAATTTCACTCTTAGGTACTTACACACACACACACACGCACACACACACAAAATGTAGTAGAAATTCTCATTCCAGCACTATTCATAGTGGCCAAAAAGTGAAAACAAAAACAAAACAAATGTCTATCAACCAATGAATAGATAACATACATGTCACGTATCCATATAATGAAATATTATTCAGTCACATAAGACAAAGAAATATTTATATATTCCACAGCACTGATGAAGCTTGAAAACATTATGCTAAATGAAAGAATCTAGACACAAAAGGCTGCCTATTGTCTGATTCCATTTATACGAAATATCCAGAATAGGCAAATCCATAGAGACAGGAGGTTCATTAATGGTTGATGAGAGATGGAGATGGGGAAAACTGGAAGTGACTTTTAGTAGGTATGTGGTTTCTTTCTGTGCTGGTAAAACTACTTTGAAATTCTGTCAGTGGGGATGGTTGAAAACCATTCTGAACACACTACAAATACTGACTTGTTAACTGGTTAAGATCGTGATTTTTATATTATTAATTTCACTTAGATAAAAAAGTACTGAAGAAAGTGTATAATATAAAAAATAGATTTTTTTAAATGGTTAGAATATGAAAAAATAGCATAATATAAGCTACTAACTTAAATGAATTTCTTCCAACTAAGCTTACATTCTCTATCTATGGAGAGTGATATAGAGATAATGATACCCACAGACACACACACATGCTTCGTTTCTGAGTATCTTAATAGAGAAAGTATACTAAGAAAATGTGTGTGTGATAATAATTTTCTATTTTCTGCATTTAAGCTATGCATATCCAATACATTTTTGTGTCTATAGCAGATATTTAAAATTACACACAAAATAACTATCAAAGATCAAGCTTCATCCTCTCTCTACTTCTCAAGGTATAGTTTTGCATTTTTTTTCTTTTCCTCCTGCAATCTACCTTCTTCAAATGTAATGATTTTATCTCCATCATTATTCAAATGTGTGTTAGTACTTTCTGTATTTAAGAAAAGTGCTTGTTGTTTTTCTCCAATGATTCAAATACTACAATTTCATCTACATTTATTAACAGGTGATTTTCTTGAAAATATTCATATATGCTACTCGATTCATTCACATGAGTTGAAATTCTGTTCTTTCCAATATATCAAGACTTTTTTGCTAATTTTGCCATTGATTTTCACATTGCCAGTGTAATCTCCACATTGATCTTTACAATGCTCAATTTTTAGTTCTGTTTTAATAGATCTCTCAGCAGCATTCTGTACAACACATGACCTTTCTCTTGTAATAATTTCATCCTCTGATTTAATGACAACACACACTTTTAATTTCTTACTGTTTCTCTGGCTACTTGAACTTCGTTAACCTATTTCCTCAACTATACTATAATAACAGAAGTTATTCAGAGTTGTATCTTGAACTTTCTCTATTCTTACTCTACATATACTTTCTCATTTAGAGAAGTCACCCATTCAAATGGCTTTAAGTAACGTTTCTATTTTAGAATATTTAAATTTAGTAATCTAATATCGATACTTCTTCAGAGATCCAGATTGTATATCCTAATGCCTCCTTGACATTCATTTGACTATCTTTCAGCTACCTTAACATCAAAAAGCTCCAAACTGAACATTCTCCTTTTGAAACCAAGTAAGCATATTCATTATTTAAGTAATTCATGGGAACAACCCATGTTTTACCCATAATATCTTCCTCTCTGCCTTATTATACCTTTTAATCTTAATTATAAAAAATCAAATTTTGCTTATAAAATATTTCTCAAGCTTATCCATTTGTCTCTTTTTTTTCAGTACCTATACAACTCATAATTAAAGGTCATTTTTTAACAAGAGAACTGCTGTAATCTCTTCACTAAGATTACACTTGTTTTCCTTCCTGTAATAAGCTTTGCTATGAATAGAAAGATTTCTTTCTCAAACAACAACAATGACAGTTTTTTTTTTTTTTTTTACCAATTACTACTGGGTTTCCACATATATTTGAACCTAAGACAACTATTCTCCAGGCATAACACTCTACTCTCAAGTTTCTTTATGACATCAAGTATTTTTATTCCACAGGGCATTTTTACCCTAAAAACCCTTCCATCCAATTTTTTTCCTGGTACACTCTTATTCAGATCATTAATGAAAAGCCATTTCTGACATTTGCATGCCAACTAGAACCTTCATAATTTATTTTTAAAACAAAATTCTTTCCCCCCGTAATTGCTACTTGAAGGCATAATCATTTATTTGTGAGACTATTACTTAATATAGTTCTCCTTTATGAGACTCTAACCTCTATTTTGGTAGATCCTGTGAATATTGGGTTCCAGAATATGTTAATTACTTTAGTGAGAAAAGGAATCAACTGTAGAATGAAGAAGAGAAAAATTGACATTTAAGTTAAAGCAAAGAGATGTTTGAATGTGCCATGAACTGAGTGGTATAATTGACAAAGACCTCTGTTTTCCTGTAGCATCCCTAGAAATAATTTTCACGTCAGAAAGATCCCCTGTGTAGATATTATGATATGTATAGTTCACAGCGTATCAGCATCAGGAAGCTGTAGATATAATAATGTAATTATAATCACTATTTTTTCTCAAATAGCAGAATTATATTTTCATTTTGGACAACATGTTAGACCTTTATTTTGTATGATTCTTCTTTTTCACATAAAAATTATCGACCTTAATGTAAATCAGTAATGTAAGTAAAGTTCATGTTATTTCTTTAAAAAAATAAATTCAACATGATTTTTTAGCCTTTCTAAAGTTAACCCAGAAATCCTGTCAAAAATTTCAACCATGCAGATACTAGGGACACTCAATGTGTGGTATATGATGTGGGCAAAAGTGTTTTATTTTACTTATGTAAAGCTGAAAATTACTCTTAGCCAACTATTCATATTAAAAAGGTATTTAAGCTTTGCTTACCATTCTAAGAATTTTAAAACTTTTTTAAAAAGTGTTTTCAACACATAATACAAAACAATTTTTCATCTTAAATAACTGTCCTAGGCCAAATAGGATTTATTTATATAAAGATTGGCTCAGCAGATTTAATGAAGTTTATAAATTGCTTTTAATTAATGTTATTTGCAACACGAAAATTGACTAACAACATCGTATAGCAAAGCTACTAAACTTATAAGTCAGCACAATATGAATGAAAATTTAGGTTAAGACAATTTTATATAACACTTTTAATTTTATTATTGATTGTATGATCAGGCTCAAAAAACACTGAGCATTTATGAAACTATTACCACATATTTTGCTACCTTGATTTTGTGTATAAGACTGTACATGCATAAAACTACTGATTTTGAAAAGACTACACATTGGGTGAAGCGTACACTGCTCAGATGATGGATACACCAAAATCTCAGAAATCACCTCTAAATAACGTATTCATGTAACCAAACACCACCGGTTCCCCCAAAAACCTATTGAAATAAAAAATATGAACAATTAAAATACCAATTTTAAAAGTAAAATTAAACAACTAAATTTATGACTTTTTTGTAAAACCTGTTCTTAATGTTTTCTATATTTAAATGTGGAACAAACTTAAGAAAAAGATTTTGTTTGCATAAATGGACATACTTGTATTTTCTTCTCTGGTGAGAATACTTAACTGAGTGTCTTATATTTTATCTGATCACTCTACATCTTCTTAAAATTATCAGTCTCCAACTAAGAAAGTTCTTTCTTTTCCCTCCAAGTTAAGTTGTCAGGCTTTGCAAAAGTTTCATTGAAAGGATCCATTACCAGCCAAACCCTGGTTTTGAACGAGAGGAAAGCATATGGTAATTTTAATAAAATTTGAGTCTTGGTGATATCGCTTCTCACTTTTAAGCCAAAGAAGCAATAAAACAACATTTAAAAATTTCCTTTTACCACATATTCTTTTCCAAAGAGTTATTTTCCTTTTAAATCCCCAAATTATCTCACCGGAAGTCAAAAACGTTCTCCAGAGCTTTTCACAGTCAAGTAGTTCATGTGACTATAAAAATAGACTAAGCAGGCTAGTTTGGGCACTCAGTTTTTATCTTCAAATAACTCAGCTAAATATGGCCTATGACTACTTGAAAGTACTCTCAGAACTCACCTCCAACTCAAAATCCTGGCTGAAAATATTCCTACTATATTGCCAAATTTCTGTGTTTAACAGGTCTATATGCTCTTTGATCACGTTTTCACGAAGTTAAAAAATAAATAAATAAAATTCTTGAGTTAGCTGGTCTTGTTTAATGAAGTTATCCATAGCATCATTCACAATTTTATTTTTTATTTATAAAATTTAAAAACTCCAAGAATTTTGACGTTAGCTCTTCTCTGTGAAGAAAGTAGCTTGCTTTAATGTCAACTTCCTTTTTTCTTTCTTTTTTGCTTGCTTGCTTTCTTTCTTGCATTTTTATAAGAGAATTAAAACTTTCATTGAATCGATCACTGATGAGGCCACATTAGTACAAATTCTGACACGTCTCCTTCAAGATATACCTTTTGTTTCCAGACATAAAGAAAAAATATTAAATAAGCCTCAGCTCGTTAGTTTGGGATAACTTGATGCTCTAGAAAAAATTTTCTGACATTTACAACTGCTATATCATAATATTTATTGGTAAAAGGTGTTGATTCATCCATCTAAAGAAGTTATTGTGTATTTTCTTAATGAAAATCTCTTCAGCCTAATGTGACATGCTATTGACACAATGATTTATTATGCTCTTTGAGAGTGGAAACTTTTCATCTCGTTGTAGGCTTTTGCTAACTATGATATTACTTCCCCTCATTGTAAGATTCTCACCAAATCTATGATTTATCTTTGTCTGGGTAATAAGTTCTGCCAATAAACTTGCTCTCTGAGGCTTTTTATTAACAATGTAGTTACAATTTAATGAGATTTCAATATTCACATAAAATAATCAATACATTTACTTCTCAAATGACTATGATTTTAGGTATATTTTTAATTTTACACAACAGAAGAGTACCCGCTCCTATGAAATTCACTAAAAACTAGCTTTCATTGTAAAGACATATTTGTGTGTGTGTGTGTTCCTTTTTACTCTAGAGAAATGACTGTATAGTCTTTCCTCATAAACCTCAGGAGAATTGTCTGTAGGCCCTAGGCCTGGAGTCTTCCTTTCCTAAAACAGAACTAATTTTCAAAAATTACCACACTGGAACATCAGATGTCTTTGTAAAACACAAACTAAAATCTAATATAAAAACAGAAAGGCATTACATAAAACTAAATTATTAAATCCCATCATATATGAAAGTTTAACCACATAATTCATATCTAACTATATAATTTATGCTTTGCACCATTTACAACAGCACGATGCTATGGGAAGCTGAATCAAGGAATGTAAAAAAAATTCTCTTTAAGAATGAAAACATCTTTTGATGTTCTGTTACAGCAGTAGTTTGTTCTCTCTTACTAGTCAGTTGGTGGCAGTTAATTCAGGAGGGAGAGGATGGCATCACCAGCCAATTGTTTTTCTTTCTGTAGAAGAGTTTACCTTCAGCTGCTGCCTATGTTTTAAGTCAAAACCTAAGAACTGACTCAATCAAATGGACATGATCCTACTTAGTGTGCACTGCCATGGAAAACCAAAAGACTTGTATCGAAATTGCTAACATGCCTGCACAGTAGAGGTTCATAAGGGCAAGCCCTAGCATTTTGCAGTATGCAAATAATAAAAAAATGTGTATTTTTCAGTCATGTTCATTCACAAAATCTCTAACTGTAACTCATACCATTTATGCAATATCTTTGCTGAGAAACTCTGCTTTAAGTAATAGTGTTTTAAGGAGATTGAATATATTAATATTAGACTGAGCAGAAATCTTTCTATCATTTTGAACTGTCTTTCAGGCTTCTCCTATAACTGCATTTTACAAAGGAGAGGCCAGGCTCACTGAATATCTGTGCTTGAATAGATCATATGCTTTTCTAGGTCATGTCATTCACATAACAATTGTTCATTGACCCCAAGTTTGTAACATTTGTAGGTAAGCCCTTCAAATCTCAATTGTTCAAGGAATCCACTTATAAAATTTTGTCTCCTTTCTTTGGTATCATATTTTTTCTCTCAATGTTTATTGCTAACGGCATTGTGAATGTGTTCATTATCTACCATCTAAAAATTAATAATAGCTATCTAAAAAGTATAATTTCAGTGATGAGACAAAGAAAATTAATTATGACTGAGGAAGTAGAGTTATAAAATATGAAATCTTTGTTTTCAGAAGGAAAAGACTTGGAAAGTCGCTATGGTTACATTCAGGGTCAGGTTGAAGGCACGGTTAGTAGAATTAACCTCATCTTCAGTTACTCTATTCTTACGTAAATAAATAACTGCTTTTTAATTATTTTTCTCTGTTGAATTATGATTTTTCTATCTGTATTATATCAGCCATTTTATATAAAAATCTGAATTAAGAGTGAATGCACTAAACTTCCTTTCATATTATTCACCTCACTTTTTTACTTACCAGCAGATTTTCTCAAAAAGAAAAAAAGTCATCTGTCTTATTTATCTTCAAATAGTATCTCACATTCTCTTCTCCAGGTTCTCCAACTAGGCTTTCCTTCTCAAGGAAAGCCACTGAAAATTCTCATAGCAAGCTCACCAATGCCTATGGCTTATTTCCAATTTTCATCTACTGAATCTCTTAATAGTCTTGGTATTGTTTGTCATATTTATTATCTGTATCTACATTTTCTTCCTACAATAGCTCATATTTCCTATGAATGAATATGTCATTTTCATACATATTAACCACAGAATCTCTCTTTTTATGATAGATATTGACTAGTATGCCAGACTCATAAACAACAGCCACCCTGAGATCTCCATTTGGCTGTTTAAAAGGCATACCCAATTCAACGTGATGTAAACAGTATCACTGAATTTCTACATCCAACTCCCAAATTTGCTTTCACTTAATTCTTCCACATATTAATTAGTAAATGCTAGATTCGTTTACCCAATCCCCCAGGTCTAAAACTCATCCTGATTATACCCACCCCACAAAAAATAAATCATTATCAATCTGAAAGATCTATTGGTGCTACCTGTTAAATATATCCTAAAATACAAAGTGTTCTCACTACTGCCATTGCTACCACCTGAGTTAAAGCCACCATTATCACTCCCCTGGGTATTTTCTCCCATTCTCCATATAATATCCTCCCCTCTGTTCATTTTATCTTACAGTCCAAACTTTATCTCTAAAGCAAGCTTGACAGACAGCCTTAAGTACAAAATTTTACCATTTATTCTTCTGATTAAAGCCCTGTAATTCCTTTTCATTGCTATAAACAATTTACTCAGAACTGGAATCCCCACCTCAAGCCATATCTGTCAAAGCCTAGTATGACCTTCCCCTCGATAGTCTTTGTAATTACATCTCTCCATATCCTCCCTCTCCCTTAGAAAGCTGTAATTTTGCTGAACCTCTTTCTTACTCACAACAAACATTAATATCCCATTCCCGACTTAATGTTTTGCTTGTTTTTTTTTCAGCTTGCAGTATGCTTAATTTCTCTAGACAAGCTTCTAGCATTCCGTAAGGTACTTGATAAAAACAGAAAATATGTACAAAACTGTCCTGCCTCAACAGTATTTCTCAACCTATAACAAGACTTAAACTTCCACTTTTTAAGAAATATTCTGGTAAAATGGAAGTATCCCAAATATTGTAATACTGTTAATCACACAAATCTAGCAAGGCCATGATGAGAAAAAAAAAAAAAAGATAAATCAGAAACAAAAGTCATGGATTTAAAATGGGAGATACTCATCTTCGAATGTGGCAGTGCTGAAAAAAGAGCTACGAAGCAGTAACAATGGTGTTGGTGCTTTTGGGAAAGAGGCAGAATATGAGCAAATAGATGTAGAAGGGCCACCAAAATGACTTTTGTAACTTCTCAAGTCTAGACCTGCCTCATCTCCGTTTCTTTTGAAAATTAAATTAACTTGCCGTGTGACTAAGTGACAAAGCATTTTTTACAAAGCATTGCCAAATCTAATATTCTTACTTAGTATTAATTTTTCTCAGAGGAAAACTGAAAAAGTAAATAAGTTTTATCTCAAGCAAAATAAATTTAAATTTTTAGCTGAAGCAAAGTTTGCACATATGTTACTCCACTAGAGAGTTCATGAGCTCAGCTGTACCTCCACTGTGCGTATTTAAGGCTCTTTGTTTCTTAGCCTCACCTGTGACTGGCAGGCTATGAATAATAAAATAGTCCACTTTTTAATTTATGTTTGTATATTTATTTATGTATGCTGAAACGTCATTGTTAAACAGTGTTCCTTACTTTTCTCTTGATGTTCCAAATGCTTACATTCGAGTTTTTGAGTTGCAGATCTATGATTTTTTTTTTTTTTTTTTTTTTTTTTTTTGGAGACGGAGTCTCACTCTGTTGCCCAGGCTGGAGTGCAGTGGTGCGATCTCGGTTCACTGCAACCTCCACCTCCTGGGTTCAAGCAATTCTCCTGCCTCATCCTCCCAAGTACCTGGGACTACAGGCGTGTGCCATCATGCCCGGCTAATTTTTTTGTATTATAGTAGAGACCGGGTTTCACTGTGTTGCCCAGGCTGCTCTCAAACTCCTGAGCTCAGGCAATTCTCCTGCCTCGACCTCCCAAAGTGCTAGAATTATAGCCGGGAGCCACCACGCCTGTCCTGCAGATGTATTCTGAGTGACAAGCCAACAGAACTTTAGTACCTGGTAATGTGCTATGGTAACAGCAGATATCCCCTATTTGTTTGTGTTGTTTTACCTAAGGAATTTTAGAGTAAACAGAAAGCTGCTCATGAAATCACCTGTGGAGTAAGCTCCTGTACAAACAATCAGTTTCATCATTTCACCTTTTAAAATACATGTATTAACCTGTATATCACTTTTTTTTGCATTTTGGCATAGCTATTAAAAGAAAATGATCCTCCTATGGTTTACAGTATTGTAATTCTCTAGCCTCAGAATGTTAAAGAAATTATAACTTGCTAGGTATCAAAAAGAAATAAGTCATTTTACCTGATGCTGTAGCCACTGGGCTGGAATAAATGTATGAATTGTCTAATAAACAATAATGCATTTTTTAGAAGGTTTCACTTTCACTTCACAGCATACTATTTGATCAATGTACACTGAATCTGAATGAATCACTACTTGTAGTGACATTAAAAAGACATATCTGTGTATATCTATAGTTATGCATGTATATGCATATATATGCAGGTGTGCATATATATATGCACACATATATGTACATATATGTATACACACATATAAACTCACACACATATATATATAGAAAGAGTGGATGAGAGAATTTAGAGATGATATAACACTAGTGTAGATTGATTAACAATCTCATTGTTCTTGGGGTAGTACAAGAATGACAACACTCACACACACGTAACCACATAAGAAAAACAAAACAAAACAAAAAACTGAGGTATATAGCACATATTGAATTTGAAGACTAATATTAAGGTGCCAATTTTCTTTAGCTAGCTTCTATACTTGAACATAGCATTCTACTTAAAGTATATATTAATATCTTTAGGTTATTTTTTTAAGTTAAAGGACAGAGAAAATGCCTTTATAAATATAAATACTTATTCAGTTTTTCAGTGAGGGTTGTGTGAGTCAGCATACTGCATACAAATAGAACCAATAGGATATTTATATATAACTACAATAGAGGAGAGGAGACTTATTATGACAATTGCCACACACAATTGTTGAGGTTGAGAAGTCCCACGACGTGCCATCTGCAAGCTGGAGAACCAGCAGTGTATTTCAGTTCATGTACAAAGACTTGAGAACCAGGACCTCCAGTGTCTAAGGGCAGAAGATGGATGTCCTAGCTCAAGAAGAGAGAGGGAAAATTTGTCCTTCATACCCTCAAAGAATTGAATGATGCCTGCCCAAATTGGTAAGGGATCTTCTTTACTCAGTCTACATATTCAAATGTTAATCTCTTCTGGAACTGCCGTCATAGACGCATCCAGACAAGTTGACACAGAAAATTAACCATTACAAGGTGTAAACATCATAGTTGAAATTTTTTTTTTTTTAAAAAGGGAAGAAAAAAACAATTTTTTAATTAAGAAAGTTTTGGCTTATATTTCTCACTTTGTAACACACAGTCATAAAAGTATTAATAATACCTTTCTTCTGGCTGTATATCCTGAGTTGCATTGCATTTGTGATTGTTAATGCCATATATTACATAAACTCTAGCAAATGGATAAACCATAATAATTTATTTTATTTCAATAGAAAACCCATTAAACTCAATGAAACATACATCTTTGTATAGGTTCAATTTACATTGCTTCATGCATTTTAAGAGGTAGTGTTTTTATTATGCCTGATTCAAAGCAGTAACTTAAGCCAGAAAATAATCCCTGAATGTGTTATGACTCTAACTTGTGATTTTGTAATAATTTCTTAGTGTTTTCTAAAAGTTAATATATTAGCATACTGATGTAAATACTTTGAATTGTTAGATTGTACTTGCTAAGGAAATTTTTATGATTTCCAGCTTAGATTATAGAGTATAACACATTGAGAAGATATTAAATTCAGATTATAATCCTCTATATTTCATTGTAAGAAACGCTGTATACATACTGTCTAGAGTTCATACAACATTTTTATTTATTTTTATTTTTTGCTTTTCTAAATTATTCTTTAAGTTCTGGGATACATGTGCAGAACGTGCAGGCTTGTTACATAGGTACACACGTGCCATGGTGGACATTTTTATTTTCTAACTGAATGACTGGCATTTGAATCTTCCAGCCTTGCCTCATTTAGTATTTTATTCTTTCAATAATTTTTCATTAACATTTATTGTCTACCTATCATACACACAAAAATATTTGTATTTAATATCTACTTAGCATACACACAAGAATATTTGTAACTGAGAAAAGAATGAAGGTAATAAATTTACTACACTTGAGAAATCCACAGTCTAGTGTAAGAGACAAACCAGCAAGCAAGTAATTTCAGAAATATGCTCATACTACAGAAAGTTCAAAATGGTAAGGGAGTGGGAAGAAAGGTCCAACTCGTAGAGACTTGTGGAGAGCACAGTGATAAATGAACAGTTGCCCAGGAAGCCTTCATTCTTTCTCTTTTTACTTCCTGAGGTACACAGATTTTCTCTGGCAAAACGACCAATTAATCAGTACATAGCATTTAGGAATTTTGCATGATACTGATCCTACACTCATGATTATCAGTAGAGCCCTATTGCTGAGATCAGTGAGATCTCATCTATTTCACCAAAGTGGTTGGTCCAAATTTGCCCAATCAGAACTGTCATTTACTTGAAATAAGATTTACCTCTGGAGTTCAGGACTTGTTTCAACTATGATGTTGCAGGTGTTTTCATCTTCCTTCTTCAACTAGTTGTTTCTCTTATTCCTCATGTGTAACTTATTTCTCTCTCAGTGAGTGATGCTTTCTTGCCCTGCCTAAGTCAATCATTCTTGAAATAATGCAGTCACTTATAAAACCATTGACATTTCTCTGTTTGAATCTGTCACAGATGTAATTTTATGGAAAGTAGTGTGCTTATTTTATTAATGTCACTCACCCACATAATACTACAATTTTTTTTAGTCCAGGAACTATTTCTTTAGATTTTTATTGTATTCTTGTTATGTAACCCAACCCTGTGTAAGAGGTGATTGATAAATAAGTATTATATAATATTATAATTAAAGAATAGATACATGGACATTCAGTACACCTAGTTTCCTATAGGTAGTATATAGCATGTTTTCCTGGTCCATTTATATCATTGTTCTCAAGCAGATAAATATTTCTAGCTTTTAAAATCAGTGCAGGCCAAGTATTCCTACAGCTTTTTATTTTTACCTTATTTTCTTTTAAAAATATTTTATTTTAGTAAGAATGCCACATGATTTCTACTCTCAACAAATGTTTAAGTGCACAATGCATATTGTTGACATACATTATGGGCACAATGTTGTACAGCAGATCTCTAAAGCTCATCCATCTTGCTTAACTGAAACCATGCCCACAGATTAGTAACCCCCAACTTCACCCTGTCCTCAGGCCCTGGCAACCAGCAGCACTTCACTCACTGATTCTGTGAATCTATGTTAGTTACCTTATGTATGTGGAATCATGCAATATTTGTCTGTGACCGGCTTATTTTATTCAGCATAATATTCTCAAGTGTCATCCATATTGTTGAGTATTGCATAATTTTTCTTGTTTTTAAGGCTGAATAGTATTCTGTTGTATGTATAAACTAAATTTTCTTTACTTCTTCATTTTTGATGGTTATTTAAGCTGTTCTCACATCTTGGCTATTGTGAACAGTGCTGCAATAAGCATAGGAGTAAAGGTATCTCTTCAACATCAATTTCTTGGAAAAATAGAAGTGGAATTGCTGGATCTTATGGAATCTCTAATTTTTATTTTGTGAGGAGCCTTCATACTGTCTTACATAGCAGCAGTATTTCTTTTCTGTTTCAAAGATTGGACCAGTGACTACAAACGTCTATTTTTCAAACAAAATCTGTCAGCTGTAGCCTTTTTAATTCTTCGTTCACATTTTCTAATTGAAAGACCTTCAGTCCTCCTTGGGCAAAAAGTTCATTATGCAAGAGTATATAGATAAATAGAAATGACTTTAAACCTGCATATTTTCTAAGTAGAGTTTCTCATTTGAAAATCCTAAATATGGCCATACAAAGCAGTCTCTCAGTATTGCCTCTACAAGGGAGAATGAATATAATAGAAATATGGAGTCACAGCTTACATACTTTGATTGTGTTAAGTGAGTCTCTTTCATTATCTAAATGGTAAGGTTATTTTCATCTGAAGAATCTCTGGATATTACGGAGAAACACTTAAAGACTTTCTAAAAAATATTCTAAAATGTTTCCAAAACTGATGGCACCAGCAAGTGGAAAAAACTCATTTCTTACAACTTTGAAGCTATAACTAAATAGTTGAACACATTCTGAAGATCAGGTTATGGAGAATGATTCAGAGTTTCTTAAAAAATGCTGGAAAAAATTTTCTTCATAACCATATATCTAGAAAATGATTCTCAACGTGTAATATTTTCATAGAGGACACTCAAATATATTCTGCCTTTTCTACTAACACATATGCAAGGTGTGGATTGTTAAAGCCAGATAACAGCAAGACTTAATTGTGTTATTATCCTTGGCAAACTAATGCAGGAACGGAGGAAGAATCAATCACCTCATGTTCTCACTTATAAGTGGGAGGTAAGCGATGAGAACACATGAACGGATAAAGGGAACAACACACACTGAGATTATCAGAAGGTGGAAGCTGGGAGGAGGGAGAGGATCAGAATAAATAACTAATGGGTACTAGGCTTAATACCTGAGTGATGAAATAAGCAGTACAACAAACCCCCATGATAAATTAACCTATATAACGAACCCACAAATGTGCCCCTGAACTTCAAATAAAAGTTTAAAAAATGTAAAACAATAAACTAGTGTTGGCACTGCTAGTTTTACATCAATCTTTCTCCTTCTGAGCTTCAGCTAGGCAGATGGTCATCAACCTAGAATTAAACGTCTTGGGTTTTGTTGCAACGTTGTTTCCCTTTCCCCATTAGTACCTGAGATTCTGCAATGATGTAAGACATTTCAAAGTCACACACTTAAAGGCATAAGCATGTTCCTTATTTTGGTCATGTCTAACAGATTGGGTGACAAATGCTGCAGCCATCTTGCAGCCAAAGAAAATGTATTAGTCCATTCTCATGCTGCTAATAAAGACATACCCAAGATTGGGTAATTTATAAAGCAAAGAGGTTTAATTGACTCACAGTTCAGCATGGTTAACGGGGGCCTTGGGAAACTTACAATCATGTAGGAAGGAGAAGCAAGCACATCCTTTTTCACACGGTGGCAGCAAGGAGAAGTGCCAAGCCAAAATGGGGGAAAATTCCCTTATAAATCCATGAAATCTTATGAGAACTCAGTATCAGGAGAGCAGCAGCATGGCGGTAACCACTGCCATAATTCAATTACCTCCAACCAGGTCCCTCCCATGACATGTGGGGATTATAGGAACTACAATTCAAGATGAGATTTGGGTGAGGGCATAGCCAAACCGTATCAGATGATATCCACCTGCCCCCACATGTTCTACATCTGAACTCTCCAAATACTTTTATAAGATAGAGTGATAATTTTTTCCCTATTTAAGTCATAAAGTTCTCATCTTAATTTTGTAATAATACAGCTTAGGCATTACTCTAGTAAAATCTAAAAGTTCAAATTATTTTAAAATCAGTGATATAAAGCTGATAATAAACAATTATGAATACTTTTCTATATAAGAAATATTGACAGTCATTTAAAGAATAATTTACTTTATCATGAGCTTTTAAAATATATTTAAAATGTTAAATATAATAATATTTTGCCATCGCTTATATTATATAGTTCTTCTGATTTCATATCAGTGCACATTGCTTTTTCGTTTATGATGATAATATGAACTTTTCACACTTAAGTTTCCTTGGAGTAAAAAGTGGGTCAACCTGAATAGCAATGTTGGATGATATATTTAATCATAAAGATTATACATAGATACAGCAACAACTATAAACCTTGCATAGAAAGTAGACTGCGATAAGCATTTTTTTAGAAATGTTAATGCTTTCTAACAAGAAGCAGCTTGAAAAAATAAGACCTATATGCTGGCTATGGCTATATGACTGAATAATTTACTCAGACTCTATCTCTGTTTATTCTTTTGCGAATAAGAGTGATAAACATTCCAACTCAATAAAATTGCAATGTGGATAAAATTAGATATAGTTTTGAGATTGCAAAAAAAATAGTTCCTGGCTCATAGGGAACACTCGAGGGCATGGTGTAGAATAATGTGTTTTCATTAGCTAAATTACATATAAATGAGATTCTATCATTTATATCATAAAAGTATCTAGACAAAAACAAAATATAGCCACTATAACTGTAAAATCATCCTTCATTTGCACACTAATTACCACTAATTCATCTCAATAAACACAGTCCTCTACAATTATGTTTAGTTACAAAATAATCAAATGCAACTTTGGAGGACTTTGGAAAAATCTATACAATTACAAAATCATGACTTGCTATTACTACTCATGAAGAGAATAAAGTTGTACAGAAAAATGTAAATTTTACCTAAAATTTTGCTTAAAAATGTAAAATATAGTTGTAATAAATTCAATATAAGGGACAATATTGGTTTTTATTGGATAATCAATATCATTCTGAAGTTGAATGCTGGCCTTTGAGCATATATGTTAAAGCAATGAGAATAAAAGGGCTAAAATAAGTTTTTATAATTATGGTCAGCCAGAGTAAAAAGACTTCTTTTAGTAGTTCTTAGGAAATAATGAATAATCAGGTGAATTTCATTGTTAGTTTAGCTGATTTGTATTGTTAAAATGACATCCTCACTCTAACTATAGGTTCCTTATAATTTGATTCTTGATGAATTAGATTATGTAATTTTATGAGCCTATATCTCTTGCATTAATATTTTATTTAAAAAACTAATAAAATTCTAATTTAGGGGACTTCAGAGAAGTCAATACAGCCTTCCTAACTTCGACTTAGGACTCCTAGTTTTATGGCAACACCAGCTATTTGACAGATACTTGATTGGCCAGGTACTGGTTAAGTCGGGCATCCCTGCACATTATAATGTAATTTTACCTTCAATAAAAAGTTAATTTTCTACATTTTAAAATTTCTTTATTTCATTTGCTGAGTTTCCCAATTCTGCCTGCTGTTTTATTTAACAACTTAATAAAACTTGTGAGGTTTTTCCTTTGGATAGGCTTTAGGGAATAATTTCTTTGTTCCATTTTCTAAGGAAGAGCTTTATGATCCAATAAGAATTATTGCTAACCTGTACTCATTCTTCAGGGAAGGAAGCATCCAGCTTGCTTTAATATGAAATTTAATTATTGCTGACATTAATATGTGATGACCACTAAGACAATAAATCATTGAAAAAAAAAGCAGAGGAATACTTCATTCACCTTAAAGAAAAAGATATTAAAAGTGGCTATCCTGTGAAGTTACTTTGCCCATATTCTGTTTTTCTTTCTCTTTTGTAATTCCTATATTCTTGCTACTTTAGCTTTATTATTTCCCAGACCACTTTCCCCATTCCTTTTCTTAGGCTTTCAAAATATGCCTTTGAGAATTCGAACTATAGTTTGATATAGCATTTAGGTCACTGTTCTAACTTATACTGAATTTAATCACGAGGTCACTTGAAGCAAGCAGCTTTGCTGTTTCTAATCTACTAACTGCACATTTTCTCTGAGATTGGATAGGACCATTCCTATTAGGATTTCTGACACAGAAGGTCAATAATTCTTTATTTCATCCATAATTTTGTATTTTATTGTCCTACACCTCTCAAAAGTTTTACAGTTTTTGTGGAGAAAATGAAATCGCCTATCACTAAACCAGATTGCTATTTTCTTGTCTTCTCTATGTTATCATGGGACTTATTATTCTTTTCTCCCCGATTTCAAGTTTTCTACTTGGCAACTTGTCTTTTATCTTTTATCTCTAATATTTAGATATAATATTATAAATACTGGGAAACTCAGTAAATAATGCACATTATTCTCTATGCAATTGTGTTTTACATTTTTAAATTATTCAATTTACTTAAGTTGTATTGGGCTTCAATAAAAATGTTAAGATTATAAACAGTTTACCTAAGGTGCTTTTATTATGTTTCCATGATATTTTTAAAGTTACAAGCAATGCTATTCTTATATGATTTGAGTAATTTCATGAGCATATAAGTAAACTTATGTAAAATTAATCACTAATAAAGTATTTTAGTTGCATATTTAAATAGTTTTAAAGTACACAAATTCTAAAATGTACCTTGAAACAAATGCATAGGGTTTCATAATTTTAATTGGGAAAATATCCTTTACAGTAAAAGCTAGAAAGACAAAGCTCTTTGTTCTAATGTTCTAGACCTGACAGAGCCAGTATCTTTTGTGACATTTAGCAAATTGTTGGATTTGGTAGCCATTGATATATGCACAGTGTTATAGTTCACATTGTATTTCAAACATTGTATGAGGTCATAGCAACAAACTAGTTAGTAAAGAACAAATTGAGATTTGGCATGTTACATTCATATATATATATATATATATATATATATATACACAGAGAGAGAGAGGAAAGAGAGAGAGGGAGAGACAAAATGGACTCCCCATGGCTAACTGTGCTTCTCAGACTTAAAACAGAACCTGGTGGTCATAACTGAGTGAAGGAGCAGTCATGTATGTACTTTGTGCTCTCAGAAAGATGTAAAAGCATCACAGGACTGACTTTTCTCCAACCAAACCAATCCAGTACCTGTTGCAAGTGCCAAGGTAAACAGCAGCCAGAAAACACCACCTTCCCCTTCCCATTTGGAAAAGAAAAAAAATTGACAGAAACTTCTAGTTTTGGCTTGGCAATCAACCAATCAGGGCTTGAAAGTATTAACTGATCATGGTTTGGCTGTATCAACCAATTAGGGTTTATCTAAGTTGACCAATCAGAACTCAACTGCACTAACCAATAAAAATAAGCCATTTTCAATCCTTCATTTGCAAAAATTGACCAGATTAGGAACCTGGGTTCGAAATTTGCTGTAAAACTTGAATCTTCCCTTTGTTCTCTTGAATCTTCCCTTTGTTCTCTGCAACACATCATTCTACATTCTACACTGAAGGTTATGTCTCCTCAGTTTGCAAACTGTTCACTGGAATAAAGTCTTGCATCCAAACTTTTCATGGAAATTTTCTTCTCTCTTTCTCTATCCAGATGATAGATGATAGATAGATACTAGATCTTCTACACATATGGATAGATATATGTATCTCTCTACATATATGGGTAGATATCTCACACTCAGATATATATATATATATATATATATGGTGGTTTTGCCACAAACATTTCATTAGAAAACCCTTAATAGAGTTCAGGCTTGATTTCTCATTAGAGACATAATTCATTATAGAATGATTTATTTGACCATTTCTTACTGAGAAGCATTTACTTTATTACCAGGGGTTCCTGATTACAAATAATGTGATAAATACTCTTGCACATAATTCCTTTTTAATTTTTTTCTATAACTTTCCAGGCATTAGATTACTGAGTTAAAAGTATTTGCTTTTAATTAAGGCACATTTATTTATAGCAAAATTCAAAGATGTGAAGTTCTTATTCAATGAGTTTTGATAAGTGGTTACCCATATACTGACCATCCTAATCACTATATAAAATATTTTCATCACCTAGAATTTAATCATGACTTCTTATCTTTCCCATCTTGTATATGGCTACAACTGTTCTGATTTCTATTATTAGAGATTAATATTGCACATTCTTACGTTATTTTTTTCTCTTCTTGAATTTCAAATAAATGGTATACCACATACTGTGTACACTTTTCTTAAGCTTCTTAAGTCAACATGTTTTTGAGCTTCATACTGTGGTTGTATGTATCAATATTTTATTTTTTGTTTATTACTGAACAGAATCTCATTGTACTTAGTATGAAATTATTTACCTATCAGCTCTCTATTTGATGGCCTTTAAGGTTGGTGTGAGTTTTTGGTGGTTATGAATAAACTGTAGAAACATTTTTGTATGGACATTTTATGGACACATACTTTTATTTCTCTTGAGTAAATACCTAGCAGTGTACTTCATATATTATACAGTAAATCTGTGTTTAACTTTTAAAAGTAAGACTAACACTACTTCAAAGTCATTGACTGATTATACTTATCTGCCAGCAGGGTATGAGGGTTTGCATTCACACACATTTTTGTCAACATTTGGTGCTGTCAGGGTTTGTTGTTGTTTCATTTGTTGTTTAAATTTAGCCATTCTGGAAAATATAAAATGAGATGTCTTTGTGATTAAAATTAATATATTTATGATGACCAATGGTGCTAAGAATGTTTTCATGTACTTATTGGATTTTATACACTTTTTTGTGAAATATCTAAGTCTTTTAGCCATTTTTTTCTTTTATTGTAATTATGTAAGTGTTCTCTATGTATTCTGGACAAAAGACTTTTGACAGATGTACATGGTGTGAATACTTTCCCAAACTATAGCTTGCCTGTTAATTTTTGTAGTGGAATATTTTGAAAGGTGCTTTTAGTCTGGTTCTGTGATGTTTACCTTTTTTTCTTTTATATGTAGAGACTTTTGTGTTTTCTATAAAAAAAGTGTTTACTGAGAGTTTGCAAAGATGTTTTATTATGCTTTCTTCTAGTTGCTTTATAGCTTTGTTTTTATATTTAATTCTATGGTCATTTCAAATCTACATTTATGAGTCTGTAATACGGGACTTGACATTTACTTTTCAATATATTTATGCAGTTATATCAGGTTTATTTGATAAAAAGTCATTTTGCTATTGAGCTACCTTGATATTTCTGTTAGAAATGAATGCGATGTATATATGCCTGCCTATTCCTGACATTCCTTTGTCTTTTTTTCATTAATATCTTTTCTTCTAGGTGAAAACTTCATTGCCTTAACTAAGATAGCTTTATAGTAAATTTTTACATATTTTTCTTTGGTTTAGGATATTATAAATATCAATGGAATATTTATCATTTAAGTGTAGAAAGAATTTAGCTATTACAGTGTATTCCCCCTGTATAATTTAATACACTTCTCTAGTATTGATTGATTCAAAATCTACTTTTTGTTTAAATTTCCATATTATATTTTACTAGAATCTAATCTATATCTTCTCAGATTTGAAATTCATGAGATTCATTTACATGTCCCATTCCTCTACTTAATTTTATTCCATAGCTTCAGTTATGGCTGTTTTCCATTCTTAATTATAGATAGGCAAGTAGATATATAATAGATAGATTTAGAAATATAAATATATCTATTTTTCTCTTTTTATCTCTTTACCTTAAGTAGTTGTAAGGTTGGATTGAGAGAATAATGATTTTATATTTATTTATTAATCCTCCTCTTTTTTATTATTTCATTCAGTTCAACTTAAATTTTTATCAATATGCCTCATTCTTTTTATGTCATTATTTTTCTCATTTTTGAACAGTATCTCAGTTCATCTGTTTTTTATTAATCTTAACTATGAGTAGACTAGAAATGTTTTTCTAAATGCAGGTTTTCTGTGTTTCTTAGATGTGTTACATGTTTTTCACTCTTTTTTTCCCTCTCCATGGCATATAGAATGTCAATTTTGATACTCTCTTTAAGACAAGAGTTACTTTTCTTTTATTTGTTATTCTTTAAAAAAAATTTTCAGGCCGGGCATGGTGGCTCATGCCTGTAATCCCAGCACTTTGGGAGGCCAAGGCGGGCAGATCATGAGATCAAGAGTTCAAGACCAGCCTGACCAACATGGTGAAACCCCGTTTCTACTAAAAATACAAAAATTAGCAGGGCTGTTGGCACGCTTCTACAGTCTCAGCTATTCAGGAGGCTGAGGTAGGAGAATCTCTTGAACCTGGGAGGTGAAGGTTGCAGTGAGCCGAGATCACATCACTACACTCCAGCCTGGGCGACAGAGTGAGACTCTGTCTCAAAGAAAAAACAAAAAATAGTTTTCAGAGCCATTTTTATTATGTAAAACTTATTGGCTTATGATAAGCATATGCAATATGCTAATTATTTAATTTTTGTATTTATTTTGGGGTGACAATGTATTGTGATTTTTGTAAATGCTGCAATGTTGCACATGTAAAATATGCTTCTTAATTAAGTGTAGATAGTATAGGAAGTAGCATTAAATTAAAAGTGTTTATAACCTTATTCCAATCCAGTGTTCCCTCACCTATTATTTGACCATTATAGAGATTAAATTCATCACAAGTGTATTCTGTTCTCAAGACTGATAACAAATGATTTATAGTCACATTTTTAAATGTGACCTATCAAAGAATCACCAAATAAATTACAATTATAAAATTTAACTGTATAAATTTTATTAATGTCTCAAATATTAAATTATAAATAATGAAGAGATATCTAAACATTCAATAAACTCTACTTGTTCCCAAATATCCAGAGAAATATTAAAATACTTGAAACAAAGTAGCTGTCAGATAAATTTTGACAAAATTGAGGCTAAAATTTATACTACCCAAAATCTTATACTTCTAGAGTTGGCCAAATGGTTCTTGATGATGTTACAACATCAGGGACATATTAGGACTCGTTAAGCAGCTAGAGTCATGATTATCTTCTAGTTAAATGGTATAATATTTTGTAGGCTTCGTATTATTTTGATGCCAGGTATTTCAGGAACCCATGATTTGGTATGACTTATTCAGGTGTAATTTACATAGAGTAAAATTTCTGGACAGTTGCATGAACTTTTAAAAGTAATTGACATATAATAATTGTACATATACATAGGATACATGTGATATTTTCATACCTGTATAGAATGTATAATGATCAACTCAGGATACCTGGAATATCTGTCAGAGGAATATTTAATATTTCTATGTTGAAAACATTCAAAAGATTCTTTTCTAGCTATTTTGAAATACACAATAAACTAGTATTAACTATAGTCATCCTACTGTGGTAGAGAACCCTCGAACTTACTCCGCCTATCTAACTAATTTTGTACTCAATAACCAACCTCCACCAATACTCTCCTTCCTTCTACCCCCCTATATGTTAGTAACCATTATTCTACTTATTCTATGCAATCTACTTTTTAAACTCTCACAAATGGGTGAGAACATGTATTTGTCTTTCTGTTCTTGGCATATTTGACTCACCGTTATGTCCTCTAGGCTCATCCATGTTGCTTCAAGTAACATAATTTCACTTGTGGTTTCAAAGGTTGAATAATATTCTATTGTGTATCTATACCGCATTTTCTTTAGCCATTCGTCTATTGATGAACATTTAAGTTTATTCCTTATCTTGGTTGTTGTGAAGTGCTTCAATTAACGTGAGAGTACAGAGATTTTTTTGACATAACTGTTTTTCTCTAAGTTCAGATATATATTCAGTAATGACATTGCTGGATCATATGGTAGCTCTATATTTAGTGTTTTAAGGAAACTCCACACTGTTTTCCATACTGGCTATACTAATTTGTATTTCCAAGAGTATATAACAGTGCATAAGAGTTCCCCTTTCTCCACATCCATGTCAGCATTTGTTATGTTTTTGCCTTTTCGATAATAGCCATTTTAACTGGGATGAGATAATATTGTCGTTTTAGTTTGCATTTCCTTCATAATTAGTGATACTGAGCATTTTTATATACCTGTTGGCCATTTGCATATCTTATTTTGATAAATGTGTATTCAAGTACTTTAGCCATTTTTAATTTATATTTTGAGTTCCTTACATATTTTTGAAATTAACCACTTACCAGATGTATGGTTTGCAAATATTTTCTCCCATTCTGCAGGTTGTCTCTTGACTTGGTTAACTGTTTCTTTTGCCATGCAGGAACTTTTTGGTTTGATATAATCCCATTTAGCTAATTTTACTTGTGTTGCTTGTGCTTTTGAGGTCTTGCCAAAAAATCTTTGCCAAGACAAATGTCCTGAATCATTTTTCCTATGTTTGATACTAGTTGTTTCATAGCTTTTGGTGTTACATTGTAGTCGTTAATATTTTTTAGCTGATATTTTATATGGTTAAAGTTTGGGGTCTAGTTTCATACTTCTGCATATGGATATCTAATTTCTCTGGTCCCATTTATTGAAAAGGCTATTTTTCTCAAATATATATTCCTGGCATCTCTGTCAAAAATAGGTGGCTGCTAATATGTGAATTCATTTCTGGGTTCTCTGTTTTGTTCCATTGGTCAATGTTTCTGTTTTTAATAATATCATGCTGTTTTGTTTACTATACCTTTTGAGTATATCTTGAGGTTAGGTAGTGTAATGCCTCCAGCTTTGTTCTTTTTGCTCAGGATTGCTTTGGACATTTGGGAATTTTTTTGTGGTACCATACAAATTTTAGGATTGGTTTTCCTATTTCTGTTATGAATGTCATTGATATTTTGATACTTTTTTAATTGAATCTGTATATCCCTTTGAGAAGTATAAACATTTTAACAATATAAATTATTCTAATTTGTAAACATGGGATATCTTTACTTTTTTGTGTCTTCTTCAACTTCTTTCATCAATGTTTTATGGTTTTCATTGCAAAAAACTTTCACCTCTTTGGAAAAATTTATTTTTAAGTATTTCATTTTTTGTAGCTGTTGTAAATGGGATTGCTTTCTGTTTTTTTTATTTTCAGATTGTTAACTATGGGCACGTATTACATTGGTGCAAAAGTAATTGTAGTTGTTGCCATTACTTTTAATAGAAGTGCTGCTAAGTTATGTATGTTGATTTTGTATTCTGCAACCTTAATGAATTCATTTGTTAATCCTGACTGGTTTTTTTTTTCGTGGGGTCTTTAGCTTTTTCTAAATATAGAATCATGTCCTCTGCAGACAGGGACAATTTAACTTATTTTTTGTCAATTTGAATACTCTCTTTCCTTTGCCTAATTTCTCTGGTGAGGACTTTAAATACTATGCCGAATAAATGTGGTAAAAAGGGACATTCTTTTCCTGTTCCAGACTTTAAAAAAAGGATTTCAGGATGTCAACTTCAACATTTTTCCATTCTGTGTAATGTTAGCTGTGAGTCCTTCATATAAGGTATTGAGATGTGTTGCCTCTATACAAAATTTGTTGACAGTTTTTATCATGAAGAAATGACAAATTTTCTCAAATGATTTCTCTGACTCTATTGAGATATCATGTGATTTTTGTCCTTTAATTTGTTGATGTGATGAATTACATTTATTGATTGTCATATGTTGAATTACTCTTGCATTCTTGGGATAAATCCCACTTGATCATGGTGTACTATCTTTTTAATGAGCTGTTGGATTCGCTTTGCTGGTATTTTGTTGAGGATTTTTACATCTGTGTTCATCAGAGATATTGTCTTGTAGTTTTTGTTGTGTTCTTGTCTAATTTGGGTATCAGGTAATGCCGATCTCATAGAATAAGCTTGAAGGAATTCCCTCCCCTTCAGTTTTTTTGGAATAAATTGAGAAGAATTGGTACTAACTAGTTCTTTAAATGTTTGGTAGAATTCAGTAGTAAAGTCATATGGTCCTGGGCGTTTCTTTGTTGGGAGATATTTTTATTCCTGATTTAATTTCATTACTCATTATTAGTCTCTTCAGGTTTTCTATGTTTTGTGGTTCAATCTTGATAGGTTGCATGCATCCAGAAACTTATCAGTTTCTTTAAGGTTTTCCAACAGGTTGGCATATAGCTCTCCATAATAATCTCTAATGATTCTTTGTATTTTTTTAGTATCAGTTGTAATGCCTCCTTCTTGCCTGTGATTTTATTTACTGAGTCTTCTCTTTTTTTCATAGTATAGCTAAAGGTTTGTTGATTTTACCTTAAAAAACACAACTTTTATTGACAATTTGTAGTGTTTTAGTCCCAATTTAATTTATTTATCATCTGATCTCTAGTTTTTCTTTTCTTATAATATTTTTGCATTTGAATTGTTCTTGCTTTTCTAGTATCTTGAGGTGTATTTTTTTTCAATTTCAGGTTTCTGCTGAAAAGTTCACTGGTATTCCTAGGAGGTTTTCCTTAACCTTGACAATTTGCTCTTTCCTTTCTAATTTTAACTCTCTCTCTTTTTGTCTTTCACTTTTGAAACTTGACTATGATGTGTTGTGTTGTGAGTCTCTTTGGGTTCATTGTCTTTGGTGTTCTGTGGGCTTTCCACATCTAGCTTTGTAATTCCTTTCCCAAACTTGGAAAGTTTCCTGCCAATATTCTTTGGATATATTTTCTGTTTCTTTTTATTTTCCCCAAAACATAAAATATGTGTAACTTATTCTGCTTGATAGTGTCCCATAAGTCTCTTAAGCTACCTTTATTCTTTTTTTAAATTCTTTTCCTTTTAGCTCATAAGATTTGATGATTTCCAGTAATCTATTTTCAGGTTCACTAATCTTTTCTTCTTCTTAATCTAAGGTGTTGTTAAACTCCTCTATTGAATTTTACAGTTTGGCTATAGTCATTTTAAAATGCTTTATCTTTGCTGTAATTCTCAGTTTGTTCTTGCAATGTTTAGCATCTTTACAATGATAATTTTGCATTACGTACAGAGTCAATTAAAAAATTCTACTTTATTCAGGTGGATTTCTGGAGATTTACCTTGATCTTTTGATTGAAATATATTCTCCTTTTTCAATAATTTTATTGATTCCCTGTTGTTTTCTGTGCATTAAAGATATTTATACCTCTGTATTAGTCAGTCTTCATACTGCTGAAAAAGGCATACTTGAGGCTGGGTAATTTACAGAGAAAAAGAGGTTTAATGGACTCATAGCTGCACATAGCTGGGGAGGCCTCACAATCATGGTAGAAGGCAAGGAGGAGCAAGTCACATCTTACATGGATGGTGGCAGTCAAAGACAAAGAGTTTGTGCAGGGGAACTCTTGTTTACAAAACCGTCAAATCTTGTGAGACTTCTTCACTATCACAAGAATAGCATGGGAAAGACCCACCCCCATGATTTAATTACCTCTCCCTTGGTCCCTCCCACAACACATGGTGATTGTTGGAGCTACAGTTCAGAATGCGATTTGGATGGGGACACAGTCAAAACATATCAACATCTGTCTTGTTATTCTGGACTGTGTAAAAGAAGGCTTTTACCAATCTGTCTCCCAAAATGTTTAAGGTGTCTCTCTAATTGTTGTGACTGTTATCTCTGATTTTTGTGCCCCCTTGCAGCTTAGAATATAACACATCTTGTCACTACCCCGATGTAATATGCTAGGAGCTAGGCTCTTTAGACGTAGCTAGAAAGGTTGGAGTGTTGAATGTTAATTCCAATTCTTTCTATCTTCACAGTGAGGCTAGGTACAGGTGTTTATCTTCAATTTTCTCTAGGCAAAGTCAGAGAGTGGATCTGTAGCAAATGCCTATACTCACTTTCAGACTGCACTTTCTAATTTTGGAAGGGTAGCTACTGAGAGTAGGCCCATTATATATCCACCTGTTTGTTTTCTGTGGTCTCAGTTCACATAGAATTGCAAAGGCCAGTTTAGTTGTAGAGCTATGTCATTAAGGATATAGCTCCGTAGGTGGAAGCTATGAAAGTTATGGTGCTCACCACATGGCAAAACTTATTCTAGAAAGACTAGATAGGCCTGGATTTATCTCTGGGATGAGCCAGTGGGAGGTTCTGTGAAGTGCCAATGTCTAGCTCAGACTACTGAAGGACTATTGTTTTTGTTCCCCATTTAACTCCCTGATGCACTTTCATTAGAGACCAGGCCATCAAGTATCCACAGACAGTGTGTATTATAAGTCATTTCCACAGAGAAATTGAGAGCTGCATATTCCTGCCTCTTTTCTGTACAGTTCCAAGGGAGTGTAACTCCTGTAAGTGTTTAGATAATGGTTTAAAACATTTTCTTTTGTTCTAGAATCAAGGCAGACACATGCATGCCAGTCCCTCTTCCTCCCAGAGCTAAGAGATTTATAATGTAGTCTCTTATGTGGATGGTATAGAAGGTGGGGCTCTAGATGTGAGTAAAATTTCTCTCTAATGCAAGTTATTTAGAAGTCAGACCACTAGTTGGCTGCTTAAGATGCATTTTGTTAACCCATTCTGGAGGTCAACAGTGGGCCATGTTTTTTGTTGTTTGTTTGTTTTTGTTTTTTACTTTTGAGAAGGAATCTTGCTCTGTCACCCAGGCTGGAGTGCAGTGGCATGATCTTGGCCCACTGCAACCTCCACATCCTGGGTTCAAGCCATTCTCCTGCCTCAGCCTCCCAAGTAGCTAGGATTATAGACACTCGCCAACAGGCCCAGCTAATTTTTGTATTTTTGGTAGACATGGGATTTCACCACGTTGGCCAGGCTGGTCTCGAACTACTGACCTCAGGTGATCAGCCCACCTTGGCCTCCCAAAGTGCAGGGATTACAGGCATGAGCCACGCACTCAACCTGGGCCGTGTTTTTAAGGCCCCTTCTCACATCACTCCCAAGGGAATAGAGAGTCCCTTAAAGAGTTTCCGTAACTGTAGAAGCCACTGGTTTTATTCCTATGGTGTAGAGACATGCATTTACCAATCATTCATGCTTCCAGAGCTAGGAGATTTGTGGTGGCAATCCCTTAGGTGTTGCAAGAATCGGGGCACTTGCTGGGGTTGCAAACTCCTTCCAGACTGCTAATGGGTTAATAATTGACCGTTTCCTTCACTCTACAGACCTAGTTAGATGCCAAGACACCTGACAGCTGCTGGAGGGTGTTTTGTACACTTCTTCTAGGGGGAAACAGAGGGCTATGTTTTTTACAGATCACTTTCTTCACTGCTTCCAAGCTGATGCAGTCCCTGTAACTACTTTGATAAAACTCCTGCTTTATTCCCTGTGGTCTGGAGGGACACATGTATCTAATTCCTTCCACTTCCACAAATTGAGGCAAACCAGGGGAAAACTTGGGATAAGGGCCCCATATGTGATGTCCACATCCTTCTTTTCAGAGAGAAAAACTTGGTGTTGGAGATTCCTTTCTCAATTGTACGATGAAGTTCCCAGGGTGGGGTCCATGCCTTAGTACAACTTGGCTTCTTTTACCTGTGGGTGTTTTTTCAGTTGCCTGTTGGATAGAAGTCTCCTGACTGGTCTCTGACTTTTTCTCAGAAGAAATAGATTTATAAATAGATATTTATTTGGTGCATCTGTGGGTGGGAAAAAAAGTCAGAAGCTTGCTATTCTGCCAGCTGTAGGAGTTTTGACTAACATGTATTTGCATAACTATGACCACAAACAAGATATAGAACAATTCCAGCTATCCTAAAATTGTCTTGTGTTCTTTTGTAGTAAAAACTTTCAATAATAGTTTTCCCCCCTTCAATAGCTAGTAAACTGTATGAAAGCAAGTCTGTTTTACTTCAGTAAAACCAATGCTTTGGCCAGGCTTTCTTTAAAAATGTATGTCTGCAGCCAATTCACATTTTATAAGGACCTCTCAGTCTCTCACATGGAGTTTTCCTTACTGAAGTCCTTGAGTCTTCTCCAGTTAGGTAAGATAGGCATCTGAGCTAAGTTTGCAGCTTTTCTTAAGAGAAAAACTTACCCCTGATTCAACAGAACTGTTTGCACACATGCATAAGAGAAAGCATGTGCCTGTAGACAAAACCATCATTAACTATATTGACCTATTAAAGTTAAAATTCTTTGTTACAATTGCCTATATCCAAAAACCATCAGTCTATATTACAGTGGTTAAAATATCTAATAACACAAGTATAAAGGCAGCTGAACGGAATTGAGTAATTGAGACTGACCCAACTCTCAAAATGAAAGACATCAAAACTCACACACTAAAAAAACGGGTACAGCCCCATATATTCTTGATCCACTAAAAGCCTTTCTTTTGTCAATTTTTTCTGCAAATTCTTTTTCCATTTACACAGGCTCAGGATATAATACATAAAAATTTTAAGAAATTAATTTCTAGCTAACAAATAGTAATTATTTTATTTGCCCAACAAATTGTTTAGCTGGAAAATAGAGAATAAACTGCATAAGAAAAATTGAAATATCAATTGTATTATTTGTAAAGATTAGAATAAAAATGGAGTAGGTATCATTAAAAAATGAGCTTCATAATCCTCCCCTCCACAAAGAAAACTTGGATTAACTCATATGAAAGAATGAGTCTGCTAAATCAGAAACATTTACTCAGATTTCTTTCTGAGTGGAAAGGAATGGAGATGATATCAAATACTTCATGATTATGATCAGAGATAGAATCTCTCAATCAAGAAGTGTAGTGCACTGTTAGTTGACTCAGTCCACCTGAACCAGGTAAAATCTTGCATCTTTATATTGGTACGTATACCATGTATAGCAGTAAATATAACAATCTTTCCTTTTCTTGAGTTTTCTCAATTTTGTTTCATAGTTGAAGCAAAAACTATAACCCTGTCTGTTTCATTCTAGTAATACCTATAGCAACCGTAAAAATAAGTATACAAAGAGATACACTTTAAATATAACCATCTTATATGTGTTTTTAAAAACTCTAAAAATGTTGAAGTAATTCTCAGGAAAACACTAAAAATCAAAACAGATAAAAACAGAGATAACAGAGAACAAAAAAAAAATAATACGGCCAACACAAGCCCTCACATATCTATAATTGTATTAAAATAAATTATCTATATGTTGGTAAAAGAAAAATACAGCCAAGCATCGCTTAATGACAGGGATATATTCCAAAAAAATGCATAGTTAAGAGGTTTTGTTGTTATGTGAACATGATAGAGTACATTTACACAAACCTAGATGGTACACATCTATGCTATATGGTGCAGTTTATTGCTCCTCAGCCTCAAACCTGTACAGAATATTACTTAACTGAGTACTGTAGGCAATTACAACACAGTGGTATTTGTATATCTAGATATATCTAAACATAGAAAAGGCACAGTGAAAATACTGCATAAAAAATAAAAAATAGTATACTTATACAGGACATGTACCATGAATAGAGCTTGCAGGTCTTGAAGTTGTTCTGAGTGAGTCAGTGAGTGGTGAGTGAAGGTGAAAGCCTAGGACATTACTGTACACTGTAGACTTTATAAACACTATACATTTAGGTTATGCTAAATTCATAAATGTTTTTATTTAATAATATGTTAATCTCAGGTTATAGTAACCTTTTTACTTTATAAACTTAATTTTTTTCATTTTGACTCTTTTGTAATAACACAGCATAAAATACACATTGTACAGCTGTACAAAAATATTTTCTTAATTTATATTATCATTCCATAAACTTTTTTCTATTTTTACAATTTTTAATTGTTTTAAGTTTTTGTTAAAAACGAAGACACAAACACACACTAGCCTAAGCCTACCCAGGGCGGGATCATCAATATCACTGTCCTCCACCTCCACAACTTGTTCCACTGGAAAGAATTCAGAGGAAATAACATGTACGGAGCTGTTATTTATTTCCTATGATAACAACGCTTTCTTCTGGAATATCTCCTGAAGGACCTGCCTGAGGCTGCTTTACACTTAGCTTTTTTCATACATAGAGTAAGTACATGCTAAAATAACAATTAAAAGTATAATATAGTAAATACATAAGCTAGTAACAATCATTATTATAATTCTCAAGTATTATGCACTGTATATAACACTGTATGCTATATTTTGATACAGCTGGCAATGTGGAAGGTTAGTTTATACCAACATCAACAAAAACATGTGAGTAATGCATTGCACTACTATGCTGCAATGTCTATTAGGTGTTAGAAATTTTCCATCCCCCTTGAAATCATATGTCACCACTGTCATCTACGCAGTTATAGTTAACTAAAACATTGTTATGTGACACATGATTGTATTGTCAAAGTTGATGAACAAATATGACCCAATATATACTGTCAACAAATAGCTCACATCAAATATAATGATATATTTAGGCTGAATTTAAAGTGATAAAATATGTGTATTAAACATTGAGGAAGAAAAACCAAAGTGGCTATATTAATATCAAAGTAGATTTAGAGCAAATAAAATTACCATAGACAGAAATGCATAAAATATAATAATAAAAAACATAAATTTATGAAGTCAACGTGGCAATCCTAAGTAAATAGGCATTAAACAAAACCACTGTAATATATGTGAAGCAAATACTGATAGAACTGAAAGAATAAATGGATAATAAATATTATAATAGCAAACTTTAACACCCTTCTCTGAACAATTGATAGAAAAACTAGATAGAAAGTCTGCAAGAATATAGGATGCAACACCACTGTCACAAAAAGAGGCTCTGATATTTACAAAACACTCATTGACATTTACAAAATTTTCCAAACAACACGCAAACATATATTCTTTTCAAGTGCTTATGAAACACATACAAGATAGACCATATCCTAGGCAATAAAACAAATCTTAAAAGTGTAAAAAATAAAAAAAATTATGTATCATGTGTTCTCCAACAACAATGGAAACAAAGAAGTTTGTTATCATAGATAACAAGAAAAAATCCAAACATACACAGAAACAAACAAACAAAATCCCACACATCTAAGATAACCTTGGGTCAAAGAGAAAGTTTCAGGAATATAAAAAAAAAGATCCATTGAACTAAACAAAAATGAAAATACAACAGATTAAATTTGTAAAACAGCTTTCAAAAGTGTTCACTTAAAAATATATAGCAATAAATTTCTATATTAAAGAAGAATTAAGTCAACAATTGAAGCTACCACTTCAAAAGCCTAGCGAAAAGGAAGAAAAATAAACTCAAATAAAGCAGAGGATAGGAACTAATAAAAAATAATTGTAGAAACCACTGAAATTGAAAAAAATATGAGACAATGAAACAAACAGCTATATTTTTGGAAGATTAGTAAAATTTGAAAACCTCTAGGAAGACTCATAAAATAAGACACATTACCACTATCACAATGAAACAGGTTATTACTGCATACCTTGCATACACGACCAGAATGTGGGAACATTACAGACAACTTCTTACTCATAAACTAGACAAAGTAGACAAAATAGAGCCATTCTCTGAACACAGACTACCACAACTTGCCCTAGAAAATGGATACTATGAGTAACCTTACCACTTTTACAAATTGAGTCTTTAATTAAAACACGTCAAAAGAGAAATCCCCAGGCCTATATGGTTTCACTGAAGATTATGAATAAATATTTAAAGAATAATTTATACCCATTCTACACTATCTCTTTGAGAAAACGACTGAAGATAAAACGTTTTCCACTTTATTTTATGATGCTAGCATTACTTTTATACTAAAACCCGACAAAAAAATAGTCTTACATGAAAAAAGAGAGCTACATTTCAACATCCCTTATGAATGTAAATACAAATATCCTTAGCAAAATAGAAGTAAATAGAATTAAACACTATATAAAATAATTGTTCACCCTGACCAAGTGAAGTTTCTTCTAAAGATGCAAGGCTGATTCACTGTTTCAAAAAATAAAACAATATAATCCACCATATTAACAAGCTAGAGGAGGAAAAGCACACAATTATTCCAATCAATATAGAAAAAAACTGATGAAACTTAACACCTATTTGTGAGAAAATGTATAAAGAAAAAACAGGCGTACAATGGACTCATCCTCAAATTTATAAAATATTGTCTATAACAACCTACAGCTAACATTATACTTAATGGTGAAAGACTGAGTAAAAACTTCTAGAACTATTCAGTTCAGCAAATTTATAGTATAAAAAAACAAAACCAAAAATTGATTGCATTTCTATATACTAAAATAAATATGTGGAAACTAGAATAAAATACAATATTGTTCAATCACTGAAAGAAAAAATACTTAGGTGTAAACGTCACAAAACGTATACAGGACTTTTATGCTGCACATTATATACACATCACTGATGAAAATAAAATTAAAGAAGACACAAATAAATGTGTAGATACACTGTGTTCTTAAATTGAAATTTTCAATATAATACAGGTGTAAATTCTCCTCAAATGCATACAGTTTTAACAAAATTCATATTGAATGCCAGCAAGATGTTTTGTTGTTGTAGAGATAATTGTTCTAATACTTTCAAGGAAAGATAAACGAACAAAAATTGCCAACACAAATTCTAAAAAGAAGAATGATTGAAAATAACTAGTCTACCAGATTTCAAGACTAATTTTATAGCTACAGTTTTAAATACTTTGTGATATTGGAAGAGGGATAGACACGTAAATCAATAGAACAGAACAGACAAGCTAGACGCTGACTCAAACAAATTTGATCAAATGCTTTTTGAAAAGGTGCAAAGCAATGAAATGATGAAACATAGCCTTTCCACAAACAGTGCTAGAATAATTGGTATTCATAAGCTAAAAAAATAAACTTTAAGCCTCTCACACTATATACAATATTTTAAAAAAGTATACAAAATACACAGAATTTAACCCAAAATAGATTACATATTTCAATGTAAATCGTAAAACTATAAAAATTTTAGAAATAAAAGTAGAAAAAATCTTCAGGATCTAGAGCTAGGCAAAGATTGTTTTATACTTTACATCAAAATTATGATCCATAAAAGAAAAATGTGATATAATTAAATTTATCAAAGTCAAACATTTTCCCAGCAAAAGACCACATTAACAACACGAAAACACAAACTAAACAGTGAAAGAAAATATTTGTAAAGCATATACCCAACAAAAACTAATATGTAGAATATATAAAGAGCTCTCAATATTCAATAGTAAAAAAAATCTAACTAGAACTTGCATAAAATACATAGGTAAACATTTTGCTGAAGAATATATGCAGATAACAAAAAGCACATGAAAAGATGTTCAGCATAACCAGACATTAGGAAAATGCACACTAAAACCACAACGAGGCATCACTACATAACTATCATAATGGCCAAAATAAAAAGAAAGTCAGGGCACCACATGCTTGTGAGGACGTGGAGAAACTGGATTAATTTTACCAGTGAAAATTCCAATGGGAATGTGCAATAGTTACAGGCACTCTGAAAACAATTCAGTAGTTTCTTAAAATATTGTACTAACCACGCAACTACCATAAAATTCTAGGCATTTATTCTAGAGAAATTAAAGACAAAAAATCTGTATGTAAAATTTATAGCAGATATTTTTTATAATAGGCCAAAACTGGCAAAAATCAAGATATCTATCAATGAACGAATGGATAATGACAATGGTGCCTATATACTCAGTGACCACGAAACCCAAACTATTGCAATATACAAGAATCTGAATAAATCATCAGAAAATTATGTTGGGTGAAAAAAATGTATAAAAGATTACATTTCAAGACTAATTATATGTAACAGTTTATTTATATAAAAGTCTGAAAATGGTGAAATTGTAGTTGTAGAAAAGTGATTAGTAGTTTCCAGGGATGAAGGTGAAATGAGAATGGAAGAGCAGAAGAAAATGAGAGATCACTGTAGTGATAGAATCATTTTGTATCCTGTCAATGCCATTATTCTGGTTGTGATATTGTATGATTCTTTTGCAAGATGCTACCATTGGGGAAAATGTAATGGCCTCCCTCTGAATTATTTATCTCAATTTTCAATATATCTAAAATTATCTCGAGTAAGAAGTTGAATTAAAAATTTATAAAACAAATTATAAGATGTGTCTCCAAAAATTTAAATGGAAAAAAATGCATATCCTCTGTTAAAAATTGATTTCAACTTTGCTACTGATAATATTCAAACAATATTTTAAATTAATCTTTTACATACTAGGGAAGTTTCTAGTAGTCTCTTAAATAGTACTGAAATTGAGAGAGCTAGGGGTTTGGTTTGAATGTTATAATCATGGAAAACACTTCAGATCTATTTTATTCCTCCACAGAATGAAGCTGTAGACGCAGAACTAAGAGAGAATGATAGGACTAGAGATTGCCTTGTTTCTGACTGATTTCTTAATGACAGATTGCAGTCTGAAAACCAGGTTTAACTAAGAATCAATTTTGAGGGGCAAAAAGTCAATTTCAAGCTACAACAGTGGACATTCATAGATTCCTAATTAAACTCTCACCAGTGTAGACTGCACAAATAGCAGCTGGGAAGCAAACTACAATTTGAAAACACTGCTCTCTCTCATACAAACTCCAACCAGACTGATCTAGGATAAAGCGAAACAAAGGAGGAGAAAAAAATTATACTCCAGATATCATAAACCATGTTCCATTGTCTCAAACTGAGAGCAATTAATGATTCCAGAAACAAACAAAATTATCTGATAAAAGGGATGACTGCCTTCTATTTAGAAATACAGCATACTATAAGGCAATAAATTATGTTTTCAAAGTGGTGAAAAAGAAAAAATCAAATTGAATATTTTATAGCTAGAGAAAATATTATTTAAAAAGGAAGCATTTTTAAATACACAAAATATGAGTGAATTTCTTGCCAGATGAATTTCACTGCAAGTGATTTAAATGGGAAATATTTAGACTAATGGAAAATTATATCAAAAGTTTTATATATATATGAAATTTAAATATGTATATCTATTTTTTCTTCTTTATTTCAGTAAAAGACAACCAGATTATTATTTAAAGCCAAAATTATAACATTGTATTGTGAGATTTAAAACTTATTTAAAAGTAAATTATATGACTAAAATTAAGAGTGTATAAAGGAGAGGAAATAGAAGTATACTGTTGTTACTGTATTGTATATTATGAGGAAAAACTAGAGTATTAATTCTGATTACATTTGATAAGTATAATTCTTAAAGAAAATTGGTATATAATAAAATGAAACATAGTTTAAAAGCCAATGAAGAAATAAAATAGAATATTATTTTTAAAATTCTATTAAACCAGAAGAAGGCAGGAAAGAAGAAATAAAGGAAAAAACAAACATAAAACTGAGACTAATAGAATAGAAATAATGAGATAATGTATACACCAAACATACCAAATGACTCACTAATATACTAAGGTCTTCCATTAGTCAGCTCAGGCTACAACAAAATAATGAAATTTAGGTAGCTTGAAAAACATTTATTTCTCACAATTTTGGAGGCAAGGAAGTCCAAGTTCAAGGTGCTGATAAGTTCAGTTCCTAGTTGAATGACCTCATCCTGGTTTGCAGACAGATGCCTTCCAGTTATGTCCTCACATGACAAAGAGAACACAGTCTCTCTCTGCCTCTTGTTATAAAGCCACTAATTTCACAACAAGGGCCTCAAAACCTCATTTAACACTAATTGCCTCTCAAAGGCCTCATCTCCAAATACAATCATATAAGTGGCTAGGCCTTCAAAGTATGAATTTTAGGAAACACAATTCAGTTCTTAGCTACTCTATTTAAAATGTCAGAGATTATCAAATTGAATAAAGAAATAAGAACTAACTATATTTTCTACATAAGATACTTTAAATATAATGAACCAATTAATTGAAATTAAAACGATGAAAGAATATATATCATGAATATAACAAGCATAAAGTTTTCTTACTATGTCAATCAGATAAAGTTGACTTCAAGACAAGAACAAAGTTGTCAGACATAAATATATTTCATAGTGATTGATAAAGGATTAATTCATCAGGAAGAGCTATAATCTTCAAAGTGCATTTACCTAAAAAGAGAGCTTCAAACATTTAAAGCAAAACTTTTCAAAACTAAAGGAGTAATAGACAAATTCATAGTCGTGATGGGTATTTCAGTAAACTCAAATTAATTGTTAGGAAATGGACTGTATTGAGTACCTCTCTTCCAGTTTTGTGCACTTTCATCTGATTGATCCTCACCCTTGACCAATTTTCCATATACCTACCCTTTCCTAATTGTTTTTTTACACTGCTGTGCCCAACTTTGAGTGATGCCTTGGTTCTAGCCTTTTTTTTTTTTTTTTTTTTCATACTCACAAACCAATCAGCACATACTACCTAATTCTGAGCCCATAAAAGCTCTGGACCCAGCCACACTGGGAGGGAAACCACCTGACTTCAGGTACAGGACCACTCTCATGTACCCTCTCTGCTGAGAGTTATTTCATCACTCAATAACATTCTTCTCTGCCCTCCTCACCCCTTGATTGTCAGTGTAACCTCATTCTTCTTGGACACTGAACAAGAACTCAGGAACTGCTGAATGCAGGTACAGCTGTAGCAAAGGCAGGCTGGGGAATGCCAGGCCCATCTACTGGCTGAGTGTGGATCCTGCAGCAAGTGCAAGATCCAGGCTAGTGCACAAGCCAGACATGGCCCATCAGGCCAAGTGGAGGGAGCACTTCCTGCAGCAGGCCCGGGACTGAGCAAATCCTGAGGGGGGAGACATCACCAGCCACAGAGGTCCCTGACTGGCAGAGGGACTGAGAAGAATCCTGCATCATAAGGACATAAAAGACAGCAATACTGGGTATTTCAATAACTCAAATTAGTTGTTAGGAAATGGACTGGACTGAGTACCTCTCTTCCACTTTTCACACTTTCCTCTGATTGAACCTCACCCTTCACCAATTTTCCATATACCTACCCTTTCCTAATTGTATGAATTTTAGGAAACACGATTCAGTTCATAGCTACTCTACTTAAAATGTCAGACAACTTGACATTCATACAACTTGACATTCATATAACACCATACATACCCCCAAATTATAAAATGAAAATTATTTTAAAGTGCAAATGGAGTGTTTATATAATGGACCTTATGCCTGTCAATAAAATAAATTTTAATAAAATCTAATGCATGAAAATCATAGAGAATACATTCTATGACCACATCAAAAGTAAACTAGAAATTAGTAACAAACATTTTAAAATCTCTGAGTATTTAGAAGTTTAAATATCCATTTCTAAAAACTGTTTCTAGGGTCTTTTTATAATGGTGTACGTAGAAAATCCTAAAATATCTACAGTTATACAAGAAGTAATAAAAACATTGTGTATTTACACAGGCTATGTGGTGAATATAGAAAAATCAATTATAATCTACAACCAAACATAAAGCATTTGAAAATGAAGTAAAACCTTTCATGGCCACTTTGGGAGGCCAAGGTGGGTGGATCATTTGAGGTCAGGAGTTTGAGACCAGCCTGGCCAACATGGCAAAACCCGTCTGTAGTAAAAATACAAAAATTAGCCCTGCATGGTGGCACATGCCTGTAATCCCAGCTACTTGGGAGGCTGATGCAGGAGAATCACTTGAGCCTGAGAGGCAGAGGTTGCGGTCAGCCAATATTGTGCCACTGCATTCTAGTCTGGGTGACAGAGTGAGACCTTGTCTCAAAAAAAATAAAAGTTCATAGCATCACAGAATATAAAATGCTTATGAATAAATTGAATGAAAGATATACAAGCCCTCTCCACTGAAAACTTGAAATTTCTATTAGAATGAAACATACATCTACCCTATGAATCAGTCATTTCACTCCTATGTGTACACTCAAGAAATAAAATAAAAATACAGTCACACAAAAACATGTAAAATAATTTTTTAGCAAAATTATTAGTAATAGTGAATAAATGGAAATAAATGTCCAGCAGCTGCAGAACTGATAAACAAATCATAGTATACAGAAATCATTGGATACTAATCCAAACTTGGGGAACTAAACATCATGCCCATATAAGACAGCAAACAATAAATGTGTGTTTTCTGACAGCTACACTAACTAGTCATTTCCTTGATCTCTTTCCCTCTCCTTGGCCATCCCTATTTTCTGAGGCACAACAATATTGAAGTTAGGCTAATTAATAACCCTACAATGATCTTTAAATGTTCTAGTAGAAGAAAGAGTCTCATGTCTATCACTTTAAATCCAAAGCTAGAAAGAATTAAGCTTAATGAGGAATGCACGTCAAAAGCTGAGATAGGCTGAAAGCTGGGTCTCTTGTGGCAAACAGTTAGCAAGTTGTAAATGCGAAGGAAAAATCCTTAGAGGAAATTAACGGTGCTAATCTGGTGAACACGCAAATGATAAGAAAGTAAAACAGCTTTATTTCTGGTATGGAAAAAGCTTCAGTGGTCTGGATAGAAGATCAAACCAGCTACAACATTCCCTGAAGCCTGAGAAAGGTGATGAAGCTGCAGAAGAAATATATATGCTAGCAGAGATTGGTTTGTGAGATTTAAAGAAAGAAACTATCTCCATAACATAAAAGTGCAAAGTGAAGCAGAAAGTGCTGGGAGAAGCTGCAGCAAGTCATCCAGAAGATATAGCTAAGATCATTGATGAAAGTGGCTACACTAAACGACAGATATTCATGTAGACAAAACAGCCTTTTTATTGGTGGAAGACATTATCCAAAATTTTCATAGCTAGAGAGGAGAAAATAGTGCTTGGTTTCAAAGCTTCAAAGAGTAGGCTGTCTTTTTAGGGAGCTAATGCAGTTGATGACCTTAAATTAAAGTCAATGCCCATTTAACAGTCTGAAAATCCTAGGATTTATAAAACTTATGCTAAATCTATTCTTCTGTGTTCTAGAGATGGAACAACAAAGCCTCGATGACAGCACACCTATTTACAGCCCGTTTACTGAATATTTTGAGCCTCTTGTTGAGACTGCTCAGAAAGAAAAGACTCCCTTCAAAATATTACTGCTCTTTGACAATGCACCTGGTCACCCAAAAGTTCTAATACAGATATAGAGGAGATTAATACTGTTTTCATGCCTGCTAACACAACATCCAGTCTGCAGTCCATGGATCAAGGAGTAATTTTGACCCAAGTTTCATTATTTAAAAAATATATTTTGTAAAGCTACAGTTGCCATAAATAGTGAGTTCTTTGATGGATCTGGACAAAGTAAATTGAAAGCATTCTGGAAAGAATTCACCAGTCTCAATGCCATTAAGGACATTTTGATTCATGGGAAGAAGTCAAAATATCAAAAGAAACAAGAGTTTAGAAGTTGATTGCAATCCTCATGGATGATTTTAAGAGGTTCAAGACATCAGTGCAGGAAGTAACTGCAGATGTGGCAGAAAAGGCAAGAGAACTAGAATTACAAGAGTAGCTTGAAGATGTGACTAAATTGCTGCAATCTTGTGATAAAACTTTAACAGATGAGCAGTTGCTTCCTAGGGATGAGCAAAGAAAGAGGTTTCCTCAGATGAAATCTATTCCTAGTGAACATGCTGTAAACATTGTTGAAATCACAACAAAGGATTTAAATATTGCATAAGCTTAGTTGATAAAGCAGTGCCAGAGTTTGAGAGAATGAACTCTAATTTTGAAAGAAGTTCTAATGTGGGTAAAATGCTATCAAACAGCATCAAATGTTACAGAGAAATCTTTCATGAAGGGAAAATTCACTAGATGTGGCAAACTTTATTGTTGTCTTACTTTAAGAAATTGCCAGAGCCACCTCAATAATTGTGTATACAAATTAATGTTATACCGTCAATTGTATGTAATTGGGTAGATACGTAAATTAATGATGTGGATATTTAAGTTAATGTTGGCTATGTAAATTAATGTTTCTCACTAGCCATTATTTATTCTAATATTTACTTTTAATCTTTTCTTTATTTTCTCTCCTCTGGTAGTCCGATTATACACTGTTGGTACACTTGAAGATGTTCTACATTGACCTGAGGCTTTGTTTATTTTTCTTTATTCTATTTTCTCTCTACTCTTCTGATTATGTCATCTCAGTTGATCTACCTCCCAATTCTCCTATTTTTTCTTCTCTCAGTTTCAATCTATTGTTAAGCTTAACTCATAATTTTCCTATGTCAGTTATTGTACTTTTCACTCAAGAATTTCCATTTGATTATGTTCCAATTTGAACATATTTGTAATGGCTACTTAGAAGTCTTTGTTAATCTAATAACTGATTCCTTTAACTTGGCATTTTCTGTTGCCTGTATTATTATTATTTTTTCCCTGTGGGAGGTCACTTGTTGGTGATTCTTAACATGTCTTTTAATTTGTTGAAAATGGGACATTTTAGATAACATATTGTAGCAACCCTACATACTAATTTTCCTCTCCCACTCTCTGGGGCTTGTTTTGTTGTTTGCTTGCTTATTTGTTTTGTCACTTAATGGGCTATTTCAGTGAAGTCTATTTCCCTCTCAGTATAATGACTTTGATGCTCCTTCTTTGACAGTGTAGTGTTGGAGTCTCATATGGCCACTCTGTGATGCCAGTCACTTTAGCATGGCAATCTTTGCATTTCTTTTCCTCTTATTTTTCTGGTAAGTTGTCTGTTTTCCTTGGTTTTACACGCCTTTGTACTTTACTAATTACTAAGGACTATTTAATTTTTCTTAACAATATCCTGTGTCATAAATGGATCAGTAGTCTTGTCCAATAAGGGCAGTTTTTAAAGGCCAGTCTGACTCCAGAAGGACTCTTCTAAGCTCTCTCTTTCCCGGGTTTTTCTGGTGAAATACTTGGCCTACGATTTAATGCATTGCTTGTAATTAAAAGGACTTACTGTTTTCAAGAGAGTCCTTAGGCTTCCACTTTTTTATATTGATTAAATAAAATCAGTCCTTTGAAGGAGACCTTCAGAGCTTTTTTATTTTATGAGTTGCTTTTCACCTGGCAAACTGTCTTAGCCACTATTTTGGGATCTGGGCCTGGAGGTAGCCTCTGTTCATCTTAGATTTCCTTTCTCTTCCTCTCCAGATATGCTGTCCCTACCTTATGAGTGACTGAGGATGAAGGAAGTCAAGGCTTCAGTGTTCTGGGCCTGCCACATTTGGAGTACAGCCTTTCTCAACTGGGTAAAAGCTGGGTGGAGGAAGGAAGCTCATGCTTCTTAGCTGCACTTCCCAAAAATTTAACTTCTTCAACTTTTGGTTGTAGGGATGTGGGAAATGCTGGTTGCCTACTCCTTTGGAGATATACAGTAAGACTTGATTGGAGCATGATCAAAAAGCATTGACTTTTTTTTTTTTTTAATCTCTTCAAACATTCCCATTCTGAGTAAAACTCCCATCAAGCTGAGCTACAGGTGGGGCAGGAAGCAGGGAAAAGAATGGAGTGGGTGGTGGCTGGAAAGTCACAGACTCTCACTGTTATTACTGACATTAGATCATTTGCTATGCACTTAGGGCAATTTCCAGAGACTTAAAATGGTTGTTTTTTGTTTGGTTTTTTGTGTTTTTTTTTAATAGTCTTTGACAGCTTTGTTCATTTTACTTGTGAACAGATCCATTGAGCTAACACTATTATCCTGAAAGTTAAACTCAATTTTCCAATATTTAAAAATTCTCTAACACATGAAGAAAAACAAAACTGAAACAACAACAGAGTCTATACTAATTACAAAATGATCCAGTAGAGCACCATAAATTTTCAGAGCCTATAAAGGTCTACTTAATAAGAACATTATTGACATGGTCATCCGTTAAAACTGCTTTCCCAGTGGAATAGAACTACCCCCTACCCTGACTGCACTCTGTTTTATATTCATTAAATAGCATTTCTGCACATTAAAATATGCATACACTCTTTTTTGAATCCTAGTTTGTTGAAATGCTTTATCGATTATTCAAAACTGATTGAATCCTGCTCTACAGAATATCATGAAACATTCTAAGCTTGGCACTTTACATTGGAAACATTGTCATGTAGATAAATTTTCGTAGTTTTGAAAAAGAAGAACCTTACAAATTGAAAAATAATTTGATAATACAGCTCTGAAAAAAAAAAAAAACTTAAGCACACTTAAATTTTGAAGAGTTTATCTGGGCATTCAGTGATTCATGAATTGGGGCAACACCTTGATTGATTAACCAGGACAAATGGCTAACACTTCATTTAAAGGGGCAAGAGGAAAAACTTTTCTAAAATATTTATAGAAACAAAACAAAGAAAATAATTTTGATTGGTTTAAGTGAAAAGTTCCTATTTAGAGGTCAGTTGGTGGTTTCTGATTGGTTCAGTTACTAGTTTCAATTTACTGTTTACATTGATTTTTAGTTTGTTCATAAAGGAATGAAGTGCCCGAGCTACTACAATCTAAGAGTCTCACAATTAGAATTTGTTTTAACAGCTCTGAGAAGGCCTTAGTACATATGTATGAGGTAGTTATCAATTAAGAGAAACTGCCTTGCCCCTGAATTATTTACAAATTAATCAATATTTAAAGTGTAAAAACTGAAATATAAATGTAAGTAAATAAAATGTAAAATAATTTGAGAAATCACCGTATATATTAAGAAATGAGGAAGGACTGGCTAAAAATGGTATAGAAGCTGGAAATCATAAACTATATATATTTGATTACATAAACAGCTCTAACAATTGTTCAGCAAAAACCACTCTATATATAATTTGAATAAAATCATCTGATTATAAAAGATATATAGATTAGTCAATGGTTTAATGACTCTAATAAATCAAGAACTAGTAGGGATTTGAGGAATTTTCACTTATAAATAAATGGAGATAAAATATGACCTTTATAGAGATATTATTAAATTTGATAAAACTGAAGATAATTTTTAGTCTCCCCTTCAATGGTGGACCTTAATTAAGATCCATCTGTGGAGACAAAAATGTCTCAGACCAAATGCTTACCTAGCTGCCTACTTAAAGAATTATGGCTTTCTTTACTCCTACTGCCAGCCTATATAATATTCCTATACTTTACACCACACTAAGCCCAGTATCTTCAAAAATAAGCTTTTTCTTGCGGCTAGAGCCCTACAAATATGTAGCATTTAGGATCTACACACAGATCTCAAGGATGGACTCTTAGATAACTAGCCTCACTTTATAAACCAAACAAAGCAAATTAGATATATAAGCAAGAAACAAAAGGAATAAGTCCACATGTACCTGGGAAAAGAAAATCAGAAAAAAAATAATCATCGGTAAAATCTGATTTATAATAATAGAGTTAGGGAATAGATTTTTTAAAATCTTTGTTTTTAGAGTAGTTTTAGGTTCACACATTAAAAATTGAGCAGAAGCTGCAGAGGTTTTCCGTATACTCCCTGCTCTATATTAGGCATAGCTTCCCCCACTGTGAACATCCCACACCAGAGTAGAGATTTACTATAATCAATAAGCCTACATTGAAGCATCACTATCACCTAAAGTTCACAGTTCATATAAAGGCTCACTCTCAGTATTGTACATCCTATGGATTTTGAAAAATGTATAATAAAATGTAGTCACTGTGATAGTATCATATAAAGTAGTTTCACTGCTCTAAAATTTCTCCATGAACTGCCTATTTATCTCTGCTTTTCACTCTACCACTGATTCTTTTACTGTTACCATACTTTTGCCTTTTGCAGAAAATCAGAGTTGGCATCAATAAGTATGTAGCTTTTTCAGATTGACTCCTTTCACTTGGTAACATAAAGTTCCTCCATATCATTTCATGTTTGATAGCTCATTTATTTTTAGCACTGAATAATATTCCATTGTCTGGTTAAACCACCATTTATTTATTTATTTATTTAGTTGCTTTAATTTTTTGGCAACTACAAGTGAAACTGTTATAAACATCCACATGCAAATATTTGTGTGGACCTAAGTAATCAACTCCTATAAATATTAAAGCAAGTGATTGCTGGATTATATGGTATAAGGATGATTACTTTTGTAAGAAACTGCCAAACTGTCTTCCAAAGTGGCTATACGATTTAGCATTTCCCCAGCAATGAATGAAAATTCCTGTTGCTGGACATCCTTGGCAGCATTTGGTGTTGTTAGTGTTCTCAATTTTGCCCATTCTAATAGGCATATAGTGATATTTTACTGTTGTTTTAATTTCCAATTCTCTGATAACATAAGATGTGGAGCATCATTTCATTTGCTTGTTTGTCATGGGTCTTCTTTGACGAGGTGTTCATCAAGGTCTTTGCCAATTTTTAAATCCTGGGGATTCATCTATTTCTCCTTGCAGTTTTATCAGTTTTTGCCTCACTTATTTGACTCTTTGGGCCACACACATATTAAAGATTTCCATTTTTTCTTAGATATTTGATCCTTTTGTCATTATGCAATGCCCATTGTCCCTGATAATTTTCCTTGGTTTGAAGTCTGCTCAGTCTAGAGTTGATATTTCTACTCCATGTGCCTTTATATTTAATGTAAATTTCTTGTGGACAACATATAGTTTGGTCTTGTTTATTGACCCACTCCGATCATCTTTGACTTTTAATTGGTGTATTAAGATCACTGACATGTAATATGGTTATTGATATAGTTGAATTAATATCTACCATATTTGTTTCTGTTTTTTAGATTCCATTTTCTCCTTTCTTAGTATTTCGGTTATACTTTTTACTAAAACTTCTCGGCATTTGCCCTAGCTTTTGCAATATACATTTACACCTAATCCAAGCCCATTTTCAAATAACACTATCCTGCTTCACAAATGCTGCAAGTAATTGTAATAACAACATAATCCCAATTCTTCCCTTCTATCCTTTGTATCATTGCTGTCATGAATTTCACTTATACATAACTGTGTACACACATACAAACATACATAATCAAATACATTGTTGGCATTATTATTTTGAAAAAAAACAGTTATCTGGTACATTAAGAATAAAAAAATACAAGTTTTATTTTACTGCTATGTATTCTTTCTCCAGTGCTCTTTCTTTCTTTATGTAGATCTGAGTTTCTTACCTACATTATTTTCGTTCTGTATTAGACTGCTCAGGCTGTCATGACAAAATACCACAGACTGTGTGGCTTAAACAACAGAAATTTATTTTTCCACTGCTCTGGAAGCTGGAAAGTCCAAAATCGAAGCTACAATAGGGCTTGGTTTCTAGTAAACATTATTTTCCTGGCTTGTAGGGTAGGTTTCTGCTCACAGGGCCTTTCCTCTGAGCACATACAGACAGACATATTGGATCAGTATCCCATATTTGTCAACTTATTTAACCTGAATAACTTCCTGAATACACTGTTTTAGTCTGTTTTCTGTTGCTAATCACAGAATATATTAAACTGGGTAATTTTTTTTAAAAGCAACCCATTTCTTATTGTTATAGAGGCTGAGAAGTTCAAAGTGAAGGGGCCACATCTGGTGACAGTCTTCTTGGTGGTGGGTACTCTGTGCAGAGTGGTGACATACGACATCACATGGCCAGGGAGCTGAACTTGTTAGCTCAGGTCTCTTTTACTCTTCTTATAAAGCCATCAAGTCCCACTCTTGTGATAATCCATTCACTTATTAACTCATTAATCTAAGAACACATTAATTCCTTTTATGAGGACAGAGCCTGATGATACAATTACCTCTTATAGACTCTACCTCTCAATAATGTTACATTGGGGACTAAATTTCAATGTAAGTATTGGGAGGGAAACAAATATTCAAACCATAGCAGACCCTATCTCCCAATTAAGTCACATTTAGACATAGGGCTTCATCTATGAATTTGAGGAGAAACAATTCAACCCATATTATGCCTCCCATAATCTTAAAAAATGCATGTTTTTTTTGTTTTTGTTTTTGTTTTTATTTGTTTTTTGTTTTTTGAGATGGAGTCTTGCTCTGTCGCCCAGGCTGGAGTGCAGTGGCGCGATCTCCCTCACTGCAAGCTCTGCCTCCTGGGTTCACGCCATTCTCCTGCCTCAGCCTCCCCAGTGGCTGGGACTACAGGTGCCCACCACCATGCCCGGCTAATTTTTTTTTGTATTTTTAGGAGACACAGGGTTTCACCATGTTAGCTAGGATGGTCTCGATCTCCTGACCTCGTGAAGTGCTGGGATTACAGGCGTGAGCCACCGCACCCAGCCAAAATGCATGTTTTTATTGCATGCGAAATACATCCATTCCATTCCAACATCCTTAAAAGTCTTAATTCATTTCAGCATCAACTCTAGTTTCTGAAGTCGAAATTCTCATCAAAATGTCATCTAAATTAGTATGGATGAGGCTCAACTTATGATTCTTCCTGATGCAAAATTTATCTCCAGCTGTGAATCGATGATATGAAACAAGCTCTATGCTTCTAAAATACAGGCTAGACATGGTGGCTCATGTCTGCAGTCCCAGCTACTTGGGGAACTGAGGCGGTAGGATCTCTTGTACCTGGCAATGGGAGGTTGAGGCTGAAGTGAGCTGTGATTGCACCACTTCCCACCAGCCTGGGCAATAGAGCAAGACCCTGACTCAAAAAAACCAACAAACAATCAAAATAATGGCGGGACAGGCATAGGTTGACATTCTGATTCAAAAAGAGAGTAATAGAAAAGAAGGAAGGGGTGACAGGGTTTAAGCAAGTCCAAAGCCCAGTAAAGCAAATTCTATTACATCTTAAGGACAGAAAATAACGTTCTTTGGTCTAAGGGTCTGCCTTCCAGGCCCACTGCTACAGAAGTGTCACCCCTATGGCCCTTTTAAAAGCCTTACCCCCACAAATGTGACAGTGGGTCCTTCCTACTCCTAAGGCTCCAGTGGAGGCAGTCTTGCCTATTGAAACAGAGGTGATAGTCTCTTTCTTTTAAATTCAGGGGGCAGCCCTAATGATTTCTGAATCACCTTTAGGATTATTCTCCTCTTCTCTTGAATATTGGTGCCTCATTAGAGCCAAATAACTCTATTTTCCTTTTCTGTGTAATATTAGAAGTATATTAAGCCTTCCTTAATTTCATCCCCAAAGCCTTTCTTTACCTTGTCTCATCTTGTCTTTGTATTCTTTGAAACAAACTGGCTATATCTCTGCTGCTATAATTGCATGTCCATTTCTGGCCTCTGCTTAGAAGTTTGATTAGATCCATGGTTCATACCTGTACTAATCTCCTTATCAAATGGTTTTTCAGCCACACCTTTAGCATTACCTTGAGAACATGTTTTATCATAGTTTTCTTTGCAGTATAAATAGGCTAAGAATTTTCCAAATCTTCAAGCTCTGGTTCCTTTTTGCTTAACAATTTTTTCAATTTATCTCTATCCTCTTTCATTTTACTATAAGCAGAAAGGAGAAGCAAGGTCACACATTCAACAATCTGCTTAGAAATCCCTGCAGCTAAATGTCCAGTTTAATTGTGCACAGGTTCCACCTTCCACAAAATACTAGAGCACAATTCAGTCAACTTATTTGCCACTTTATAGCAAGACTAGCCTTTAATCCAGTTTCTAACAATGTGTTCCTCATTATCATTTGAGACCTCTCTAGAATTGCGTTTAACATTTATATTTCTATCAACATTGTTTTTAATGATATATGTATTCTCTAAGACTATCAAGGCTTTCTGTATAGTTCTCTATTTTCTTCCTGAACTCCCACTAGAATTGCCCTTAATATCCATTTTTTCCACCAATAGTCTTTAGGCTTTGTCTAGCATGCACCTTAAAACCCTTCCAACTTCTACTCATCAACCAATTCCAAAGCCACTTCCACATCTTAGGGACTTCTTATAGAAGCATCCCATTTCTCAATAACAAATTATGAATTAGTCGGCTTGAGCTGCCATTAAAAAATAATTCAGATGTAAAATGTACTTTCTTACAGTTTTTGAGGCTAAAAAATCCAATATTATGGTTCTGGATGGTTTCAGTTCCTGGTGAATTCTCTCTAACTTGTATATGTCTGCTTTGTCCTCATATGACCTTTCCTTTGAGTGAACACTGCAGAGAGAGACTTCTTCTTCTTTAGATTAGAATAGCATTCTTATGACCTCATTTAACCTTAATTATTTGCTTTCTAAGGACTCCATCTCCAAATACAGTCACATCAGGAGATAGGACTTCAATATATAAATCTAGGGTGACACATTTCAGTGCTTTGCATCTTTTTTCTGAATAATTTTTTTTTGTTTTGTTTTGTTTTGTTTTTTTTTGAGACCAAGTCTTGCTCTGTCGCCCAGGCTGGAGAGTAGTGACACGACCTTGGCTCACTGCAAGCTCCGCCTCCTGGGTTCACGCCATTCTCCTGCCTCAGCCTCCCCAGTAGCTGGAACTACAGGTGCCCGCTACCACGCCTGGCTAATTTTTTGTATTGTTTTTAGTAGAGATGGGATTTCACCGTGTTAGCCAGGATGGTCTTGATCTCCTCACCTTGTGATCCTCCCACCTCAGCCTCCCAAAGTGCTGGGATTACAGGTGTGAGCCACCGCACCTGGCCTATCTCTCAAATTTGAAAGGCAGTAGTTCATCCTCTGATCTCCGTTCTCTGATGGCTCTTAGAAGAGTAGTTGGTTTTTCAGTGTTTTGGGAATTTCTCTTATTGTTAGATTGAAGTGAAGACTGCCAAACTCCTTACATAATTTTATATAATTTTAAAATATTTGGTAACTTAAAAAGTCTATTCTGATTAAGTAAACATTTGAATTATTGTGAATGCAATTGACTTCAGAGTTCACCACAGTCAATAAGTGCTCCTTACACGCCAGTCTGAAAACCAAAAGTGTGGATTAGATTTTATATTTTAATTAGTGCAAATAGCACATTACTGCTAGTGGGGAGTTTTTTATATACTAATAGCTGAAAATATGCTTATAGTGCTCAGTATGTGACAAGATTGTTCTAACCACTTTGTATTCCCCAACAATTGTGTAAGGCACTGAGTTAGCAAATGAATGCACAACAGAGAAAAGCATGAAAAAAGAAAATAAAGGTGTAAAAATTTTGTTTCAACAATGTAGATACATGGAAGATGGTGTTTATACTTAAGAGAGGAACCAATGATGGAGATAATATTTCAAGTATGTTGAAAGTATTTAACTTACAATAGAAAAAAAAGACAAATTTTCAAGCAGACAATTTGATTATTTATTTAAATATTTAATTTACAATCATATGTTCATGGGATACAATATGATATTTTGATGTATGACTATTGTGGAATGATTAAATCAGCTAATTAACATATCTATCACCTTATATACTTATTATTTTTGAAATGTATGCTTAGAAATTCTGGAATATATAAAATGTGATTATTAACTGTAATCACCATGCTGTGCAATAGATCTCAAAAAATAATAACCTTATCTTTTCTGTGCAACTGAATCTTTGTACATTTTGACCAACATTTCTCCAGGCTCTGGTAACCATCATTCTACCTCTGCTTCTATTAGTTTGTCTATTTTAGATTCCACATATAAGTGAGATCAAGCAGTATTGGTCTTTCTGTAGTTTTTCAAAATTATTAGAATGATTAAAAAGTTGATTTTAACAAGACCAATTTGAATAAGACATATAACTAAAACTGTTAATGTTATATACAAGAAAGAAATGCCAAGTGACAGAATTTTCTTTGTTTTTGAGACTAGATAGTATTCCATTGTGTATATATACCACATTTTCTTTTATTTTCGAAAAAGGTCTGACATTGGCAACTAAGGTAAAAGAGTCTCCATACCTCATGTTTCTAGTAGTGTCTATATGATTAAAATGTGAATGAACATAGAGCAGAACACAGTGTTACCACTACTACTTCTCTACACATCCAATGAGTCTCACTACTACTACTAATAGTAATAACAAACAATATTTATAAATATTTTCTGTACTCCAGTCATTATTCCAGGACTTTATCCACACTGGCTTATTTTATTCCACAAACCCTTGGAGCAATTATTTCTATATTTTGTATGCTGAAGGATATGTAGAGGGTATATAACCTTCCCAAAGTTTCTCAGGAGATAAGCAGACAATAAGGAAGTGGCTAAGCAGAATTGCTTTTTATGAGGCAAGTTTTCCGCCCCGACTCTAGTCTTCAAGGATGAGAAAATGCTAGTTTGGTTGGTAACAGTGTCCACAGCATCTAACAAAGTGATGGGTACTTATTCCATGTTCAGTATATACTGAATTAAAGATAATAAACTCTGTATCACACATGCTTATACCTAAATCTTTATGTCAATTTTTAATTATTTTTTGAAATAAACCTATATAGAAAAAAAATTGAGGTTACTGATAGTAGCACAAATCTCTTTGTGTTACTGTCAGTGTATCAGAATATAGAACCAATTTACACTGTCATTAGAAATGTTTAAGAGTCTTTTTCCCTACTTAAAGAACCTCTCTGGGTCTAACACACATATATATAGTTCTACCATTCTGAAAGGCAGAGTGTATAATTTAATATTTATTATTAAATATTTTATTTAAAATGAAGATATTTCAATTTTTAAAATTTCTATTGGCCATTTAATTTTTCTGTGAAATGTCTGCTCATGTTCTTTTAATTTTATGGGAATTATTCATATGATTAAATAAGTTAACCCAGTATTTTTACAGCAGTTGTGATTTGCCATTTCTTTCTTGTATATACCATTAACATTTTTCGTTGTGTGCCTCAATTTAAATCAGTCTTGTAAAAACCAGCTTTTTTCTCATTCTAATAATTGTGAAAAAGGCTAAAATGCTTGTACATATTTTATCAAACTCACTGGTTTTCTTCTGGCCTATATAAATTAAAAGAATTCTAGATTTTTATTAGAAATAATTAGAAGAAACCCAGGAAAGCATTGTTATAATATAAAGAAACTGAAAGCTTATAAAAAGAAGAACATCACAATCATTTTAAACCATAGGAAGATAAAGCTTTGATAGCAGTAAACAAACAACAAAGAAAGAAAGATTCAGAGCACTGGGGAACAAGGGAACAAGATAAACTGAGATCTCCTAACATAGTGTTTCAATATTCTTGCCATTAATAGTGGTTTTCTCACAGAGAAATTTTGAACAAAATGTCTTAACTACATTTCTCTGCCAATAAAATTGACAAGATAGTTGCAGAAAAGCTTTCAAATCCATTGCAAAAGCAATTTATATTCAGTTTACCTTCATGTATAGTTAAAGAATAACATTGGGATTTCACTTCTTCTAAGTAGTCTAAGAATAAATTTCACTACCATTGATTTAGTCAGTACAGTAAAAGTGTGCTTTTTATGATTTTTTTCTCAAGTGTAGTACATGCTTTACATTATAGTAGAAGTGAAAAAAATTATGCTTCTACGGATTTTTTGGCATATGTGAATATCTTAAATAAAATAAGATCTCAATCTAATGTTGTATGATTAACTCACAAATTAACTCTAATTTGTATGAACTGTTAAAATTTACAAACTCAGAATTTAAGCTACAACAACAGAAATCCAGGATTTCCTACAGCTATAAATAAAATGTGTGTGTGTGTGTTTGTGTGTGCGTGTGTGTGTGATTATTTAGACTTTTAGGACAAGTTTAAAAAATTGTAACTACATTTGTGTTAATTTACATTCCAGAAAAATAGTAAACGATGTCTTCTTGCAATGGCTCCCACCTCACACTGAAGAATGAGATGAAAGCCATACCTGACAGGTAACAGGTGCTCATAGAGACTTTAATCCTATTAGCAGAAAATTGTTTGTGTTGACTGCTCTCTACCAGCAGCTAATTAAACTAATAGAACAGGCTGCGAGTGGGGGCAGTGCAAAGTAATGAATGACTTAAATTTGGAGAATCTATTTTGTATAAAAACAGAATCTACATCATATTTCCCCTGTGATTTATAGTAATTTATAAATAACATTAATAACAAAAAATATTATAATGCATACTAATTCATACATTAAACATTAAATTTTAATAGGTTATATATATTTATAGCTTCTATATCAATCAGGGGTCTTGAGAAAAACAGATAATAATATATGAGTATACATTAATTTATTTTAAAATATATTATTTTGTGGAATTAGTTTACCTGATTACATGTACTGGCAAGTCAGATATTTGGAAAAGCCCTGACCAGGCAAGAGTTGATTTAGTCTTGAGTTTGAAATTTGGAAAGTGGGAAGGCAGGCTAGAAAGTCAGGCAAGATTTCTATGTTACAGTAGAAGCCAAATTCATTTAACTTAATTCACCAAAGTCACTTAACTATTTGAAAAATTTGAAGACAGCAAATCAAGAAAGAGGAGCTAATGAAAACTATAATAACCAATATAACTGAAAAGAACCTATAAAGGATATAGCTTTTTCCCATGTAAAGTATGTTTAAAATCAAAATAATCTACCAAATATTTATATTACTTTGCTTTTGAAATTAAAATAAACCTTCATACACTAGCTCATGTGTGCAAAGTAAGAAAGCATCAAAATGGATTTAATCCATTATAAAGTTAGAGAAAATAATATATTCTTTCTTTGGACAAATGGATTACCAAATAATCAGTATTAGCTTTATTGTATTATATATTGTATAGTTTTCATTGTCCTAACAATTTCCATGCAAAATTCTCAGATGAACTAATTTTATTTAAAAAGTCTTCAAATAATTCCCAACCAAAATCACATTTTAAATAGACTCAATTAAGAGAAAACAGTATTTTACATAATTCAGAGGTCATCTTGTGCACCTCTCTGTGGGAAAACTGTCTGCACTGAAAAAAAACAATGATGCTTTCAACATAACAGATTCCACGTAGGCAAAAATAATTTGAATCTATTTTTGAGAAAAATCTTCAAAAATTTCACAGATTGGATCTATTAAATACCTATAGCCATGGTAGTGTTTATGAATATTTTTCTTGTTGGAAAGAATCTCCATTTTTTTCTGCTACATCTTCATCATACCGGCACTACACCATTCATTTTGCTGTTTCTATTGTTGGTCAGAAAGAGTTGCAGTAGATACTGAGATTACTTAAGGGACAGGAAGGCATTTCAAGTGGCATTAAAACTTGATTATCTTTCAAAAGAATGTAAAACTATGCTTTATGAATAATTTAAAAGTGATTTCAGTTTTAAATTAGATGTTGTGATTACTATAATATTTTCACGAGTGACCAGAAAAATAACATCAAAATAAATTAAAACCAGGTAAACACAAACTACACTACATTTAGAAACAAACACTTGGGGTTTATGTTTTCGTTGTTATTGTAGTTGTTATTGTTTTGTTAGCTTGTACTAGATTTCTGTTGAGATGAAAATTATAATGAATATACCTTTTACATTTTTCCTTGGTGTTATGATGTCAAACACGTTATATTTTCCTTGACAATTCAAAATTTGCTCCAAAAAAAGATAGTGGTTACAATAACATGTGTGTTCTTAAATTTGTCTTGGTGTAACAAGATAAAACACACAAAATAAACTGGGCAAAGGCCTTTTTATTCACTCAAACACATTTTTATACTTTTTACTTGCTAGGTATTTAATACATTTGTGAACACTACTTCAATTATAAATTATGACACATCTCTCTCTTTGTAGCGCTACATAAATAGTTACATTCATTTCTTCGATTTCATAAAAAACAAAGATTCATATATTGACACAGTACATTTTTTCCAGAAAAACTTCTATTATCATTGATGTAGCTTGGCTTCTTGAAGCCAAGTATAATTTGAATTCATGTGAAAACTGCAGCTTATATTCCATTTGAATCTAATTATTTTGGAACAAATTAACAATTCTCAGAAAGCAATAAAATAAACACTGAGTTAATATTGAAGAGTGTTTTTAAAAACTTTATTTTTTGGCCCAACATTATAAATCATTTTTGCATTATGAACAGCATTGCACTAAGTTACATTGAAGAGAATTAAAGAACAAAACTTCTAGTGAATCAACTGAGCTTAGTTGTATATTTATACTTTCATTCTTCACTTTGCATTATTCAGAGGTCAGTATAGGATTGATGCATGGCAGGCAAGCACCCAAATTGAGGCCTAGCCCAGGAGGCTTCTTGTCTTCACCTAGGAAAAAATTCAAGGGCGAGCTGGTGTACAGCAGCACTACAATTTCGTGAAGAACATGGTTACCCTACAGGCCGTGTGCTCGGAGGAGCAACTCTGAGGCAGTTCTGCACTCATTTTTATATCCACTTTTAATTACATGCAAATTAAGGGGCGGTTTATGCATAAATTTCTAGAAGGAGGGTGTTAACTTCCAGGTTGTCCAGTTATTGCCATGGAAGAAGCAGTAACTTCTGGGTGTTGCCATGGCAATGGTAAATTGACATAGCACACTGACAGGAGTGTCTTATGGGGAGATGATTCTGCCTTAGACCGTTTTTGACTAGTCCTCAGTTTGGTCCAGCGTCCAAGCCCCACCTCCAGATTAGTGTTCTGCTTCCTACCTCAGGATCATGCAAACTACTTTAAATTATGATACACACACTCCTGAGAAATAGACAAATTTCAGGGTGGTACAAAGGCACAGAGTTTCCTAGAAATAACTTTCCAGGTCTTTTGACTTCCATATAGACTTTTGCTAAAACTGACTTTCCTGAGGCTGTCTGTAACTGTTGACAAGGTTCACTGGGCATCTCCTTCCCATTCTATGCCTTCTCAACCATTCCAACTTTAGAGAAAAAAGAAAAGAAAGAAAGAAAAAGGTATGTCTCTCATTAAGAATTTTTTTCTTTTCTTTTTTTTTTTTTTTTTTTTTTGTTGCCTAGGCTGGAGTGCAGTGGCGCAATCTCGGCTCACTGCAAGCTCCGCCTCCCGGGTTCACGCCATTCTCCTGCCTCAGCCTCTCCGAGTAGCTGGGACTACAGGCGCCCACCACCACGCCCGGCTAATTTTTTTTTTTTTGTATTTTTAGTAGAGACGGGGTTTCACCGTGGTCTCGATCCCCTGACCTCGTGATCCGCCCGCCTCGGCCTCCCAAAGTGCTGGGATTACAAGGGAGCTTGATGTTGACATGAAAAGTGGCTCAGTGCATGTCAGGAGGTTGAATGGGTAAGCCCAGCTCCAAACAGCACACATACATCAATTCTGGTGTGAATGTACTAAACTGCTAAACAATTTAAAACATACATAATTGTGGAATATCCCTTAATCTCTCTCTTTCATAGATACCACTATTAAGGGCAATGAAATGGCATATTTTTTTCCTATATGCAGATATTTTGTAAAGCTTGGTGAAAGTCAAAACAGCTTTTATTTAATGACCTCATCTGTTCTAACTCCTGATGATTACACCTTTCAGGTGTCATCACAGTCGCAAGAGAGAATGCAAAGAGAATAGAAAGAAATACTGATGGCACCAGCACTTTACTACATTCAGGCAACAACCCATGACAAGGTCCTAGCCTCGCCTTTCTATCAGAATTAGAAATCAGAAAACAGAGTTACCACACAAGCACGCATTAGCACGTTTTTCTAAATTGAAAAATGAAGTGTGACTTTCTAGATAGAAACTCATTCTGATTTGATTTGTTTGCTGAATTCTTGACAATTAAGATTGTATTAGCTAAATGTCATCTCTAAACATTTGAAGAAAACATATTTAAATATATTGACAAAGGTGTCTTTAAATTTAAATATTTTAATTTACCCAAACTTGGATTGTCACAATGCTTCAATGATATAATAAAATTTTCTTAATTAAGTAGACATACATAAATGGACTTTCTGAGATATAGTCACATGTACTTTTAAAACATAAAATTAATAATAAGATGCATGTCACTTCTACTGTCTTGATTTTTACATGTATAGTATAGCTTTTGAACTGATACATCATGACAGTCCAATTCAGGGATCATCTTTATGAGCACAGGTGTGCATATAGTACTAACCTTAACTCTAAGACTTTAAGACCAAAATACTGTCTTAAATATCGCAGTAAATTAAAATATAATAAAAATATATCTCATTGAATGCATAAGTATTATTTTTATAGAAATTATTTCTATGATTCTATTTATCCTTATAATACTTCAGTGAAAATTAAAAGGCAGTGTATCATTGTTTTCTAAGAACAACTTTTATTTGTAGATAGTCCTTGTTAAAATGATCACGATTGCATTTTTTCCTGAAATAAAATAAAATATAAAAAGGCTTCATTTGGTCAAGGTTTTAAAGAAATATTTGGGAAGTAGAAAAAAACCATCAATACTTAAAAATGTCTAAAATTATAAAATCATCTCATTTATAAGTAATCTTTATATATAATCTCATTTTATTCTTTAAATTCTAAATTAGTCTATTATTATCCTCATTTTACAAAGTGAACCTTAATTTTCATAGCAAAAGTTTTCTCCTCCTACCTGCAAACCCTATCCACACCATTACTATCCAATTTTACCTCACCTTTGGAGTAGTATTTTTACTAATTTAATTATATGTGTATGTATTCCAGAGTCATGTAAGCACATATTCTTTATTTCATAGGAGAGACATTTTGGAGGAAGAGTTTTTCTGAAAGGCACTCTGTCTAGAATGTGATGAGATCAAATAATAAATTTGGCCTCAATATAACGAAATGAGACATGGGTACGGCCTGGAATTCTTTTTTTTTTTTCTTTCCTTGAGACGGAGTCTTGCTCTGTCGCCCAGGCTGGAGGGCAGTAGTGCAATCTCAGCTCAGTGAAACCTCCACCTCCTGGGCTCAAGAGATCGATTCTCCTGCTTCAGCCTCCCAAGTAGCTGGGACTACAGGCACCTGCTACCATGCCCAGCTAATTTTTGTATTTTTAGTAGAGATAGGGTTTCACTGTATTGGCCAGGCTGGTCTTGAACTCCTAACCTTGTGATCCACCCGCCTCAGCTTCCCAAAGTGATGGGATTACAGGCGTGAGCCACCGCACCCGGCCCAGCCTGTCATTCTTATTAAACACAGTCATCATTGCATCTCTGATTTGTGTGGTCCCCCCTCCTCTCCCATATTAAAAACCGCAGAGAACAACAGAAAGCAGGGGTTAAGAGTGTAGCACTGTGAAATCATACTCTGCCTAGATATTAACCTTGGCCATTATTTATATGGCCTTGAGTATATTTTCATGTATTCTAAGCTTCAGTCTCTTTGCTGGTGCTTGTAATAATATCTACCTCATGGTATTGTTTTGTGAATTAAATGAGGTAATCCATCGAAAGCATTTAGTTCAGTGTCTGGTATATGATAAACACACCCCAAATGCTAGCTATTGACTGATACATTTTAGATTTTTTTTCCCTATTGAGCTCAATTTTGGGTCTACTTTGTTATTAATTAGCATTTTGTTTCAAATAATTAATTAACATCATTTTACTTGGTTCTTACAGCAAAATGCAAACCTTTCTTAAGGGAGGTGGTTGAAACTTTTGGCTTATTTTGGATATTCTCTATGACTTGTATTAGTGTGATTTCTACAGCCAATTATCATGGCTAATCAAGAAATAGCTGACTCAACAATATTGTTAAATCATCACTATATTTAAATTAGTGTATAGACTAAAAACTAGAAATGTAACAACTGAAAACTCTTTCTTTAATCTTCTACTTAGAAACTGCACAGATCACAGCTGCTGTTTATCAAGTCAGCCATCACACCTGTCTACACATTTCTTAAATCTCATTTTTTGTAGACTGATGTTTGCTATAAATGCAGTCATCTCTCATTATAAAGCTTTTCAGTTAATGTTTTATGTTTTACAAACCCTACAGTATATGCTGCATGGCTCATTTGGCAAGAGTTATATTTTGCATTCTTAAGATGATGCTTTGCAGATTATTTTTGGAGAAAAATAAATGTACTCCATGATATAATATACTGTTGAAATTTTATAGTGTGGTTTTGTAGAAAACAGGTGCACATAGGTCTGCCCAACGCTGAATCTGATTATCTGCCTTTTAAGATCCAGGTTTGAATTTGTAAATAAAATGATTCATTTTCAATAAAGTCATTGGGAATAGAGTATACATATTAAAGTCCTTACTGCTTTATTGGTTACTTATCAAAGAAGAACATAACACTCCTTTCATTACCAATAATTTTAAATTTAAAGAGCAGTTAGATAGTCTTACAAAATATCCATATGATAATTCATTATTTTTTTCAAAGATTTTTAATTTAATAATCTTGCAGGCATATTATATACTGTTTACTAAGATTATAAACCCTCTCTCAGATTATCTGTTTAATCACAATCTAATAGTGCCTTATGAATAAAGCTTTTTGATAAAAAAATTATTTTCAAAAAATTTACACATATTAAACAATATTCAATTTATATTTTCCTTATATTCTTACTCCCTTTTTCATCCATAAAGATACTTAAAGCACTGATTATGTTAACTCTGCTTATACATTATAGATGACTTTTAATTAAATTAATTTTCAACTTACAAATGAGTGCTTATTTTAGCAAAATTATTCTTATGACATTTCTTTTAAATTAATTATTTCTTTTGGCTTTTTTTAAAGCCATTTCTTTTCCCTAATCTGGCTCATTTTTATCCTTTTATCATGGTCTAAATTATATCAGAACAGGTTTTGTTGTTTGTTCAGAATAGGTTGCCTCTAAATCTTCAAATTACACTTGTGCAAATACACATACACATATAATAAATAAATGGAATGTTCTCCAAGGTGAATTATATAAATAACTCTGCCCTAGAAAATTATTTGCCTTGAAATCCCTGAGTGAAAACAAAACACATGAATGGAAAGATGGTGTGAGACTATGGTAAAGACCCAGGAGGTAATGAGTGCTGAGATATGAACTTTGTTCCACAACCTATTAAAATTAGGTAAATTAATTGACTATCATCAGCCTTTGTTTCCTTACCTTTAAAAAAGATGAATAAAAATATGATAATTACACATCTATTAACTGGATAATTTGATTTAAAACTATACCTGCTATATACAAAATATTTTCTAGTCCATTAATGTTGAATAGATATCTAAAATAAAAGATTATACGTTTGACATCTAGATTATGATTATGAAAATTATAAATAAACCCCCAAATCATTCACTAGTGACCATGTGAATTTTTTTAACTCCATATTTTGGTCAAAAAAAAAACTTCCTGCTGGGCTACATGACAGGTTCCATGGCTATGTCACATTCTTTGTAATTTTAGAGATACTGAAAATTGAGGCATATCTGCCTTCTATTCCATTCACATCCTTAGCTACCCTGTTCTCCCGTATCTTCTGTAACAGTTTTGCCTTGTGATATAATAAAATAAATTCTTTCTATCCAGTAATACTATAAGTAGATTCACTGTAAAGTTAATTTTTCAAACCTAGAAATTTTGAGAGGGAAATGAGAAGCTAAAAATAATTTAAGTTACATAATTTCTGTAATCTTTATTTACTCTGCAAAAGTGGTTTTATTATTTTGGCAAACATACGGAATTTTTCTACTAAAAACCACTTCCAGAATTAAAATGCTTTCTAAAATAAAAAAAATTAAAAATACTATGAACAAAACAAGACAGAGCTTTCTAATTTGATTAACTGAACACTTTAAAAATAAGAATACTCAGTATATATTCACATGTTAAAATGAAATTCTTATATCGTATTTTTTTCTGACATTTTGCCACTGCTGTGTATTTGAAGGATGCCTTTATATATGTTTACTATTTTAAGGAAATAGCCTGAAATAGACTTAAACATTGTAATTTTTGTTAATTTCAAAATATTGAAACCTCTATTGACTTTTCTATTTTAATATTATTTAAAACAACAAAATATTTTTAATTGGCATTATACTCTGTCTACACATGCTGAAATACCAAGTAAATTCATAGTAATTCTGCAGACTGGAGAATAATCTTTTATTATTTTTAATATAATAATGTGAAAAATTTATATTTGGATATTTTAGCAAATACTTGCTTCTTCTTTTAAAAATATTTTAGAGGATAAAACTCAACAAGTAATTTGTTTCTATGATTTCTTTGAATCATTCACCAAATCAAGGTGCTGCAAAATCATAAGCATATTGAATGTCAATAAATTCTGGAGCTAATTATAAATTAATTTAGTTCTAAATTGTGGTTCCTTAACATTTTCTTTCCACAAGTCTAAATATTTCAAAATGTAGTTACATAATTTCAAAATAGAAACTTTTACACTTTTTCAGCTCTCATGGTTTAATTCATTCAGTTTACTCTCTCTTTTTTTTTTAGCAATATGTTTCAATGTCTTTCTGTTTTCAGTTTTTAAAAAAATACTGCAATTTGATAAAAACTTCAGATGTTAACATTTTAGTGCTCATTTGATTGAATTTTACAGAGATTTTTCAACTACCTTTGAAAAATGAAATACTTATTTAGTTAAAATTGTAATGCAATTTTATGATGCATTTGTTGATATCTGATTTAGTTCTTCAATATCTCAGGCATTCACAGTATTCAACTGATAAAGCTAACAGATAAATAAATAACATGCTGTAATGTTAACATTTCTTTTTGCTCCTAATATCGCCTTCATTTAAAAAATGACAGTTAAATTAATCTGTGTGATATAAACATAATTTTACAATATTTGGTTACTTTAAAAGTCAATTTTGATTAAGTAAAAATTTCAATGATTTTTGATGCAATTGACTTCTAAGTTCACCAAAGTTAATACGTGCTTCTTTAGTCTGTAAGTTCTTTCTTTAGAAACAACATATTTTATAATCATATAATGTACTTTATCAATTTTTGTAATGTTATAACCAAAAAACTCCAAATACATTTATGTTTAATGTAAAGCCTTTTAACACTATTTCCATCAGCAATAATATCATATATTTCATGTGGGACAAAATCACATTTCAAGGGCTTTTTTCTGAGTCCCTAAGTTGGATGAAAAACTTAAACTGTTATTGGAATTAACTGATTTTTTACCTGAATTATTTGAAGAAATCAGTATAAAATTTGTGTTATTTAACTATTTGCCAAGTTCTTCTGTTGAAGGAACCAACAATTAGAATATAGAAAGCTGTAAAGAGCAGCACTTCATTTAACAAAAGAATAAACAAGATCTACAAAATCATAACTCTCTTTGAAGCCAACAGAGAGTTGATTTGCAAGGCAAGTTGTTATTCTGAAATCTAAAAAAGGAAGGCTTTCCAAGAAGAAGAAGGTTGCAAGCACCGTCTCCCATTTGCCAGAACCACCATGCAAGTGATTAAGAAGCAATAAGTTAAATTTTTAACAAATTGCTAAAGTTTGGGTATTGGTTAGCCTTAGAGTACAGAAACCCACAAATACCAGGGGATGGATGAATCAGCTCAACGCTCTTCAAACATCTTCACTGGGACTCAGGAGAAAGACTAAGAACAAGGCAGGAGATGATAAAATTTTCCCAGCTACAGCAGGCAAGGAAGAAGAGAGCAGTTACCATTGTGGAAAAAAGCAGAAATTTTGATGGTGATTCTTCTCCCCTACAGAACTAAGGTGTTGTCAGACCCAGTGTCAAGTTCTAGCCCATGCTGTGGTCCAAGGAGTGTGGGTGAATTGGCAGTGAGGATTTGAAAGAACACACAGGGGCTGTAGCAGCTCTCCTCATCAGCAGCTCTCTCATCAGCAGCTCTCTCATCAGCAGCTCTCTCACTCTGTTCTCCTCTGTCTCAGCAGCCTGCTCTGGCTCTAACTCTGTGGCTCCTGCCGCTCCCACACACAGCTGTATGACTGGCCTACAAGGCCAACTCTCCCTTAGAGAATTAGCAGCTTAACTCTTTCTCTATGGGCACAAACGGTTTCCCGGTGCCCCTCTGCCTGCCTTCAAGGTGACAGGCTCTCCATTATAGGGGTCAATAGCATTATTCTCTCCTCTCTCTCTCTCTCTGTCTCTCTCTCTCTCTTCCTGGGCATGACAGCACAAGCCCGTACAGTGTCAGCAGGGCAGTTATACCTTTTTCAAACAATAGTGGCTTGGAGCCAAGTATGAGCTTATACAAACAGGTTATATTACAATGAGAGTATATGTCTCGGCCCTAAACCTGCTAAGTCACTCTGGCCCGGATGTCCACCTCAGCCTATTCCTTGACCAAAGCACATCCATGTACCTTACAAGTGTTAAGTTTCTATTTATTTATTTGTTTATGAGACGGAGTCTCACTCTGTCACCCAGGCTGGAGTGCAGTGGCATGATCTCGGCTGACTGCAACCTCCACCTCCCAGATTTAAGCCATTCTTGTGCCTCAGCCTCCCAAGTATCTGGGACTACAGATGCATGCCACCACGCCCGGCTGATTTTTTATTTTTATTTATTTTTTTTGAGACCGAGTCTCACTGTTGTTGCCTGGGCTGGGAGTGCAATGGCACGATCTTGGCTCACTGCAACCTCCACCTCCCTGGTTCCAGCAATTCTCTTGCCTCAGCCTCCTGAGTAGCTGAGATTACAGGCGCCTGCCAACACACCCAGCTAATTTTTGTATTTTTAATAGAGACGGTGTTTCCCCTTGTTGACCAGGCTGGTCTTGAACTTCCGCCCTCAAGTGATCCTCCAGCATTGGCCTCCCAAAGTGCTGGGATTACAGGCGTCTAATGCATTAAGTTTCTGAGGAAACTTAACAAACTCTTTTGCTTCCAGGACACAAGTGAAGACTGGTTGCTGCAGGACGAAAGAAAAGGGGAAAAAAGCCTAAGAGGAAATACAAAAAAAGTCCTGAGTCCCGATCATAAGTGATACCCAACAACTAGGGAGGTAAAAACCCACTGAGAGAGTCTAAAGGCAACAGGCATGTATCTTGACTGTCTTTGTTCAAGACAGTCAAGAACTCCTGGCCTTGCATGGTGGCTCATGCCTGTAATCCCAGCACTTTGGGAGGCCTGGGTGGGCCAATCACTTTAGCCCAGTGGTTCAAGACCAGCCTGAGCAACATCATGAAACTCTGTCTCTAACAAAAATAGAAAAATTAGCTAGCAGGGTGGTATGCGCCTGTAGTTCCAGCTACTTGGGAGGCTGAGGTGGGAGGATGGCTTGATCCCAGAAAGTCAAGACTGCAGTGAGCTGTGATCGACCCACTGCACTCCAGCCTGGGTGACAAGTGAGACCCTGTCTCAAAAACAAACATACAAACTAACTAGCTAACTAAACCTGCTGCACCCACCAACAGGTTAGCCAGCAAATGCAAGCAAGAGCAGTTTACTAAGGAAGTGATGAGAGTATGAAAAAGACACTCTCTGAGGCACTAACTTTCATGAAAAAACTTAAAGCTAAGAGTAGAGTAGAAACATTGAGAAAAAGAAACTCTCAAACCAGCCCCTACCCTAAAGCTGAAACACACAATATTAATGAAATGTGAATTTTCTACAAAATTATCTTCTTGAACCAGAGGAGAAAATATCTGTACTCTTGATTTAGGCAACGTTTTCTTAGCTATGACACCAAAAGCAAAATCAACAAAATAAATCATTAATAAATAGTCATCATCCACAAACTTTTAAATGCATTTTCATTCCCTGTGGAGTGAATGAATACACCACATGTAAGTCAATATATTTGCAAATCACATATTTAATAAAGAACTTGTATTAAGAATATAAAAGGAACTCTCACAACTCAATATAAAAAGGAAAATCCAAGTAAAAAAATCCAATACAAAGTAGAGAAAATATTTAAACAAAAACTACACTGATATCTGTTATATGGATGACAAATCAACACATGAAAATATGATATACAGGTGACAGATGACTACATGATTCATTCTACTTCTAGCATTTGCCAAAGGAAAAAAGAAAACATACATACACACACACACAAGACTTTAAGGCAACATCAATGTCATAAAAATATTGACTACCCTCTGTATGTTGGATAGCAGGACTATTCAGGCTCTATTTCACACAAGCATTTTTGCATCTATTCTAACATTTTGTGGTTTTGCACAAACATTTTTGCATCATATTTGCATCTAATGATTTCTCATCTTTCTTACTGGTCACCTGTCTTGTGCCTTAATTTATCCATCAGGTTATGGCATGAATCATATCACAAATGTCTGGTATACTACTTGACCATTAGGGGCAAAAACATCCGAATGTCTCAAAGCTACCCATGATCAAATGGAGTTGTCTGTCCCTGGCCCTTAATATTCGAGTATACATTATTTTATCTGTGCGCATTATGCATGCTGTCCTTGAAAGAGGGACTTTAGATATATTATGTTTTTAAAACATCAGGAAAAGAGGGATGAGTTACTGTTGGTGTCTTACTAACTTAGCCATGTTGTAAACTGATAACTCTGTTCACTGCACACGTTTCATACCACCCTAACTCAGAACATGGCCAAATTTAAAGCACAAAATGGAGTTTGATGAATCTATTGCAGCTTATTTTGATTAACTATTAATAAAAATACTTTGTTAAAAATGGAAATTCAAGGACAAATAATAAGCCAAGGAAATGAGGAAGATATCTAACACTATTACATCTAGTGAGCTATTTGAATACTTTTTCAGTTTTCCATCTCCATTGTTTTGGACCTTGCTTGTTTGGAGGACTTGGCCCCCAAGGGAGAGACAATCACACTGGGTATACAACAATGGTTACATTAAAGGAGCTGTTGATATGGTCTTGTAGCCATTTAGACACCACATGATCATAATGAAACAGGCAAAAAGGGGGTTTGCTTGTAAAATTAATCATGATTATCAAGGGATTAGAATGGTGTAGTTGCTAACACGGAAATGGAAATATAGCCCTGGAACTCAATCCTGAAACTGACTATAATTACTTCAGTTATCAATGTCCCCCGATAGATGTTAATAGAGAATAACAGTAATGCAATGCATGCAAGACCACCAAGTACTGAAAAAGAAAAGATTTGTCTTGCTCCAAGGGTGGAATAATAAGCTTAAAATGCTGGTTGAGGGGGGAAGTAACATGCAGATGAAGGAAAGAAATGAAGACTGACATAAGTATCAACAATTTCTTCCTTGCTTTTTTATGTATGTATTTATATTGACTAAGATTTTCAATTATTTGATCTAACCAGCCTCACTAAGATATTTTTCAATCATATTTGCTGGTGTTGTTAAAATTAGAATTTACTGGTGAGATTATAGATTATCTAAACAAGATTATGACTGAACCATAAGAAAAATCACTTAAAGAGATACAATGACTTATAAAACATCCGAGGCCCTGTTTTCATTTATAGATGCCATAAGAACATGGTATTGGTATGCTTATTTTTGTTACTGTTTTCATCAAGAAGCTTAAATATGGAGGGAAGTCATATATATGGAAATTGAATAAATAAAGTTAGTCACAGAGAGATGACATATGGGCTCATTGATACTGATATTACAGCCCTCTTAGAACACTTTCCAATAATTTAGAAGATGAAGTGTTTATAAGCAATATTTTCCCATAGCTCCTTATAGCTAGAATTTCAGACATTATTCATACTCTTCCAGTCAGATACATTTTCAAAATTTATTTCATATTAACATAAATTGAAAAGAGGTGGAGAAAAAGCAACATTTTTATGGCAGGTGTATTAGTTCATTCTAACACTACTAAAAGGCATGCCTGAGACTGGGTTATTTATAAAGAAAAGAGATTTAATGTGCTCATGGTTCTGTGGGCTGTATAGGCTTTGGCTTCTGGGGAGGCCTCAGGAATCTTAACAATCACGACAGAAGGTGAAAGGGAAGATGGTAAATCTTCACATGGCCTGCAGGAAAGAGAGAGAGGAAAGTGGGAGGTGCTACATACTTTCAAACAATCAGAACTGAGGCCTCTCATCACAAGAGCAAGAGGAAGTCCTCTCCCATGATTCAGTCACCTCACCCCCTCCTCCAACAGCACTGGGAATTACCACAGCACATGAGATTTGGGTAGAGATGCAGAGCCAAACCATATTAGCAGGGATCCTTTACCAGATTGATGACCTTCAACTTTAGCTGTTACTGATATTACTGCCTCCTGACTACAGCAGTGGTTTTGCTGTGTAGCTTGAGGAGTTTTTATTTCTGTAATTCTAAAATTACGAACTTACTTGAACAGTAAACATCTATTTGTCTCAGTAATTAATTATGGACTTCTGCAACTTCAGTTGCTTTCAAAATTCTGCACAATAACTCCTTGTTAAAACTGAAGGAGGCTAATATAACTATCATCAGTGTCAAAAGCCAGAAATAAATGTACTTATCATAGCCTAAAGGCAATTCTACTGACGTGAGTAGAAGCCTTAGACAAGCTCTCATGAGAATAAATTCATGTCTTCTTATGTGAAGTATGTGAAAAAATTGCAATTGCTCAAAGCTTCAGGAATACTTAGAAATAAAGGATACCATGAGACATTAAAGATAGTAATAAAATCAATTTTTTTAACTTCAAATTCATAAACTACTTCAAAATTGAAAGCAACAATGTAAATAATTTCTACAGATATGTTCTGTCAAGATATTGTAGATTTTCCTTAGTTATTTATTTGTGCAGGTAGTAGTAAAATAACAAAAACTTTTAGAACAATATTTAACACACAAACACACAGATTCTTTATTAGATAGTACAAAAGGACTTCTACATTGTTTCATTATGTAGTATTTTGAAAACATTCTTGGTAGTCGCTGTGTTTTAACTGAGTCTCGGTTAATTGTTAAGTGATTTCCTAATATGAGTTTTTGGTGGTGTCTCATGGAGTTCCTAGTTTGTTACAGCAGCACTGCCTGGAATATTATCTCACTTCATCCCTCATACCATTTCAGGTTAACTCCTACTTTCCTTTCAAACCTTTATTCATGTAGCCACCTCCAAAAAAAAATCTCTTCATTTCTTGAAGGGAATTTTGAGTTGGTGCACAATTTCCAAACTCCTGGAGTACCCTGTTTGTATATTCTGTATATAGCAGTCTCCCATTATCTAAAGTTTTGCTTTTGTAATTTCAGTAACCTGCAGTCAACTGCAGTTAAAATATATTAAATAAAAAATTCCAGAAATAAACAATTTATAAGTTTTAAATTGCATGTCATTCTGAGTACAATTGTTGTATTTTGTTATTAGTTATTTTTAATGTTTTACTGTGCCTACTTTATAAAGTAAACTTTATCATATGTATGTATATATACGAAAAAAATCCTGGACTACATTGAGTTTAGTGCTGTCTGTGGCTTCAGGCATCCACTGTGGTGTTAGAATATATCACTTGTGGATAAGGGTGGACTTCTGTGGATCTGAACATTGACTGGATTACTCTCGTAAGTTTCAACTTTCATCAGTTGCAAAATGCCAATTTCCTCTTTCCACGTTCATTTTTCATGTTTACATTCTACCTCCTCTAATCAAATTCTTAGGTCACTGAGGTTTATATTGTGAGCATGCTGAACTGATTAAAGCAACTTAAACTATGATATGATGTCTCATTCCACAAAGAGGAGCTTTACAACTTTGGCATGGTACATAAAAAAAAGATAATTTAAGTGCAAAAATCTTTGGCTGTTCTCAATTGACAGAAGCCACTATTGCATTATTTAATCTGGATCACTGGTGAAAACAATGTATGCAGTCAATATTCATTGCTTTACTAAATCTGTGAATACTGATCAAACATCAGCTGTTATAGACTCTGCTAGATAATGAGGTAGTGAACTCATTAGATATAAAAATTTATTGGAACAGAGAAACCAATCAATAACTAGACATTATAATATGGGTACTGTATAGAAAATTCAGATAAATCACAAAAATAAAAAAAAAACCCTGACAATTTGAGAATGATTGTGGCATATCAAGTCAATGTTTGCACAGGCAAAGAAGATTGGAGTGATAAGAAATAAACTATTAGGAAAGGAAATTCATACAACTAATATAAATAGTCTAAATAGAGTAATGTATGCCATTTAATAAGAGAATTCTGAGCATATTTTTCTCACATCTCAGAATTATTGTGGATTAATGTGAATCCTTTTTCTTACTGTAAATTCCATTCATATAAGAGAAATTTAAAAATTAAAAGAGGCTTTATCTTATTAAGGCTTTACTTGCAGATTTGAATTTGGTTTAATTAACTAACCAAAGATACATTTTTTAACTTTTTGGTCATGGATTTACTTTACCTAGAGTCACTCTTTCAACCCATGTTATATATAGAGAGAGAGAACATTGGGTGAAGAGTGTGCATCTTTAGTCTTAGTTATAACTTTGCTTCTAAATAGCTATTTGGACTTAACACAAGTCACTTCACATTTGAAGAAAAATTCACCATCTGCAAAATAAAGGAGATGAGTTATATGCTTTTTCCATTTCTAAAATTTGATAATTGTATTAATTATATTACTGGATATACTTTAATATTTACACTAATCATAGTAATAGCATGAACACTTTGATTTTGATGTTTTTCTGGTGAAGATATAATCTACAGAGAGAAACGTATGCATGACTGAAATATAATTAAGTAACATTAGGATATTTGCTATAGTATCTATCCCTACATCAATTATTATGTTTCCTGTGGCCTCTATACATCCCTCCTCTCCATTCTTCACAGAAGAAAACTCAAAGTCTTTGAACACACTAGAATGAAGAATTTCATCTTTAGTTTCCAACAAACTTAGTTTATTACAGATTCCCTCTGAGAACCTGAGCCAAATACAATTTTAAAGTAAAATTTTTTTAAAAATTAATAAAATTAATGTTTTTTGTGAAATAAATAATTTCCTACAGCAGTCTTGAAAAAATGAGTACCAAATAAGGTACCAGTTCTATCACACATTATTACCTATTTAACCAAAAGTCGTTAAAAGGTTTATTTTGATCTAAAAGTAGCTAGATAAATCATAACAATTGTAACAAACAGTCACAAAACTTAGAGTTATAAAAATCAGAATTTACTATTACTTGGGAATCTATTGGTCAGCTGAGTTGTTCTGTTCAGCTTTTTCAGGCTCAGATCATCTTGGCTGGGGTCACTCATGCATATAATGTGTCAACTGGGCATATCTACTGTAAGATAGCTACATCACATGTGTAGTAGCTGGTTGTCTCTTTGGCTGGTGTCAGTTAGTGTAAGCTATCATATCAATATTGCCTCATAATGCAGCAGGCTAGCGCTGGCTTCTTTAAGCAGGTTAACACGTGACAGCAGGATTCTCAGAGAGTAAGTGGAAACTAAAAAGACCTTTTGAACCTGGGCTAAAAATGGCAGAACAACCATTCTCTCCTATTATATTTTTCAAATCAAGTCACAAAGCCAGCTCCAATTTATAGTGTAGAGAATAGACACCACCCCTTTATTAGTTGCAGCTACAAAGTAACATTGCAAAGATTGTGAATATAGGCCATTTATAAATTGAGGCAACGTTTTGTAAGCTACTAACTGCTAAGATTAAGAAGAAAATACATAACACAGAAAAGAAAGAAACCTATCAAAGATATTAAACAATACAATATTCAATAAAAATAATATTAAATGAAAAATATATTGTTCTGATATTGGGTTAAATTTGGAAATTTTAATTTTGTACATATAAGCATGTTATATATCATATAACATTTATACATATATTTATATCTGTCTCTCACAAGAACAAAATAATAGTAATCTAAATGGTAAGGCACCACATTTTCATTTGGAAGAAATGAGAGATGTATGCCATCTCTAAACAACACTGAGAAAAAACCAAACAAAGCCTTAAGTGAGTTCGAGCTTCAGCCAACTCACTCATCTGAAAATGCAGAAATATTAACATCTTTCAAAATGTGAAAATAAATTTACAACAGGCACAGATAAATTAACTAAGTCTTAATTACAAATTTGATTTCCAATTATTTTTAAAGAGGGATTCACTGTCTCAAATTGATAATTTTTGTTTAATGTTGAAGAGCTCATCATAATATAACTCAAACAAGATCGTCATAAATTCTTTTGCGTTTTAGAAAATTTACCTATTTCTTATACTCTTCATATTAATGATAGCATTGTTTCACTTCAAAAACCACTGCTAAAATATTGACTATTCAGAGTATTGTTTTTTAAGACAAAATTAAAATAAAAAGGGCTTCAGAAATTTTGAGTAAAACTTCTAGAGGGGAATCAAAATAAAAAAGGATTGTAATCAAGATATTTTCTGTAATTTATAGAACAATAATTTAGGATATAATACAATTTAGTTGAGACCGAATTGAATGAGTAAATTCTGCCAGATATTTTACTCAAACAATTACTTCTAATTCTTATAATGGCAATACTATTACCTGTGCCATTTTGAAAATAGAGAATATGTGTATCAAAGAATTTAAGTAACTTGTCATGTTTCCACAGTTGAGAAGAACTAGGACTTATCAAAACATACTATATGAAATATACTTTCTTATTTACCTTTTTTTTTTTACACATACTCAAATATAGGCAGTAACCCTTTGGCTCCTTCCAATATACCATTCACATAGAAATCCCTTCACCTTGTTCATTACAGAAATAATGTCCCTAAACACAGCATATACTTCGAAATTAACAACTGAAGGTCAGAAGAAGTGTCACACATTCAGCCATCATTCAGTTATTCATCAATGAGACACTATTCAAACTTCATTAATATATAAAGGAGGCAACAAGATTTATGGTAGTACTCATTGTGAAAAATTATTGAATAGTACTGAAAATAAATGTTGATTGTCCTCAAGAAATTGAGAGATTATGTGAACTGAAATATTGCTGTGGAAATCTCAGATCTGAGCCAAATCCAAAAGACCTAAACATTTCAAAGATGAAGCAAAGGTAGAGTGGATGAGTTAGTGCCCTTAGTGTAACTGATTTGTTTGTTTTTACAATGCCTGGGTAATGATAAAAGAAGTTTCAGTGAGGAACAAAAAGGCATTGAAACTTCATTACTATGTCTGATTGTGGAGAGAAACTAAGATGTAGGCTGAGGTCAGAGAATCCTCTTGTGATGATCTTTGGTCAAATTTATTTCAGAAAACAAAATTACATAGCGATGTATATTGAGATGGAAGATTAAGAATAACCCCTAGATGCACATGGGAGTATTTTGTGCTCCAGAAAGTAGGTTAATAAATGATGTATAAATTATATATATATATATATATATATATTATGAATGAGAGTCAACACTCATATTCACAGATCCTGCCTAACCTGAAAGTGTCAATATAATTGTATTCTTTATCTTACATCTCAACTTAAGCTTTTTCTTCCATAAAAATATGCTAAAGGTACCCGTGTTTTCTAAGAAGATGAGAAATGAATTATAAAATTGGATAAAAGTAAGTGTTGGGACAAGTTCTGCTTTCTCAGACCTTCCTTTTCTTCTTGGTGTGCTTTTGCTTTCAAAGAGCAAATGTTCTGCTCTGTTCTTACATCTCATAAATTTAAATTATTAAAGACTATCCTATGAAAAGAGGCCTGCAGTTATCTAACAAACTTCTGACTAAGTGAGCCTGCTCAATTGTGGTCCTGAATGAGGAAGTCCAATGTTGCGACACGTTTAAGTTATAACCTTGCCTCCATCAGTTAAAAAGAAAAACAATATTTTGATCTCGATCTGCCCGACTCCTATGTCTGTTTCTTACTGCTTTAAAACTCAGAGAGAGAAGATAGGTGCTATTTACTGGGCACTTAAAAAATCTACAGACACTAAATGTGTAAATTATTCACTATTTACTCTATGTTGTCAGAGATGGAAATTTGTACACAGGTGAATATTAGAAGTTTAAACTTTTAGTTAAGACTACTAATGATCCAAGAGACCAGGAGGCAAGGAAGGTAGACACCATTTTGCTCAGGAAAACTGACCTTCATTATCAATAGAAGGAAGGACTGAGGCTAAAAATGCCATCAGAAAAGAATGTGCTTGGCACCTTGATTGATTCTTTGGATTATATCTTTTGAAAGATTCTGCTCAGGTTTTACGGCAAATGGACCAATAAAGCAGCCGCTGACTGGGAAAGATATGACCAGGGTCAAAAAACCCTCAGGAATAAAAGCCTGAGTGAACATAGTAAGCCATGTAGACCCCCAAAACATTACCAGGTAAGGGCAAATAAATTGAGATTAGACAGTAGAGATAAAAGATTTGCATGCTAGTTGCAACTCAGACCAGCTGCAGTGAGGTTTCCCTAGAAAAAGGAACCAGTCAGAATCCTGGCATAGCTATTCCGAGATGAGATAAACATTATACAAAGCCAGCGGGTGCTGCGGTTTACCACACCATTCCTCCTGTAGTCCCAAGGTACTCATTTCTTTTCCAAAGGCTAAGATTGATACCTGAGGTATGCCTGTATCTTGTAAACGATAGATGAAGGGATACAAAAGCTCATCTCCTTGCTTTAATTTGAGAAATATATTAACGTCTTCCCAGGTTCCGAACTGTTCATGAGATCGACAAGCCTGTGTTGAGGCCACCCAACTCCTCCTGCTTCCCAACTCCTCCTGCTTCCCTACTCCTTCATAGAGACTATTCTCTAGAGTATTTTCTAATATCAGAAATCTAAAGTCTTTGAAATTATTGTTTGTTGGGCTAACAGTTTTTAATTAATTTTGTCTACAAAGACCATTTTCATATTCTTCTGTCCGGGTACTAAGAACTGATATTTTTGTTTTTCTCACTTAATATAGAATTGGTTACTGGTTATATAATGCATTTTAATACACAGATCATAAAGCATTTAAGGGAGTCACTATGAGAAAAGAATGGAATATCTGTTTAGATAGAAACAGTTAATTACAAAGGTTACAAAACTCAAGAAAGAAAAAATCGACTTTATTACATCAAATATATATATTATGTGTATATTATTTATAATGTGTTATATAAAACATATTGTATAGACTATTATATAGCATTATTATGAAATATGCATTTGCAGCCAAATAACTCTATCTCCCTTCCTGTGAAGTAGAGGAAGTCAGAAAGTCTTTCTCTATTTCTTCTATCTCCTTCCCCTTTAGTTCAGACTTGCAGGTTTTCTGCTGAGTTGGCTGATTAAGTTAGTAATTTACACCCATGTTAATCTCCTTATCAAACTGTTCCTTGGCCGTACTTATTATTTGCAATAGGGATTGACTGAGAATATTTTAAATCTTTAAGTTCAAGTTCCCTTTTGCTTAAAAATACTGGTTTCAAGTTATTCCTCTTCTTGCATTTTACTGCAAGCAGTCAAGAGGAACCAAGCCACTCCTTTAACACTTGGCTTAGAAATGTCCTCAACTAAATATCCAATTATTTCATCACTTACAAGTTCTACCTTCCACAAAATATTAAAACACAAATGCAATTCAGGCAACCTCTTTGCTACTTTGTAACAAGGATAATCTTTTTTTCATTATCCAATAATATGTTACTCACTCTCATCTGAGACCTCATCAGAATTGCCTTTACTGCCCATAATTATATCAACATTGGGTACATGATTATTTATCTATTCTGTAAGAAGATGCAAGTTTTCTCTAAGCTCTCTTTTCTTTCTGAGCCCTCACCAGTATTGCTTTTCAAAATCCCTTTATGACAATCTCAGTTTCTTCTAGCATGTACTTCAAAATTCTTCTCCAATACCCATTATCCAGTTCCAAAACTGCTTTCACGGCTTTAGATAATTATTACAGCAGCACTTCCCTTTTGGTACTCATTTATGTCTTAGTTCTAGATGTTATAACAGAATACCATAGACTGGTGCTTTCAACAACAAGTGAATATATGTCACAGTCCTGGAGACTGAAAGTCTAGAACAAGTTGTCAGTATGGTCAGGCTGTTAGTGAAGGCCCTCTTCCTAGTTTACAGACAATCATAGTCTTGTGTGCTCATATGATACAAAGGGAACTAGCTAACTTTCTGGCCTCTCCTTTTAAGAGCACTAATTCCATTTATGAGGGTCTACCCTTATGAAGGCAACCTAATTGCCTCCTAAAGGGCTCCCTCCTCCAAAAATCATTACACTGAGATTAGGGTTTCAACGTATGAATTTGGTGGTCACAAATATTCATTCTATTGCAATTGGCTTACATGAATCACTATCTCCTCTTTCTAGCTCATGGACACCCTTCCTGAACACATGGAAGAAATAAGGCAATGACACTTGGAATAAAATGTGACTTAAAACAATAAGAAATGGACAATAAAACAGATGTATATAGGCAAATAGCTATATCTTCAATAGGGACAATCTTAATGTTATTTTTTTAAGTCACATTTTATTTTTTTTTGAGACGGAGTCTCGCTCTGTCACCCAGGCTGGAGTGCAGTGGCGCAATCTCGGCTCACTGCAAGCTCCGCCTCCTGGGTTCACGCCATTCTCCTGCCTCAGCCTCTCCGAGTAGCTGGGACTACAGGCGCCCGCCACCACGCCCGGCTAATTTTTTGTATTTTTAGTAGAGACGGGGTTTCACCGTGGTCTCGATCTCCTGACCTCGTGATCCGCCCGCCTCGGCCTCCCAAAGTGCTGGGATTACAAGCGTGAGCCACCGTGCCCGGCCCAATCTTAATGTATTATTAAATCAACAGCGTTAATTATATTGACTTATTGTTCAAGTCTTCAATACATTTGTAAATTTTTTGGAGGGTTTGCTTTATCAGTTTTTGGAGGAAAGAGAGAGATTGTGTGTGTGTGTGTGTGTGTGTGTGTAGTTTACTATAATTATAGATTTACTTATTTCTTCTAGGTATTTTGTCCACTTGATTTTGAACAAACTGAATTTTGTTAGAAATATAAAGTTATGGTAGCAATTATGCCTGATGGGGTTTTATTGTAGAAAGATCATATTCTAATATATTAATCTTTGTTTTTTGGTTCATATTTATTTAAGTTACATTTTTCATTTAGTCAAAGGCATCTGTATGATCTAGAGAGGTAGAGTGATCAATTGATAATATAGAGAATTTGTCAATGTTAGATTATTTGACTTGTGAAATCGTTTTTTTGAAAACGAAAATGGAAGGGCTAGGACAAGAGAAACGTAGAGTTTATAACAAAACAAAATTTGAAAGCAAATATTGGTAGGATATTTTTCCCTGGAAAATAAAATAAAATTACCTGACCTGAGAAACAGGAAAAAAAAATGAGACTATTAGGTAGATGTAGTAGGACCCGACGGAAATCGTGTCAGGCAATTCACAGTTACAAATGAACGTGGTACATCTTGGTAGAGTGCCAATCTTACTTGAAGCTCTAAGGTATTATATTAAATAAGTTAACTGACAAAAAATACTCACCTTTGGCCAGGCACAGTGGCTTATGCCTGTAATCCCAGCACTTTGGGAGGCCAAGGCGGGCAGATCACGAGGTCAGGAGATTGAGACCATCCTGGCTAACACAGTGAAACCTCGTCTCTACTAAAAATACAAGAAATCAGCCGGGCGTGGTGGCAGGCACCTGTAGTCCCAGCTATTTGGGAGGCTGAGGCAGGAGGATGGTGTGAACCCGGGAGGTGAAGCTTGCAGTGAGCCGAGATCTCACCACTGCACTCCAGCCTGGGTGACAGAGCGAGACTCTGTCTCAAAAAATAAAAAATAAATAAAATAAAATACTCGCCTTTTATCAGTATATTTGAAAGAATACCTCATGGATGTGATGCAAAATTCAAAGATGTTTTCAATGTAAAACAAATAAAAATGTAAAAGATTTCTTAATATTTGTTGCTCTGATTCATGTTACTACCATGTAATTACTATCTGAATTTATAACATATTAATATTAACCTCATTTAACTTGAGACACTTGGTATAGTCTGAAAAATGTGCTGACTTAGATACCTTCAAAACTGTCCTACTAGTAAGAAACTTAAAATGGTAACTACATATAACATTCTTTAAATTCAGATGTTATATCACAATATAGTCAGTAAAATCCTCATGATTGAAAATTTTTTTAAAAATCTATCCCTTTAATCAAGGATTAACTACAATAGGAATTTTCCTCCTATCTTAAGTATATAGAATACTAAAAAGCATATAAAACAAGTGTTTTTAGAATGGTCAACATGTGGGCAGGTGCAGTGGCTCACGCCTGTAATCCCAGCACTTTGGGAGGCCGAGGCGGGCAGATCACGAGGTCAGGAGATCGAGACCATCCTGACTAACATGGAGAAAACACGTCTCTACTAAAAATTAAAAAAATAAAAAATAGCTGGGCGTGGTGGTGGGCGCCTGCAGTCCCAGCTACTAGGGAGGCGGAGGCAGGAGAATGGCATGAACCCGGGAGGCGGAGTTTGCGAGATCTTGCCACTGCCCTCCAGCCTGGGCGACAGAGCAAGACTCCATCTCAAAAAAAAAAAAAAAAAAAAAAAAAAAAAAGAAAAGGAGGCCACACATAAGCGAGGACGGTGATCTCTGAAAAGTGAAACTACCCATAGGCAATCGCCAGAGGAGTTGATATCCAAGCAGTGCTTTAATCTGTCTGAGTGAAGAGAGGGATGATATTTTGATAAATCATATTTTGCTAGAATATGCTATCCTGTGCGTGAAATAAGGGCTTGAAATCCCCAATATCCAGGAAAGAACCACCAGTAAACAGAAGGTGAAATCATTCCCAGAGTTCCTATGCCTGGGAAGTCAATAAGCCTCATAATACACAGGGCACTAAGGAAAGACCTCTAAAGGGTCATGCTTAGCATAAAGGTAAAGAGTATTATAGACACACTTAAGCAAGCTTAAAAGATATCTCTAAAAGATAAAACGAATCTGCAGTAATTTATGTACAATTATGTAAAACAAAGTACAATACTCTGAACTGTAGCAGTCAAAACATAATTCCATGATTTACAGCATCCAAACAAAAATCAGGTATGTGAAGCAGGAAAATGTGAAGAGAAAACAGAAAAAAAGTAAATTAATAGAAATCAGAGAGAAAATGAATAATCAGATGCAAACGTTAAAATACCTATTGTAAATATTATTACTATGCTCAATGACATAAAATAAAACTTGAACATGAGAAATGAAAGATATATAAAAGCATGAATGGAATTTCTATATATTAAATATAAAATATTTGAGATTTGGAAAATGAACAGAGTTTGGTTATTACGAAAAATATGATATTGCAGAATAAAATGTCAGTGAGCCTGAAGACATACCAACAGACATTTTTCAAAATGAAAAAGCAAGACTGAGAATATTTTTTTTAAAACAAGGAATAGACCCACAGTGACCTGTGGAATACATGCATACGGTTGAAATTCTACAATGAAGATGGGGAAAAAAAGAAAAAGAAATTTTAATGATGACCATAACTTTTTAAAATATGATGTAAATTATAAAAATCCCAGACGTAAGAAGGTAAAAAGTCAGTTTAAGTAGAATAAACATAAAATACACCACAAGAGAGAATAAACATAAAATAAATCACACCACATGCATCAAATTGCTGAAAATAATTAATAAAGAAAATCTATTAAAACAGCCAGAAAATAATAATAAAAACAAACACAGATAGAGGAGGAATGGCAAGAATTAAAACACCCAGAATTCTATATCCAGTAAAAGTGTTTTTAAAAACTGAATATAAAGATGTTTTAGTGAACTAAATCGGAGAGACTTTTTTGTCATTTGACTAGTACTATAAGGAAATTTGCGAAAGTTCTTCTACAAAAAGAAAATAATAAATGAAGTCCAGACACAATGGCTCATTCCTGTAATCCCAACACTTTGGGAGGCCAAGGTGGGCAGATCACTTCAGTCCAGGAGTTCAAAACCAACTGGGCAGCATGGCAAAACTCAGTCTCTACAAAAATACCAAGAAATTAGTCAAGCATGGTAGCCTGTGCTTGTAGTCTCAGCTATTCAGGAGGCTTAGCTGGAGCATCGCCTGAGCCTGGGAGGTCAAGGCTACAGTGAACCATGATTGTCCCACTGCACTCCATCCTGGGTGACAGAGTGAGACCCTGTCTCACAAAAAAATTAAAATAAAAAACAAAAAACAACAATTTCCTTGATGTAAATTGTCTAAACCAGGACTTCTCAATATGAAAATTATTTGAGTCACAAATATAATTTTAAATTTTCTATTACCTGCATTAGGAAAAAAAGATTATTTGATTTCACTATTATATTCTAAACAAATACTTTAAAGATTATTTCAAAATATAATCAAAATAATTATTAATAACATGTATTACATTTTTTATAAATTATTGAAAGCTGGAGTATATTTTATACTTATAGCACCTATATAAGATACCAATGTAGGCTAACAACATTTTAAAAAGCTCAACAGCCACACGTGGCTAGTGGCTATCATGTGGAATAGAACGGTTTTAAACACACTCATCCAAAAGCAGACATACTCATATTAACTTTTTTAAAAAAAACTATGAGCTATTTACAAAAAGTAATTAAAAATATAGAGTTTTAGGTAGAATAAAACTGATAAATGGAGAAGAATATAGCAGGCAAACACCAACTCAAGAATCCTGAAATGAATTTATTAATATTAGAGAAACTAGACTTCAGAACAGGAGATATTACCAGTGGGGCACTTCATAATGATAAAGGGCTTATTCATAAACAATATCCAATGAAATTATTTATCTAATTATCTAATAGCAAAGCCTCAAATAGATGATAAAGCAAAACCAATAAATAATTCTGAAGCTACTGTGCTTCTACAAGACATTTAAGGTTATACATTGCATACATATATATGAGGGATAAAAGGATTATTTGAAAAATATTATTTTAAAATCTTAATGTATTAATATAAATATATAATTAATATGGCAGAAATACTTATTTTACATGTAATGACACCATTTACCTGAAATATTACATAGTCTATGCACTGAAAATAATGTATTTTATGCTTTATGACTTTCATAAATGCACACTTTTAGGTATTTTCAGTTTACATAACTTCTTTTATCCTGCATACAAAGACATTGTAGTAAAATATGTCTTTACGTTTTCACGCTTGAGTTTGTCTTATTTGCAGTTTCCTTTTTCATTATCTATTTCATACATAATAGAAAAATTACTGATACACATGGATTTTAATTAAAAAAACCCTATATAGCATCAAGTTATTCATTATATTTCAATTTTCTGCTTGGAGGTTGTTTCTACCTATATATTATTTTGAAAGGTATAGATGAAAAATGAAAGAAAGTATAACCTAACATATATTATCATGAAGTGCAAATAGCAGTTGATGCTATAAAAATAAATTAGGTCCTTGGGGATTTTTATTTATAAAATTTATTTTATAAATAATAATTAAATAATAGTAATAATATAATGAGAAATGATAAAGAAATAAAAAACTGAAAATTAAAGATTTATTGAAGATGCTGGAGTTGTGATTCTTAGAACCTAGTCAAGTCAATGAATATAGATAAGACCACAAGCATGGCAATTGATGTATCCATATGCGGGAATTGACCACCTTTCCTCATGTAAGATGATGAAGCATGATCCATTATGACAGTGGCGTTAGAAGCTTTCTCAAACAGCTTCTCAGTTACAGATAAATCAGGTAGACTACAGTCTGGCATCTATAACAAATTAAAAAACCAACACTTGATAACTTACAAGTAAAGTACAGCATAATAGATGGGTGCAGGTCTACTTTCTTCATTTTCTTCTTAGATTATAAGAATATTTATAAACTATATTTCACAGTTTATTTTAAATTTATCAACATCTTTACTCATTTATATTGTATAAAAGTGAAGTAACAATTTTGCTGGCATTCCTCATTACATAAACTTTTTAAATCTTTAATAAGAATATTATAACTATAAATGTATTTTGAACATTATGATATAAAATATATTTTAAAAATTACAACTATGCACCCTTAAAATACTTAATATCTGACTTGAAAACCTCAAATAGCTAGTATCTTTTAATGAAAAGTGGGGATAAATTGGTTGATAGAAATTATATCAGAAGACAGGAATATTCTGCACTAAACCATAGGACTGGTGCTGTAATAAATTATCTTACTTAAGTCTCATAATAAACTCTTGAAGAATAGATCAATGTTCCTTTACATGTGAGGTAAGTGATACTGAATGAGTTAAGCTAACCTGCACAAAATCACACCCCTTTTTTCTAAGGATAATTCTCATTTATTTTAACTCTGCATGCCATCCTCATTAAGATTAATCAGTCTTAAATATAGTTGATAGTTGGCTTCATATCCTGAAACATTTCAATTATCTCTGATGAGATAGTTTCTTTGTTGATAGTGTGCCTAGAACAGGGCCCAAGTTCAGTTGTGTGAATGGTGCCTCTAGAGTTGCCAGTGTCCAATTTGTGATGCCTTAGGCAGAGGTCTTGGCCCTTTGGCCCCTAGCAGCTATGTGTTTATGTGTTTCAGTCATGCCTAGTCCAAAAACAAACAAAAAAAATAATAAACTCATAAAGAACCAGGTGTGTTGAATGGCAGATATCAATATTTACGTGGAATAGCTGAAATTCATTAAATAAAATATGACATAAAATAATCAATAGTGCATAGCTTTCAATGCTACATTTGAAGATATTATTTATGGAGCATGATATCATTATTTGAAGAAAATTACCTCTTACGGGTTCATTTTAAAAAGGTAACCTAAGATTGGATTTTACAGCATAGATGTGAGATAAGTTGACTATCTTCTTTTAATTCCACAAGTCCAATTCATTCCAAATAATAGGTTCCACTGATGGAAACTTATTTTCTTATTTCATACATGTAAAATGTAATAACACCTGACACAAAGTTCTGGTATACATAAATCAATATTTTCAACTGTAAATGTCAGTTTTCCCTACAGGTTTTGCTACTTCTGATTTAAGAGTTATCGTGGTTCAAAGCACAGGTTTATTCTTTAGAGAAGCAGGTTATTAGCTGCAAAATAATCAGCCAGTCATGAGTCAGTGAATAGCTGTCCTTTTAGGTCGCTGTATATTAAATGGAGACCTATGCAACATCCCTATAAAAAGTGCTTATTTACCAGGGACATAAAGTCATTAAAGAGAACTAACAATGAATTCAGATTGACAGAGCAAATGAGCAAAACACTGTACAAAGGCTTAGAATGTTAAAGTTATGATAATGCTATGCTATGTTAAGAACAGTTAATCTTGCATTTCCAAGGGTACAAAGCATAATATATGCTTTCTTTGAGTGCTAATTATGAGACATTTTAATGGTTTTAATTCTCCTCTATATCTTTACAATAAGACTATTACATAAAAGTAAAGGTAGCAACAATTTTAAAATGGAGTCAGCAGTTATTTATCTCATCATCTTAGTGAGCAAATTATCCTGGCCATGGAATCTCATTGAAATGTTAAAACATTTGATTAGACCATATGGAGACTATTTTATAATAAGCAAGTTGATACATGCTCTGAAGAGGAACATTCCTATTTTAATTTCCATTGCATCTAACCACATAATTATTACACATTTGCCTAATTTCTGACAGGTGTTTGCTCATAGTTATAAACACTCTCCTTTGGAAAAAACACGACATTAGGCAGGAAAATGGTAAACTTCACCACTATTCTTACCTGCATTTAGAAAAGCCCAATTTACCAAAAATACACCATGGAATACTATGCAGCCATAAAAAATGATGAGTTCATGTCCTTTGTAGGGACATGGATGAAACTGGAAACCATCATTCTCTGTAAACTATCGCAAGGACCAAAAACCAAACACCGCATGTTCTCACTCACAGGAGGGAATTGAACAATGAGAACACATGGACACAGGAAGGGGAACATCCCACTCCGGGGACTGTTGTCAGGTGGGGGGATAGGGGAGGGACAGCATTAGGAGATATACCTAATGCTAAATGACGAGTTAATGGGTGCAGCACACCAACACGGCACGTGGATACCTATGGAACAAACCTGCACATTGTGCACATGTACCCTAAAACTTAAAGTATAATAATAATAATAAAAAGAAAAAAAAAGAAAAGCCCAATTTATGGTGAACAATCATCCTGATTTTGCTCAGGACTAAAGGGACTCGGAACATACAGTATTAAAATAAATGACATCTTTGGCAAACTGGGATGAGCTGGTTATCCCAGTATCCCTTTTGCTTATTTGTATTCACTTGCACCAGGGAAATAATGAAAGCATGAGCAAGGCCACCTGTATTAGTCTGTTCTCATACTGTGATAAAGAGCTACTTGAGACTGGGTGATTTATGAAGAAAAGAGGTTTAGTTAACTCACAGTTCTGCGGGCTCTGCAGGAAAAATGGCTGAGAGGCCTCAGGAAAGTTACAATCATGGTGGAAGGCAAAGGGGAAGCCAGCACATCCTACTATGACAGAGCAGGAGAGAGAGAGTGAGGGTGGAAGTGCTACACATTTTTAAACAACCAGATCTTGTGAAAATTCATCACGAGAACAGCAAGGGGGAAATCGCCCTCATGATCCAATCACCTCCCACCAGGCCCCTCCTTCAAGAGGTGGGGATTAAATTTGACATGATATTTGGGTGGGGACATAGAGCCGATCCATATTACCACCTTTCTGTTCTTGTAGAGACTGCCATTGTCATTAATCAAATAGATGCACAAATGGTAAACTGATATTCGCTGTTGATATTCTCTCTTCTCTACAGTGCCCTGGGACTCTAGCTATTGAAGTTTTACTGTATTGTATGATTAAGACAGAGCTATGTTGTTTCTCTACCCCATTCGATATCTATTCCCCACTTGGATGATAAATTCAGTAATGCCTCTGAAATATACTCTATCTTTTTAAGCAAGTTTCTATTTGTATAAAAAGAATGACTACAATGGGAACCTGTCTTAGTATGGAGAGCCCTTTAAATCAGAGGCCAAAATATGCCACCAGTAGAGAATTATTTGGGTAAGAAAACTTGCTACTTTAGCACGTGATTAACTTCAGAGATTAGAACAAGTAATTAACTGCAGGAGATATTCCTGTGATTGTGTATTCCTGCTTCATAACTTATTTGCAATAACTTAAGATAAATATAAAGAAGACTCTCAGAACAGGCTCTGGAGCTAGACTGGGTCAATTGAATTTGACTATGGCCCTGTTCTGCTATTTGATCTTGAACTAGCCATTGACTTTTCTGTGTCTTAGTTTTCTCAATAGTAAAACAGCAATAATAAAAGTACATATTTCATAGGTACGGAAGACAATTTAGTGAATTAATATTTGTAGAGTACTGAGTAAAATGCTACATATATACAATTATTTTTAAGGTTGCCTTTGAGCCATTAGATGATTTATCAGTGCATCAACAGTGGTCAAATAGAGAAGCAGTGGAGAGCATGGTCTATGGTGTCCAGCCATCCGTGTTAGAATCATGACTCTATCACTTAATATCTTAAAAAAGTAATTGGTGTCTCAGTTTCCTTATTTATAAATTGACACTAATAATAAGGCCACTAATGAGGATTGGTAGAGAATATGCATGTACTAGATATTATTATTGCTATTATTATTCTTTGACCTGGAAGGAAGTGAAAGGACGTATCAGCTTTCCTAATTCAGAAATATATGTAACCCCCAGGGCAGCGGATAGGGTGCATTTTTTTCTCTATGACACTCTGCTTTTGCAAATCTACTAGTGATTATTTACTTCCAGAAAAGAGAGGTTTCAGGCAGGAGAACCAAATGCAAATGAATACAGGGTTCAAGAAGTAAATGGAAATGAGCGAAACTTATTAGAATTGGTGAATTAGAATTAAGAAAATAAAACATGATTCAAACTAGAATACTGAAATATGTGCCATTATCTAAAATAATTAAAACTAAAAACCAACAGATTATTGATCTGTACAAATCAAATCTCTTTGAGGGGCTGAATTCAGACTGCTTGCCACCATTGTGCAGCCTCTATTGATAGCATCTGCATATAATTTGTTCCTTGTTTCCTAGATATTTTCAAGCTACATTTCAGAAAACTTAATTGCAGTATCCCACTTTTGAAAATTGGCAGCTCTATAAAAAGCCATCAGAATTAAATTATTTATTTTGATTCAGTTTACAGAATATATCATTCTTCAAATATAGAAAAGAATCATTTAAATATTAGCTATTTAATGTGAACATTAAATAAAGCATTTATTCATAAGCATAGGTCATTAGGTTTAAAATAAAGTATTTAACTAGTACCTTAAAGAATAAAGAAATAGGCTGGGTGCAGTGGCACACACCAGTAATCCCAGCACTTCAGGAGGCCAAGGCAGGTGGATTACCTGAGGTGAGGAGTTTGAGACCAGCCTGACTAACATGGTGAAACTCTGTCTATACTAAATACAAAAAATTAGCCAGGAGTGGTGGTGCATGCCTGTAATCCCAGCTACTTGATAGGCTGAGGCAGAAGAATCGCTTAAACTTGGGAGGCAGAGGTTGCAGTGAGCTGAGATTGTGCCATTGCACTACAGCCTGGGCAACAAGAGTGAAACTCTGTCTCAAAAAAAAAAAAAGAAAGAAATAATTCTAGATATGGATTCATATTTATGTGGTCAACTTTTCTAAGTCATAGAGGAATATAATGTATTTTAATTTATTAATATTCTCAGATTAATTAGAATAGTAGAGTTAACAGATATCCTTTTCTATGTAAGTTATTCAATTTAGAAACTGTTTCTTTTTTTGTTCTGCACATACATGGATTCATAGGATTCACTACTTCTCTCAGAGGGAAACTTCATTTAACAGGATATTTTGCTGGTTTTGGACATCACAATTCCCTTACATAATTTTTTGTCATGTCTTATTACCTGCTGTACTGTTATTTCATTAATATTTTTATGACATTAACTTTGTTTTCCTTTTATTTTAATTTTTTTATTTTAATTTATTTTTAAAAACAATTCAATGGGTTTTGGGGAACAAGTGATGTTTGCTTACATGAATAAGTTCTTTAGTGGTGATTTCTGAGATTTTGGTGCACAATCACCCAAGCAGTATATACTGTACCCAATGTGTAACTTTTTTTACACTGAAGTTATTATATAAAAATTAAGACCTTAGCAAAACAAAGTGAATTCAAGATCTATATTTATCCTCTTCGCACTAAATTTAAGTCATTTGGTTTAGTTTTCAACCTTGAGATTCCACCTTATGGCTGGCAATGCCCAGCTTACTGTAGTGGAGAACTGCCAGAAAGGATGATCTCTAGCGCTTTAAGTCCCTTCATCTTCCATAGGAGTGTGCATCCCAGACAAAAAACATTTAATATATTCACTCTAATGTAAGCCCTCAGGAAATTATTCCTTTGTAATTGAACTTACCAGAACACTTGCACAGTCCTATAGGACAACATGTATTTGAAAAAGTTGTTGGGGAGAAATTGTGGGCAGCATTTTTAATTGATATCAACAAATAAATAGCTTCCTAACTGGTACAAAGTTAATCAATGGTTGGCAAGCTCAATTTGCTTTTGGTATCTATCTTCCTTCACCTTGGGGTTTCCATAATAATATACAAATTTATCCCATCAAGGCTTTACCATTTAAATCACATGGTGTAACCTGATAAAAGCATGTAGAGATGGGCAAAAGAACTGCTGAGTGTCTTTCCAGAATAATTCTTGGCATTTTCTGGGGCATCCTTCAACTATTACCTGATTCCACAGGGGTTTGCACATTTGGTTGGTTCACTATTTTCTAAGCTATTTTGCAGTCCTCTAGGGTTATAAAGTTAATTCCTAGTAAGCTAAGAGCAATGAAAAATTTTTTGTTCACAACAATGCAGATGATTACTGTTCATAGATATAAATTTTGTCCAGGAAATAATATAAATCTGTGTAAGTCTAATTATTATGCTATACTACTTTTAATCATTTACTGGTTTCATCATTATATACTGAGTTTTTGACATATGCTTATTATATATTTTTATTTCTGTACACATATAGCTCATAGGTGCTTTGATCCAAGAATGTATTTTCTTGGCTTTTAAAACAAATCCCAAATGGCAATAAAGCTGTAGCTTTGCTGTTCTCTCATTTTGTATTGTTTGTTTTGTAATAATTGTGTGTTTGTGCAAGGGTGCACACATGTTTCTGGTTCACTCACAGGCAGCGTTAAGCTATTTTCCTTTAATGTTAATAATAATTGGAAATTTGATTTTATGGAAATTTAATGTTTTCTTCATTGGCTAGTGGAGAATGAGTATCTGCTATGTGAATGACAAGAGAATCCAGTTTTTTAAGCTTTTAGTTTGTTTGTATATTTGTATACCTGTGAATTAAAATCAATGAGGAATTTTATGCTCATTGAGAACAATAATTTTTTGAAATACTGTCAGGAGAAATTTTGTGTTTCCTTTTGAACTATGGCTAAAGTTTCATAACTGGAGCTATTAGCTCTCCCTATGCCTATGTATCTGATGTGCATACTTCAGAAAATGTGTGCAATTTATCTCTGGTTATGTGAGTATAAAGAATTTTTCTATTAGTAGAGGATATTAATGAATAATATTATATTATCTGACTGATTTGTAGAGGTAAATGAGCACTATATAGATAAAACATTCCCTAAAGTGAAGATACAGAAAGTGAATTTCTTACACTCTAAATGTGCTAGACCTTTTATAATACATTTTTTACATTAATTGCTTTCTTAAATACAATATAATTATTCATTTTCACATATTAAAATTGAATCTTTAGATATATCAGATTGGTTTTATAATTTTTGTTTTACTTTTAGAAAATAAAAAGCACCAAATTAATTTTCTCTGATTTACCCATTACATATAAAATATTATATTATAATATGTTCATAATATACACTATTTGTTACAAGTAAATATTAAATTATAATATCAATAAAACATATATTATACTTTATTGTACATAAATATAGAATCATATGTTTAAATTATTTATTTGCTGGGTAACAAATTGATGCAGAACTTTGATGCTTGAAGCAGCAAACGTTTATTTTATTTAGTATTTTATCATTTTTGTTGGTCAGAAATCCAGACACAGATTTGCTGGGTCTTATGGCTCCAGATCTCACAAAAGGCTGCAATCAAAATGTTGGCAAGGAGAGTGATGTCAGAGAAGATGGCACAGTATGAAGCACCAGGATTCCATCTCTCTATTTGTACTGACAACTGTACTGACAAAAACTGTCTAGAGTAACTATTTTGGAACTCCACAGTCTTTAGAACACTGACAGCTTCCCAGGGAAAGCCATGACTGGCAAATTACCGTTAATTTCTGTCAATTTTACCCTTTAGTTCCATAACTACCACCAGCACCATAGCCCTAGTCCCATGCAAGCAGCCATGACTGCATCCTGATATGGCTTTCTGGAGCTATATTGGGCAATGAGAATTTTGTCATCCAAATATCACGGTTATGTGTTCTGACTGTTGACTGCTGCTTTTGATCACTAAGTGCAGGTGCAGAGGCTGGCCACCATTGTTTCCATCCTCACTGGTTAAAGTATGGCTTCCAGGAAACATAAAGGAGCGTCCTCTGTTTTTTGTTTTGTTTGTTTTTTTCTCCCTCTTTCTCTCTTTTTCTTCTTTAGGGAGCTAGATATTTAAGAATTAGGAAATTCAAAAGCAACTACATACGTGGTGGAATTTAGAAAACAAATGGCACATGCCTAGAGAAAGACAGAATCTCAAGAGAAAAAAACAAAGATGTTTGTATATTTTCACCTCAAGATGATACAAGGCATAAAGACAACGTTCAATGATAAAAAGTAACTAAAGAAAAAGCAAACCCTCCATAAAATAGGAAAACTGATTTCCAGAATTACCACATTATAAGATTAAATGCTAGTTTTCACAAAAATCAAAAGAATATTGTAAAACAGGAAAGTACATATACACCATTTAAAAGAACAAAATAAATCAACAGAAACCATCCCTAATGAAGCTATGACATAAAACTTACTAGACAAAGATGTTTAAACATCTGTCTTAATGATACTCAAAGAACTAAAGAAAGCTATGGACATAGACAAGAAAATGATATATGAACAAAATGAAGAACACCAATCACTAATACATCTGTAAGATTAGCATTACCTTATTACCAAAGCCAGAGAAAAACATTACAAGAAAATTACCGACCAATATCTCTTATGAATATAAATATAAAAATTCTCAACAAAGCAGTAGCAAATAAAAACCAACAGCATATTAAAAGGATTATTCACAATGACCAAGTGGAACTTGTTCCATGAATGCAAGGGTAGTTCAGCATAAGAATGTCAATCAATTCAATAAATCACACTAATAAAACAAAATGAAAAAGTGATAATTTCAATTGACACAGAAGACAAAACTGGATAACTTTTCATGGTAAAACCTCACAGAAAACTAAGAATAGAGGGACTATTGTTCAACATGATAGAGTATTGGCAAAAAACTCACAGCTCATATTATAATCAATGACAAAAGAATGAAAGTTTCTTCCCTAAGATAAAAAAAGAGACAAGGAAGTCGGTTTTCACTGCTGCTATTCAACATTGTTATGGACATTTTTGCCAGGGATATTAAACAAGAGGAAGAAATTTAAAAAAATCTAAATTGGAACGGAAGAGGTAGAATTATTCCTATCAAGAAATGGCACAGACCTATACATGGAAAATCCCAAGAATCCACAAGAAAACTCCTAGAGCCAATAAACAAATTCAGTAAAGTTGCAGGATACATGGTCAACATGTAAAACTCAATTGTGCTTCCATACATCAGCAATAAAAAATACAAAACTAAATTAAAACAGCAACTTCATTTACAATAGCTTCTGAAAGAATTAAATGCATAAGAATATGTCTAATCAGGGAGGTGAAAGCCTAGTGAACTACAAGCTATAAAACATTGCACAATGAAATCAAAGAAGACATAAATAAATATAAAAATATTCTATGTTGTTCATGTTTATGGATAGGAAGCTCTAACATTGTGAAGATATTAATACTAACTAACCGGAGTGATACACAAATTCTGCACAATCCCTATCAAAATACCAATAGCATTATTTTGCAGAAATGCAAAAGCCAATCCTCAAATTTATATGAAACTGAAAGGAATTTAATAGCTAAAGCAATCTTGAAAAAGAAAAGAATAAAATTGGAAAACGCATTGTCCTTGGCTTCAAACCTTACTTTAAAGTGACAGTAATTAAAACAGGATGGTACTGAAATAAGGAATGACATATAAGCCAATGCAGTAGGAAAGAAAGGCCAGCAATAAACTCATATATATTGTCAACTGATTTTCAATTGAAGTGTCAAGATCATTAAATGGATAAAGGACAGTATTTCAAGAAATGATGCTAGGAAAACTGTATATCTACATGTGAAAGAATGAAGTTGGATTGTTACCTTACGTTATATACAAAAATAAATTCAAAGTGGATCTAAAATCTAAACATAATTGCTAAACTATAAAACTCTTAGACAAAAACATTGGGGAGCATCTTCATGACACTGGATTTGGCAATGACTTTTTGGACATAACACCAAAAGAACAGGCAACAATAAATAAATAAATAAATAGGACTTCAAAATTAAGAACTTTCAATCAGATTATTGTATTTTTTCCTATAGAATTATTTGAGCTTATTATATATTCTGGTTATTATTTTTATTTTTTTGTACAATTTACCAGTCTCTGTCACCCCACCAACCCAACCCCACACTATGTTTCCCAGCTTCTGGTAACTAATTTTTTTTTTTTTTTTTTTTTTTTTTTAGACAGAGCTTTGCTCTTGTTGCCCAGACAATGGGCAGTGGCACGATCTCGGCTTCTCAGCTCACTGCAACCAACCCCTCCGGGGTTCAAGCAATTCTCCTGCCTCAGCCTCCCAAGTAGCTGGTTACAGGCATGCCGTATCATGCTCTGCTAATTTTTTTTTTTATTTTTTTTTATTTTTAGTAGAGACAGGGTTTCACTGTGTTGGCCAGGCTGGTCTTGAACTTCTGACCTCAGGTGATCCACCTGCCTCAGCCTCCCAAACTGCTGGGATTACAAGCGTGAGCCACTATGCCCAGCCAATCCTTCTCTCTATGTCAATGAGTTCAATTGTTTTTATTTTTAGATCCCACAAATAAGTGAGAACATGCATTGTTTGTCTTTCTATTTCTGGCTTTTTTCACTTAACCTAAAGATCTCCAGTTCCATCCATGTTGTTGCAAATGACTGGATCTCATTCTTTTTTATGGCTGAATAGTACTCCAATGGGTATATATATACCACATTTTCTGTATCCATTTATCTGTTGACAGACACTTAGGTTGCTTTGAAATCTTAGCTATTGTAAGCAGTGCTGCAACAAACAGGAGTGGAGATATCTCTGCTATAGCAATTTCTCTTCTCTTTGGTATATACCCAGCAGCGCAATTGCTGGGTCAAATGGGAGCTCAATTTTTAGTTTATTTGAGAAGCCTCCAAACTTCTCCATGTGATTGTACTAATTTGCATTACCACCAACAGTGTGCAAGGGTTTCTTTTTCTCCACATCTTCACCAGTATTTTTTATCTTCTATTTTTTAATATAAACCATTTTAACCTGTGTGAGATGTATCTCATTGTAGTTTTGATTTGCATTTCTCTGATGATCAATGATGTTGAGCATCTTTTCTTATGCCTGTTTGCCATTTGTATGTCTTGTTTTGAGAAATGTCTATTTAAATATCTTCCCCACCTGTACAAAACATCTCATGTACCCCGTAAATACATATATATATATATACTATGTATCCACAAAAATGTTTTAAAATAATTTAAAAATTAAAAAATTAAGAACTTGTTTAACCAAAGTACACTATCAAGAGAGTAAAAACCCAGTCCTCAGAATGAGAATGTATTTGCACATCATGTATTTGATAAGATGTTAATATCCAGAATATATATTTTTAAAGCTCTACAACTCCACAGCAATAGAAAACAAACAATCCAATTTGACACTGGGCAAGTGCCAAGTGCAGTGGCTTATACCTGTAATCCCAGCTACTCTGTAGGCTAATATGAAAGGATCACTTGAGCCCAGGAATGTGAGACTGCAGTGACTTATGATTGCACCACTGCATTCCAGCTTGGGTGACAGAATGAGACCTCATTTCAAAAACAAACAAACAAACAAAAAAATGAGTGATGTACTTAAATAGACATTTCTCCAAAGACATACAAAATTACCAATAAGCACATGAAAAGATGATTAACATCACTGATCATTAGGGAAATACAAATCAAAACCACAATGAGATACCCCTTTACACATGCTAGGATGAATATATTCAAAATAACATGGAAAATAAAAACTGTTGGCAAGGGTGTGAAGAAACTGGAGCTCCTGTCCACTGGCGGTAGTATATAAAATAGTGTAGCCCTAGTAGAAAACAGTTGAACAGTTTTTCAAAATGTTAAGTGTACTATCCAGGAATTACTCCTGGATAAATATGCAAAATAATTGAAAATAGAAAAGCTAACAGATATTTGTACAATAATAGCTATAATTTGAAATAGTCCAAAAGTGTCTATCAACAAATGAATGGATAAACAAAAGGTGATACATACATACAATTGACCATTATTCAGCCATAAAAAATTAAATTTTTATATGTGCTATGGTATCAATAGACATTGAAAATACTATGCCTTGTGAAATAAGCCAGAAACAGAAGGACAAATATTGTGTGATTCCATTTATATGAGGTACCTTGAATAGACAAACTCATGGTAGCATAACTAGAATAGAGGTTACTAGGAGCCAGAGTATGGGAAATTATTGTTTAATGGGTATAGTGTTATGTTCATAATGATAAAAAGTGTTGGGTATAGATTGAGTTGATGGTTACACAAAAATACTATATACTGCCATTGAATTTTACAATTATAAATGGTATAATGATGAATATTATCTTAAATATATTTTACTACATTTCAAAGGAAAAAAAAAGAAAAACTTGGCAAATCATCTCAAGGCTCGACTGGTGTTGGATCATTTTCCAAGCTCATTCACATGGTGGTTTGTAGGATTAAGTTCCTCTTGTACATTGGCTGCAGGCTTCCCACATATCCTTGCCCCTGGGTCTCTGCATGAGGTAGCTTACAACATTTTAGCTGAATTCTTTAGGAAAAGAAAGAGGGAGGGAGAACAAAAGAGTGTGGGAACAAGACAGAAGTAGCAGCCTTTTAAAATGAAATCTCATAAATGACACAGTGCCACATTTGTAATATTCTAGTTGATAGAAACAAGTCACTATTTACAGACACTTTACTCAAGGTGGAGGATTGCACAAAAGTGCGAATATCCAGAGACAAAAAATACTTCAAACATAAGGAGTAGCAAGAATGAATGAGTAATTTAAGAATCTCCCAACAACAACAAAAAAGCCCAGGACCAGATGGATTTCCACCCAAATTCTACCAAACATACAAAGAAGAACTAATATCATTCTTTCTGAAACTGTTCCAAAAAAAATAAAAGAGTAAAGAATTCTGCCTAACTTCTTTTACAAAGCCACTATTATTCTGTTACCAAAACCAGACAAGGACACACACACACAAAGGAAACTACAAACCAGTGTCACTGACAAATATAGATGCTAAAATCCTCAACAGAATGCTAGCAAATAGAAACCAAGAGACCCTCAAAAAGATAATACACTGGCCAGGTGTGGTGGCTTACTCCTGTAATCCCAACACTTGAGGAGGCTGAGGCGGGCGGATCATGAGGTCAAGAAATCGAGATCATCCGGGCCAACACGGTGAAACCACATCTCTGCTAAAAATACAAAAATTAGCTGGGTGTGGTGGTGCATGCCTGTAGTCCCAGCTACTCGGGAGGCTGAGGCAGGAGAATTGCTTGAAACGGGAAGGCAGAAGTTGCTGTGAGCCGAGATCACACCACTGCACTCCAGCGTGGAGACAGAGCAAGACTCCGTCTCAAAGAAAAAAAAGAAAGATAATAAAATAATGCATTATGATCAAGTGATATTTATTCCAAGGATGCAAGGATATTCAACATACAGAAATCAATAATTGTGATAAATTACATTCACAGAATTAAGGACAAAAACCATACAATCATCCCAATAGATGAAGAAAAAGCATTTAATAAAATTCAGCATCCCTTTGTGAAAAAGTCCTTAACAAACTAGGCATACAAGGAACATACTTCAGCATAATAAGGCCATGTATGACAAACCCATGCCAACACCATATTTTACAGGGAAAAGTTGAAAGCATTCCCTCTAATAACTACAATAAGGCAAGTTTGCCCAATTTCACTACTCTTATTCAACTTAGTATTATCAGGGAAGAAAAAAAAATTAAAGGCATCCAGATTTGAAAAGAGAAAGTAAAATTACCCCGTTCGCTGATAATATGCTCTTATATCTAGAAAATGCTAAAGACTCCAGAGAAAACTCTTACTGAATTTACTGATTTCATAGATAAATGAATTCAGTAAATAATTAAGATATAAATTTAGTACACAGAAATCAGTAGTGTTTCTAAATACCAATAATAGCTTAGCCAATGACCACATCAAGAAGAGAATCCCATTTACAATAGCTATATAAAAAAAAAAAACCTAGAAATATATTTAGCCAAGGTGGTGAAAGATCTCTACAAGAAAAACTACAAAACACTGAAGAAAAATAATTTAGATGACAAACAAGTGGAAAAATATTCCATGATCATAGATCAGGAGAATTAATATTGTTGAAATGAATCTATTGCCCAAAGCAATCTACAGATTTGATGCATTACTCTCAAAATATCAACGTCATTTTTCACAGAACTAGAAATAAAATCTTAAAATTTGTATGGACCCCAAAACAAGCCCAATTAGCCAAAGCAATTGTAAACAAAGAGAACAAAGCTGAAGGTACCACATTGCCTGACTTCAGATTATACTACAAGTCTGTATATAGTAAACAAAACAGCATGGTACTGATACAAAAATAGACGACTATGTAATTAGAACAGAATAGAGAACCCAAAAATTAAGCCTCATACTTATAGTCAATGGGTCTTTGGTAAATTTGATAAGAAAATACACTGAGGAAAGGGCACCCTATTTAATAAGTGGTTCTGGGAAAATGGGATTGCCGTATGCAGAAGAATGAAACTGGCAACCGTCTCCGATCTCTCACCATACACAAAAACTTAACTCGAGATGGATTAAAGACTTAAATATAAGATCTGAAGCTGGGAAAACTCTTCTAAACATTGGTCTAGACAAATAACTCATGACTAAGACCCAAAAACACAGGCAACAAAAACAATAATAAGCATTTGCACAGCAAAAAAATAATAATAATTAACAGAATGAACAGACAACCTGTGGAATGGGATGAAAGAACTTAATAAGCATTTGCACAGAGAAGTAAATAATTAAAAGAATCAACAGACAACCTGTGGAATGCAATAAAATATTTGCAAACTGTATACCTGATGGGACTAATGTCCAGGTTTTACAAAGAACACAAACAACTCAAAAATATACCCCTAATAATCTCATTACAAATTGGGCTAAGGACATGAAAATACGTTTTGCAAAAGAAGAAAAACAAATGGCCAAAAAGCATTGAGGTATCTTAGAACAATTAGAATGGCTATTATTGGAAGACAAAAAATAACAGATGTTGCAAAGTTTTCAGACTAAAGGGAACTTTTTTACGCTATTGGTGGGAAGGCAAGCTAGTACAATCTCTAGGGAAAACAGAATGGAGATTTCTTAAAGAACTAAAAATAGAGCTTTCCTAAAATTCAGCAATCTCATTACCCAAAGGAAAATAAATTATTATATCAATATATCTGTACCTATATGTTTATCACAGCACTATTCACAATAGCAAAGATAAGTAATCAACCCAAATGTCTATCAGTGGAGGATTGGATAAAGAGAAAATGTGGTATATGTACAAAATAGAATACTATTCAGCCACAGAATAATGAAATAATGTATTTTGTAGCAACATGGATGAAATTAGAGGTCATTATCTTAAGTGAAACAACTCAGTCACATAAAGACAAACATCACATGTTCTCATTTATAAGTGGGAGCTAAGTAATGTCTACACATGAAAGCAGAGTATGGAATGATGGAGATTCTGAGAGATGGCAGAGTGGAAGGTGGATGATGGGAGGTTTCCTGATGAGCACAAAGACACTTCAATGATATGCACTGAAGGCCCTGACTTCACCACAATGTCAATGTAGCAAAATTGCAGTGTATCAGGTAAATATATACAAATTAAAAATACTAATAATTGGAACCATCTTAGAAGTCTACTAAGCACTACAGAGATTTTATTTTTTACAATATTTATATACGTTTTCTCAGTAAAAAATTAAAGAACCTAAATTCTTTATGTTGGTTTGTTGATTAAATGAGCTAATGTTATTCTGATATGATGTTAAAGTTAGTTTGTTAAACTAAATTAAATCATTATTATGACATTTTTATATCAACAGAAACTAAGGTGACACAGTTTTATGGCATGTCAGCTTAAATGTAATTTCCAATACCTTTAGGTAATTTAAACTTTAGACCTATTGAGATAATTGATAGGTAATATAATTTTGAATATCATCAAACATGAAATTACTTAGTTCTGCATAAATTTGTTTATAAAGTTTTTTATTTTATAGTTATCACATTGATATATTATTAAATAATACATGTATTCATTTTTGCCAGTTTAAGAAGTTGAATCATGATATACTTCTGTGTACTAGTAGTATTCCTAAGCTTCCAGTATTATAAAATGTTTGTGTGTGAGAGACATTTCAGAATGACCTACCTTCCAGTTTTTTCTAAAATATATATTAAGTAATGTAGAATATAATTGCTGGTAAGTATTATGAATGGTTAAGAATATATTAATAACAGCAGTTACAGAGAAATACAAATATTGTTTTGGTTTTTCTTTTGTGACATGAATAAGACAGTAATTTCATCCTGAAAAAAAGTGCTAATTAGGTCCAGAATATAAAAGAACACAGTGAAAAACAAATTTTGTGGTAGTGTAGCAAATTGTAGAACATTTAAGGGAAAGGAATTTTATCGCTTTTGTTATAATACCTGAATTTTAAAAGACATTTTTAATATATTAAAATTTTGGCAAAGTTTTCTTACTCACAAGCTATTTATTTTGATGAAATTAATTCATGAAAGTTATTCTGCCAAATATTATATTAATGAAAAACTTTATTTCCTTCTCCTGCCTGATTGCCCTGGCCAGAACTTCCAACACTATGTTGAATTGGAGTGGTGACAGAGGGCATCCTTGTCTTGTGCCTGTTTTCAAAGGGAATGGGTCCAGTTTTTGTCCATTCAGTATGATATTGGCTGTGGGTTTGTCATAGATAGCTCTTATTATTTTGATATACATCCCATCGATACCTAATTTATTGAGAGTTTTTAGCATGAAGGGTTGTTGAATTTTGTCAAAGGCCTTTTCTGCATCTATTGAGATAATCATGTGGTTTTTGTCTTTGGTTCTCTTCATATGCTGGATTACGTTTATTGATTTTCATATGTTGAACCAGCCTTGCATCCCAGGGATGGAGCCCACTTGATCATGGTGGATAAGCTTTTTGATGTGTTGCTGGATTCAGTTTGCCAGTATTTTACTGAGGATTTTGCATCAATGTTCATCAAGGAAATTGGTCTAAAATTCTCTTTTTTGTGTGTGTCTCTGCCAGGCTTTGGTATCAGGATGATGCTGGCCTCATAAAATGTGTTAGGGAGGATTCCCTCTTTTTCTAACTTGGAGTTGGCTTTTTGTCTGTTAATATAACAAATTGGTTTCAGACTTATCACTTTACAAAGAGTAATAAAAGGTTATTTTTTCCTATCCATGTAAACTCTAGTGTTTTAATAGAATAATTGCGTTTTCTTCAAGTTGACCAGTGTGATGATTCATTTTATGTGTCAACTTGACTGGGCCACAGATACCCAGACACTTGGCCAAAGGTTACTCTGAATGTGTCTTTGAGGGTGTTTCTGGATTAGATTAACATTTAAATAGGTAGACTGAGTAAAGCACATTGCTCCTAAAGGATGGGCCTCATCCAATCCATTGAAAACCTGAATAGAATCAAAGGATTAAGAAGGAACTCTTCCTAGATGACTTCATGAGCTGGGACATCATTTCTTTTTGTGCAAAATGCACAAAAAGAATTTTCAGACTGGAATTTACAGCATCAGCTCTCCTGGTTCTCAGGCCTTACGACTCAAACTGGAAGTACACCACTGACTCTCCTGGGCCTCCAGCTTATAGAACTTGGGACTTTTCAGCCTCCATACTGCATGAGCCAATTCCTTATAATAAATCTTTTTCTATAAGTCCTATTGGTTCTGTTTCTGTGGAGAACCCTGATTGATACAACCTCATTGTGTGTTTGACTGTAAAAAAATTAAAAACAAAGTAATTTTTTAATTACTTTCTATAAGGTTCCTTACAATACTAACAGTAGCTTCTTTGACATTTGTTTAAAGAATTTTCTTGTTACTTTTACTAAACATACAAGTGTCAAATCTACTCACTGTTGTATTTTAATCAAGCAACCCATTCTCTTAATTTTTTTGATACTGTTTTCTTAATATTGGATTCTAAATTAAGAAGAAACAAAACAAAAAAAAATCAGAGTTTTTCTTACATCTAAAACAATCTTGAAGTTTATCCAAAATTGACAGAAAATCACAAAGATGTGTTCTTTTGTCTTATAAAACAGATGCCAGAAATAGGTGAATTGTGACACACTCAGGGGTTTCCTAATTATGTCAAAACTATTGCAAAAGCTTCATGGAAAGAGTCATTAAACCATAATAGATGACAGGCCTTCCCGAAATTAACTTTTCATAACTAAAATATTAATAATGTAAATATTTCAGAACTTAACTTCGTATTTTGAATATGATGATTTGTTAATGACCTTGCTGTCCGTGATATATTTTTTTATTTTCAAGAGAAACACTGATTGAACCCTTATGAAGGCCTGGCACAGCATCTCTTACTTATAATCTCAGCACTTTGGGAGGCTGAGGTGGGCGGATCCCTTGAGCCCAGGAGTTTGAGGCCAGCCTGGGTAACATGGTGAAACCTTGTCTTCACAAAAAAATACAAAAAATTAGCCAGGCATGGTGGTCAACCTCCCTGTAGTCCAAGTTACTTGGGGGATGAGATGGGAATCACCTGAGCCCCAGAAGTCAAAGCTGCAGTGAGCCATGGTTGCATTACTGTTCTCCAGTGGCTGCAGTGAGACATGATTGTACCACTGTACGCCAGCCTGAGTGACTGAAACTCTGCCTCAAAAAAAAAAAAAACTTATGAAAATGGTCATCTAGTGTACATGTACCAGTAGAGAAAGAAAATTTTACTCTTCTGCCTTCTGATATTATTGGAGACTGTAATAAATTAAGCACAAATTTTAGTCTTTATCATCTAAAGATAATTTCCATTTTATTCTGATGTTTGCCTAAAGACTCTACTGTAAGCAACAGGCCAGCATGTGTGTCTTCAAAAAGCACCATCTCAGAGCTTCATGGAAAGTGTTATACTGGGTACTTTTATCCATTATCTCAATTGTCTTCCAAGCTGACATTGCTTAAACAAGTTTCATATTTTCCAATGAAATAAGTCATGTTTCCCATAAATTAACTCATGTTCTGAAGCAGACAGCCTGCATTAAAGCAGGATGTTACACTATTATACTTTCTGTTGAACAAAAATTGAGAAGAATAAATTAATTACACATGACAGAAAAAAATTAGGAGCTACAACTTTTGCCATAGATATCGTTTGAAGTATCATTCTTGTTATTTAACATTCTATCTTTATGGATATATGAGAAAGCCCTTTCACTATCTTCTTAAGTAATCTCTAACCCTCAATTTGGTAATCTTTAGTTCTGTAAACTAAATAAAAATATTTTAAGTGGTATCTGATTCTCACTTACCAATCAGATTTTAGAAACAAATACTACCATTGAGTCTCCTTATGTTTCAGGTTTAATAAGAAAATGACTTCCTTTTTTATCAGGATGATAGAACAAATCATTTGTGTAGTCAGAGTCATTTTTTTTAGAATGATCGACGTGCTCAGTTCTGATGATCCACTTTTAAGAAGAATAGTTTATTTCATATGAGTAGCCAATGCTCACAATATCTTCCCAGAGAGACTACCCTGATATCTAACTTATAGAATCTCAGCTTCATGAAACTTAAGGGAAGTTATATTTTGGCAGGCTATAGATCCTTAAAAATTTGGCAGACCTCAAGAATAAACTCACCAAAATGTACAGGCCTTTCAGGTAAAATATAGTGAAGAAAGCTTCTTGGGCTTGTTTTACTAGCCAAGGGATAGAAGAGCAAATAGTGGAGACAATCAAAAGTACATTCTCATTTTCCTTTTGTTTTAATATCTTTGTTAATACAATTCCTATAGCACAAATTCAGTTTTTTAAAGTGCACAATTCCATGGTTTTAGCATATTCACATAATTTTGTAACCATGGACACAGTCTAAATTTACAGCATTTCATCACCCCAAAAAGAGGTCCCATAACCCGAAAACATAGCTTTCTATCTCTTCTTCACTCCCAGTTCTAGGCAACTATTAATCTTTCTGTCTTTATAAACTTGTTAATTCTGGAAATTTCACATAAATTATATCATAAAGAATGCAGCCTTTTCTGACTGAATTCTTTCCCTTAGCATAATATTTTCAAGATTCATCTATGATGTAGTATGTATCAGTATTTCATCCTTTTTAACTGTGGAATAATATTCCATTGTGTGTATATGATATATTGTGTTTATACAGTCATCAGCTTAAGGACAATTGGGTTGTCTGGTACCATTTATAGTAAAAAATTGTTGATTTTGATGAAGTCCTTTTTAAAAAGGAATTTTGTTAAATGTACATTAGCTGTCGTATCTGAGAAAACATTCTTAACTCAAGGTCACAAAAGTTTATTCCTGTGTTATCTTCCAATAGTTTTATAGTTTCTTAGGTATTACATCTAGGTTTTGTGGTAGATTTTAAATTAAGTTATGTTTTTTAAAAAAATTAAATTTTGTGACTTTGGTGAGATAATGTAAACCTTATTCTTTAGCATTTGGTTTTTCAGTTGTGCCACCATCATTTGTTGAAAATTCAATTTTTCCCCATTGAGTTTTATTGGCATCTTTGTCAAAAATAAATTGATCATAAATGTAAGGGTTTATTTCTGACCTCTTGATTCTGTTCCATTGGTCTATATGCCTCTACTTATAACAGTAATACACTGACAGAATAAGGTAGCTTTGTATTAAGGTGTGAAATTGGAAAGATTGCCCTGACTATTCTGGATAATTGTACTTCTTTAAGAGTTTTAGAATCAATTTTTCCATTTCTGTAAAAAAAAAAATAAATACCAGTCATCCAGGATTTTGATGGTGATTTTATTAAAGGCATAGGTTAATTTGAGGATTATTACTATCTTAAAAATATTAACTATTCTGATCCCTGAACATGGGGCAACTTTCTATTTCTTTAAGCCTTTGGAGTTTTTATCTGCTAAATTCAGTATCTGCCCCACTTAATAATCAGTGTCTATGGCCTTCAAGTTTCCCGTGTGTAGGTCCTACTTTCCTTTTTTTTTTTAACATGTCTGATATTTTCTTCTTGAAAACTGAATGTTTTACACATTTCACAACTCTGAATAATGATTCCCTTTATCCCCTTTTACCCAGGGTTGATGTTGCTGGCTTTACTGCCCGGTCATTTTTATTTGTTTAGTGACTTGGCTGAAGAAACCCTCTAAAATCAAGCTCTCCCACAGTATAAAGCCTCCATTGCTCTTTCTTAGATTTCTTTTCTATATTTTGGGGTTTTATCCCTGGAACAGCATAAACCACCTACTACTAGTCAATGATTGTCATGCTTTAGCTCCCTTAAAAAGGATTTTGACCCTTTACCATTGGATGTGTGATAGTTTGGAGGTTGCCAGTGCAGTTCAGGAAGTATTTTATTTTCTCTCTATTTTTAGCAAGGAAATTTTATTTTTCTAGACCCTTCAGAGACACAAAACCTACAGGATAGATACGTGAATGGATCGATAGATACATAGATTAGAAGAGATTAAGAGAATTGGCTCATAAAATTATGTAGATTGTGAAATCCCAAGATAGGCTTTTGGAAGATGGAAGCCCAGGGAAGCCTGTAGCATGGTTCAGTACAAGCCCGAAAGCCTGAGAACCAGGAAAGCTGATGCTGTAATTATCAGTATGGGGCCAAACACCTGAGAACCATGGCAATCTGTTAGTACATGTTTCAGAATCCAAGGCCAGAGACCTCGGAGTTCTAATAGCCAAAGGCAGAAGAAGGATGTCCCCATTCCAAGAGAGAGTGCAAATTCACCCTTTCTCTGCCTTTATGTTTTATTCCCACCAATTAAATAGTTCTCCCCTAACCCCATTGACGGTGGGTCTTCCTCACTCAGTCCACAGACTCAGATTCTTATATGCCAATCTCCTCTGAAAACACCCTCACAGACAAACCTAGAAATAATCTTATTTAGATATCCCTTAATCCAGTCAAATTGATACCTAAAACTAATAATCACAAGACTAGTAGATTGAATTTGTCTTCTCTGATTTCTTCTCTGATACTCCCCAGGGGAGGATTCAGCCTTTGTCATTTACACAGGCTTCCAGGCTTCAGGGATGTGTGCGATTTTTAAGTCAGGCTTCCTAGAAGTTGCCCCTGGGTCAGAGTATCTTACTGTTCATCATTTGGTCACGTTGTGCTTAAACCCCTAGTGCTAGTGGGTCCTCTACCCTTTGTTGACGGATCTGTGCGCAGCTAAGGGACTGTTTTAAAGTATGTCCATATCCTGCTCAGATTGCTCTTGAGTAAGTACGTAGGTAGATAGTCTTTTCAAACCCCAGTGTTGGTTCTGATTATAAAAGGGCTCTTCTTGGCTATCTCTCTTCTTAATAATCTCAAAGTAAACCTAGATGTCTTTTTAAACCTGTTTCTATTTCTGCTGCTTCTGCTGCCCAATCCTGCTTACTTCCCTTTTTTCAACAGGTTGATACAAAATCCAATATAATATCAGTTTCTGAGAGTTTCACCAGCAACACATTTATTGTTGATCTGTATTTATGCACATTTCCTTTTGTTGTTGTTGTTGCTGCAAGTCTGTTAGCTCAACAAAAGAATAAAATAAGTCTATTTCAATTTACATAAATGAGAGCTAACTAGATAAAGTATGTGGACATCATCAAATTAGAAAAACATGAAAAAATGTTAAAGAACATAATATTTTTAAAACTGCCATATTTTATATAATCTATCACTCAATACCTATATATCTGTGCTTATATCTAGAGCTAGAGAAGGAGACAGGGAGATACTTAATAAATTAATAAACATCCATTTTTATATCATGGCATTCAGTTGGTGCTCATAATATTTGTTAAACAGAGCTTCCAGGACACTTACAATATACAATTTCTAGCTTTTACTATTTTGTTGTAATTATTTGTAGAATTCTGACTTATTTGATCATAATATGTATATGAGGATATGTTTGGTTTATTTTTATATTTTCAAGCAATGACCAAATTACTGAAGTTCATGGTGATAGTATAATGCATTTTGTTAAATAAATGATACATGAATAATGAATTTGTTATCTGTGTTTGCTAGTCATTCAATGTTTTTATTTTTCATAACATATTTGGTATTTTCATTAAAAATACTTCAGCTACGATGAAATTACAGAAACTATCAATATTTTATTGAGACAAACAGTATTAGCTGGACTGTAGAATATATGAGGTTTTTCTTCATTTTGTTTTTTGGTTTTTTTAATGGTGACATACTAGTAAATTACATGCCTACTGGCAGGTTAAGAATCCCAGAGTAGTTCTGTCAATGACAGTCAATATATTTAATTAGATAGCTAATAAACTACCTTGAGTATATTTATTTTTAAAGAATTATTTCCCCCACACAATAAAAGTAAAATCCTAAGGACTTAATTATAAAATAATATCATGTATTTCAGAAAAATAATATTTTCTAACTCATATACAACCTGATTTATTCTTAATCCTTTTATCCAGTTTTTGATTATTTGCTTTTTTCAAATGTTATTTTTTCTAATCACTCTCTATAGAGAATTAACTTGTCTTAAAACCTGACTTTAAACTTGAAAATGGTAACTGTTTAGTACAATTCCATATTTTCAAGTGTGTAAGAAATAAAAAAAATTTTACGGAAGATGTATTTGCCTATCACTAGCTTGTTTAAATTTCTTGATAAAAACGTTTATTCATAAGTGTATATAATAAATTAACCTAAATAATGAATGAGTTTTTCTTAATTTAAAAAATATACAGAATATAAAAATTAAAACATGGAAATGCAAAGTTTCACCATATTAACAATTATAACTACATAAACTAAAATAATGTCAATAACTTTAAACAGGATGTAATCACTGTACATTCTTGCTTTGAATTCAAAGTCAATAAATATTACTTTGATATGTCAAAATTTTACCATTTTAGCTGACTTTAAGGTATTCTAATGTCTGTTTTATTAGAGGGCTAAAAAATTAATATTCAGAATTTGCATCTTTTTTTCTATCATTGGTGCATTACACTAAAGGATGTATATGAGAGACCTAAGTTGAACTGGTGTGAGGATCACCACAGCCATCTCAAAAGTGACAGAGTCGATGTACTTGGTGAAATATGGTAAGAGAATCCCAGAGTTCCTGTCTACAAAATTAATGAAGGGAAATCACAGGCACATTCTGAAAATATAGGAAATTGATTCTGCAATTTCTAGAAATATCCATGTAATATTTTTCAGTAATTAGAATATACAAATGCCACAAAAATAAATTAAAATGTGACTTCCACAATACTTTTATGTAATAAAATAAGATACATTTTTAATTTTAATAAATTTCTGTTTTTTTCTCATAAAATGAAGATTTAGACTTCAAAATTATTGCCCTATGTATTGTATTATTCAGTTTGACTCCCTCCAGGCCTAGAGATGAAAAATTATAGATAATATGCACACATTTTTATGGTTCAACTCATTTGGTGAAAGTATAATACTAGTGAGGCTACAATAGTAGAAAGAATCCAAAAGCTCAGGCAGAATCTTAATAGCTAAAGTTTTGTATGCTAGATTCTGCCTTAAGTGCTTTGCACAAATAATTTATGTATAGTTACAACAAACATACTAGGTAGGTATTATTATCAACATTTTAGATATGAAGAAACTGAGGCATAACTTTACATAAATTACCATTATTGTTGTTCACATAGTTGTAGTAATATCCTGTGCTCTTAATCACAACATTATAATCATGCTTAATTTATTTGAAGCTCTGCTGCCATTAGATGATGAAACAAGTGACATCCCTTTAAATGTTTAAAACAAAGTCTAAGTTGCTTAGTGTTATATCTTTCCAATTAGAAGCTAAAATAGTTTAAAGGAGATATATTTACACCTTAATCAAAGTTAGATTTAAATACACATTCCAACTTTGATCATATAAAATCCAAATGTATAACCTTAGGACCTGGTAGGCAACATTTGTGTATATACATTAGATAAAATATATGTAGATCTAAAAATATTTATTAAATATTATTAAATACATTGCATACAAAAATTTATACACACATCTAGTTGGAAAGACAATACAGCTTGTAAATTTGTAAAAAAATATATGGAAAGAATCTATCTTTACAAAAACACAGTGATGTCATCTGTGTGGTTAGAGAATACTTTTAGCATTCTAGTCCAAAACATTTCAAAATGAGTTAGTGCATTGCTTTTAAAATAAACTTTTATAACTCAACCTTTTAATTTTTGTTTCCAACTACACCTTGCTCAAATATTAGCAGTGACAACTGCTATGAGTCATTATATAAAAAATAAAAGCATGGTGGTGGAATAAAGAAATTATTAGCAATATGTTACAGAATCTATAATGGCTTAGAATTGCGTTTTGTCAAGTAGGCTTGAAAGGTAGAGAAATATTCATTAATTATTGTGAATATTTCTAAGGCAAATGGAAGGAATTAGAGGAAAATCTAAACATTTCTGACATCATTTCTTTTATGAAAATATAGTAACAGATATTTCACTCTATGTTCATCATAGCTTACCTTAATACTATAAATAAAATAGAAGTAGATAATTTAGAAACCTACTAGGCTGGTCATTATAGATCTCAACAGAGAATACAGTCCATGATAAAAGACCATGAAGATGAGAACATGTTGCCTAGCAGTGTAGGAGACTGATTGAGCAAATGGGCTCTGGAACCCTAAATTCTAGTTATGAATCCTGAATCTGTCACATGATAGCTGTGGGGACTGATTCAGTACCTTTTTGTAACTAAGTAAATAAAAATAACTCATCACATAGATTGGCTTTCAGAATTAAATGAGCATTTAGAACAATGTTTAATGCCTTAAAATTGTTATCTATTAATATTCTTATTTACATATATATTTTAAGATAATTTTGGTTTTATGTAAATAGAAAGGTCTAAAAATATCTTTCCTCATTGAACTAAACATTTGGAAGTACATAAATATTTTTTGAGTTCAAATATATTCAACAGCCCATATTAAAGTTAAAATTTATATCTTGGATATGATACATATGTAAATATCTTATTGCATTGCAAAGAGAGTGTCTTAATTCTGTGCAACAAAGTAAGAATTGTACCTGAAATATACAACACCAGAGACACCAATTCTTTATCTCATCTAAGTCCTCTGTTGTTGAATTATATCACAATAAAAATACTGTTAAAATTTCTTATTTTATAAAGTCATTACAGAAACTGCACAACCTACACAATGACAAAGTTAGAAATGTTAATTGTATGCTCTCATCTAGCCTCATAATTATCTTTGTCTGCAGAATAAGTTAATTTTGTGGATTTTTTCTTCTCATTTTAATGTTTGTCATAGGAGAGAAGAATTAGAATCACAATAATGAACAATGGAGTTGAGCATTATGGGTACTGTTATCGGTAACTTTGATATATTTCATGTTTGTACTTGATTTTCTTGCATGTTATTTTGCCTATCAAATTAACAAAGCTGTGAATATGAACTCAAACATGATACCATTGCAAAGAAATATCTTTCTATTCTCTTGCTTTTTTTTTTTAGCTTACATTAAAGAGCTCAAAGTATCATTAATGAAAAGCTTCCACAAGAATCACATAAGCAAGATGGTAGAATAGAAGGTCTCTGGCATTAGTAACCCTAACAGAAAAATCAACTAGCAACTTTCCACAGACAAGAATGTTTAGGTGAAAATCCCAGAATTCAAGGATGAGTCTTACTCACACCCTTGGACCACAAAACCCATGAAAATCCCATTAGAAGGGTAGCATGAATGGTTTTACAAAAGTATAACAACGGAAATACTATGGCAGTGGAAAAAAGTCATACATATAGACCAATGGAGCTGAATCAAGATCCCATAAATAAACACAAACATACGTGATCAAATAATGTATGACAAGAGTAATAAAAATATATAATAAATAATGCTGAGAAAAACTGTATGTTCACATGCAAAAGAATGAAATTTTAACCCCATCTTAAACCACTCAAAAAAATTAACCTGAAATGAATTAAAGACCTAAAGTAAGTCCTGAAACTATAACACTACGAGAAAAAAATATAGGGAAAGTACTCCTGAACATTGGTGTAGCATAGACAACAAAAGCAAAAATAAACGAGAGACTACAACAAACTAAGAAGTAAAACATTACGTTGTATCCCATAAATACGTACATTTACTGTGTGTCAATTCAAAAAAGAGACAGAGGAAAAAAAAAGCTGTATAGCAAAGGAAACAATCAAACATAGGAGACAAATATGGTAAGAGAAGTGAGACAAATATTGTCTCCTATGGGCTGGGAGACAATATTTGCAAACCATATATCTGATAAGTGGTAAATATCCAAAATACATCAGGAACACATACAACTCAATGGCAAAAAATAATAATCGTATTTTTTAAAGGCAAAGAATCTGAATAGACATTTTTTCTTAAAAAAAAGCATTAAAATTGCCAACAGGTACATGGAAAATTGCTGAACTAATCATCATGGAAGAGCAAATCAAAACCAAAATGAGATATAATCTCACACCTGTTAGGTTGGGTATTATCCAAAAAGGTAAGAGACAATACTTCCAGCAAGAATGTGAAATAAAGGGAACATTTATGCACTGTTGATTGGAATGTAAACTGGTACAGTTATGATGGAAAACAGCATGAAAGTTCCTCAAAAAAAAAAAAAATGGAACTACCACATGATCTAACAATCCTACTTCTAGGTATACATACAAAGAAAATGAGATGAGTATGTCAAGACATAGCTGCATTCCCATTGCAGCTCTATTTAAAACAGCCAAGACATGGAAACAACCTAGGTACCCAATGTGGGATGAATGGATAAAGAAAATGTGGCATGTACATTCAATAAAATATTATTCAGACTTAAGGAAGGGGGAGATCCTGCCATTTTAAAAAACATGAATTAAACTTGAGAGTATTATGGTAAGAGAAGTGAGACAGGATGACAAATGCCACATGATAATATGTGTGGAAGCTAAAAAAAGTCAAACTCATGAAAACAGAGTAGAACAGTGTTTGCCAGTGGTCAGAGGTGTAAGAAATGGTAAAATGTTAGTCAAAGGGTACAAACTTTCAGTTACAATATGAATAAGTTCTGAGGATCTAATGTACAGCATTAAGACTAAAATTAATACCATACTGTACACTTGAAATTTGCTAATAAAGTGGATCTTAAATTTTCTTGCCACACAAAATAAAAAATATGGCAACTATGTGAGGTGATGGATATGCTAAATTGCTTGGTTATGGTATTAATTTCACAATGTCTATGTATATCAAAGCATCACTTTTGCATATTTTATTTTTTTATTGAGACCAAAAGTATAGACAACAGAAGCAAAAATAAACAAGACAGACTACATCAAACTAAAAAGTCAATTTATTTGTCAATTATACCTCAAGAAAGCTTGAATAAAACATACACAAATTAAAAAAAAAAACTGAATTTTAAAAATTTTTGTGAAATGCTAAAATTAAAAAAAACACATATATTTATTTTGACTACTATAAAGAACATCTTGATATGGGAGCGGAGTAGGGATGTGCTGGGTAGAGAAGGGAGAGGTCCCTGAAGAGGACTCCACCCTCGGGCCTGTGCCCACAGACCTAAGTGAATTAAAGCATTTCTGTTTTCACACCCAAAAAGTTGCCTTCTGGCCCACCACACCCACCATCCTGTGCCCATCTAAACCCGAGACCTTAAGCAGACACACACACAAGTGTCTGGACGTTTAGAGGAACACACCAGCAGAGAGCACACCGACAGACACAGGCAGGCCATCGACAGCCGAATGTCACCGATGCCAAGGGGAATTCAGTTGGAGGAGAGTCCAGATGCTGGGGGACCTGACTCCAGGGGGAAGATCACCTTCTCACTCCATCCCCCTTCTGGCCTTCCCATCCACCTCACTGAAAGCTACCTCCACTCAATAAAACCTTGCACCTATCCTCCAAGCCCACGTGTGATCTGATTTTTCTGGTACACCACAGCAAGAACCCGGGATAGAGAAAGCTCTCTGTCCTTGGGATAAGGCAGAGGGTCTAATTGAGCTGATTAACACAAGCTGCCTGCAGACAGCAAAACAGAAAGAGCACACTTTAACACATGCCCACTGGGGCTTCTGAAGCTGCAAACACTCGACCCTAGAGGCTGACACGGGGTCGGAGCCCCATGACCTGCTCCTCTGCATGCTCCCCCTAGGGGTTTGAGTAGAAGGGCACCAAATAAGCCAGTCACTTCAGGTCCCTGTCGCAAGCCCTGCGAGGAGGATAAGGGAAATTTTCCCACTTCAGTTTGGCTTAAAATATATTGTAAAAAGATAAGGATTGACTCCCATATTTGGAAACGCATCCAAGTATCTCTATCTAATGTTACTGTTTCTAAAGCAAAATAATAATAACACCACCATTATTTTATGTTTCTTAATAAAAACATAATAAAAGATAATTGAATAATACTATCCAAATTATAGTGTAAGGGCACATACCATACTGAAATGTAACAGCTTCACCGCCTGTACTTTTTCTAAATTTCTTATCCTTATACCCCTCAATATACCTCAGGTAAAACAACACAAAAAATATTAACAATGGAATGATCAAAGAATAATATATGCCACAATTCCAGTTAAAAATATTATAGAGAAAAATGCTAATTGTACATGCGACAGAAGCAAAATGCAACAGCAGTCCTCTGATTTTATACATTAGTTATGGTTTTCAACTAAAACCTAGTCAATCTTTAATTATCAGTTAGGTCAGTGAAGTGCCCCAGGGATCTGAACAAGTTGATTTCAATCCCTTATGTGGCTTAACGCTTTATATAGAAAGGTACTTGTCATATCCTGAATCGGAGTCAATGTGTGTGAAATTGCTTTCAGTGTATCACAAGAAAGACTTTATTACCACAATTTTGAAACCATTAAGTACATTTAACATCTTCTTTTTCACTCTTCAATTCACTTTAGGTAAAGTTTGTTTCTAAACGTGAGAATAATCCTAAAACAAAAATGTAAGATTTATCTTTTGTAATTATCAATTAACATCTTGGAAGACATGTTGTAAGTAGATATTGTTAAATTAATTACAAAAGTAATGAATTAGAAAAATAAAACATTTACTGACTTTTCCCAGATCTTGTTTTCTAGATCTAAATTCTACCCCAGGCTATTTATGTAGAAACTTCCGTTGAAATCAGTGATGGTTACAGATGGATGTCTAATGAGAGAATTTTGCCTCTGGTCTCTTCAAGAATTGTACTTATAAAGAAAGCTTCCAACAATTCAAATGACGCTCATTAACTAATTAGTGTACAGAAATTGAACATAGACCCTGACCTTCTTTGGTTGAATTGAGTTATAACCTCAAACAGAACATCAATAAACGCTTCATGGTAGACAAAAATATAGAAGTAGAAAAAATTCCACTAAAACATGTCATTAAAAAGCTGTGGTTTTATTACACCATATTTTTTACAAACATGACTTTAAGATATTTATTCTAGGTCTAATTTTTACTTTGTAAATGTAAAAACAATAATGGATTTTTCCAGTTCAGCATACCTGTTGATGATTTTACAAACAATCATGAATCAACAGCATTGCCAGAGGGGACAGAAGTTATATTAACACTGTTATATCATTATCTTTATGTTCATAACTTCACTGGCTTAAACAGAGTATTTCTGTTTTATTACACAGCCTAAGGAATCATATTCTCAGCAATTGCACATAAGTCCCCAAATCCCTGCTTTCTCTTCTTTTAGTTAGGAAAGGAGGGACTCACATGTCCTCATCTCTAAAAAGTGTATATTTTAAATTTTTTTGTGACTCAATAAGACTAGCTTCTAGTACATATCAAGTATTTTATGAGAATGTCTGATGACTATCAATAGTACCCCAGAGTGTATGATTAAAACGAATAAGTTATTTGTATTTCATCATCATGTCTCTGACCCAGTGGTGTTGAAATAAAAATATTTCTTTTGTTTTAATCATAAGTCTGATTACTATTCTTTAACCTCTGATATATATACACATATATGTATATATACATTATCTCTTCAACTCCTGTGTATATATGTATATAACTATTATTTAACCTCTTATATATGTATATATATCAGTAGATATAGAAAATTCTATAGAAAGAGACAAATCCATAAAAAGATAAGAAAAAATTTTCTCTTTTAAACACGTCAATGGTAAATTTTGTGAGGGTATAGGACTTTTGTCTCAAATGTCAATTTATTTCAACTGTCATGTAACTCCCATTAAAGTACTTAAGAAAGTTATGAGATCTTTCATTTTTATGTAATCATTTTCCTGTGTAAATACATATGACTATTTTTATTTATTCTTGAAATTCAGGAATTTTATTACTATATATCTGTTTTTTTAATATTGCCACAGACTTAATGAGTACCTTTCATTTAAAAACTATTAAAAAGATTCAACTTAGGGTTATAGTATTTGTTATTATTATTATTTTATCTTGAGATGGAGTCTTGCTCTGTCACCCAAGCTGTAGTGCAGTGGGGTGATCTTGGCTCACTGCAACCTTCACCTCCCAGGTTGAAGGGATTCTCCTGCCGCAGCCTCCCAAGAAGCTGGGATTACAGGCACCCACCACCAACTCCAGCTAATTTTTATATTTTTAGTAGAGATGGGGTTTCACCATGTTGGCCAAGCTTGTCCTGATGTCGTGATTCACCTGCCTTGGCCTCCCAAAGTGTTGGGATTACAGATGTGAGCCACTGCTCCCAGCCATTATTTTTTAAATTACAAACATATCATCTTCGTAAAATAATTTTCTTCAAAATCAGTAACACTTTGCATTTTAGTTCTCATCATTTATGTCATAATTTCTCCAACATTTATTATTTGTTATGTGCTACAATCTTCCATATCTCTTATATATTTGTTATATATAAAGTTTCAGTGCCTCAAAAGAAATAGGACTCGAATATAAAATTTTCTTTTTAATTCTCAGCAAGGCAAGTTACTTCTATAGAAGGGTGCACCCTTACAGAAGGAGCAATGGTGAGCGCACACCTGGATAAGGGAGGGGAAGGAGTTCTTATCCCTGATGCAAGTGGCCCCTGCTGCTGTCTCATTCCCCTATTGGCTAGTGTTAGACGGCACAGGCTAAACTAATTCTGATTGGCTAACTTAAAGAGAGTGACAGGGTGAGTGGTTTCATGGGAAAAATGGTTTTGACAGAGCAGGTAATCAGAATGAGTCAGGTGGAGTAGGTAATCGGAATGAGTCAGGGCGGAGCAGGCAATCGAAAAAGGTTGCCTTACGAGGAAGTTAAGTTTAAAAGTAGAAGGTAAATAATTAAACATACTGACATATTGATTATTTGAAAAGAAATTTAGAACTCATATCTAACAACCCCTCCTCTTGCATTTCCTTATAGCTCTTTCTTTTCAAACTTTTTAACATGTCTTGGCTTAGTTGTTCTGCTTGATTTTCCAAAAGCAGCAGCTTCTCTGGATAAGGTGGAAGATAGTTAAGGGAGGTTTTAGTAAGTGCCATTTTTATGAGCCTCTGCACCAACCCACAGATGCACAGTGTGACACAGAACCTGACAAGAATAAGTACAACCATTACGCCTGTGAGAGAAGCAAGAACTCAGGATATTATTCTTTTCCACTTACTGAACCACTTTTCTAGCCATTCTGTAAAGGGGTCATTTACCCCTGAGTTGTTGCCTAACTCATTGGACACAGCAGTCAGACCCTGCAATGTCTTTGTTATACTTCCATCAGGAGCAGTATTGTTTGGGATGAAGGTACAACACTGAGTTTTAATCATGACGCAAACTCCTCCTCTTTTTGCTAGTATCATGTCTAAGGCTGTCCTAAGTTACCAAGCCATCTGGCTACTAGCCCCTAATTGCTCAGCTCTTCCTTTAACAACATCTCTAGTGTAGTTAATAAATCGCTGTTGGTTATAGTAGCTGTACTTTACCCAATCTACATTTTTATTAATTGTCACCCACCAAAATATTGACTGAAATCCTGCAGCTATTTGATTTTGGGCTTTAAATTGATCTGGTATTCCCCATGGGACTCCAATTGTGCTTAGACGTGCGAGTCAAAAGGCCCATAAGGGGCTTCTCTCACTTTATGATGTCTTAATTTTCTTTTTCTGGTTGATGAAATGCTAGGGTAAAAGGGATAGCCAATTGGATTAAAGCATAAGTGCCACTTTAGTTACTCAGCAGGCAGAGTGTCCAGTAAAGGTCCACAACAATACCACCACACATCTGCTTGAGGATGAACAATGGCTGACTGATTGATAAGCTCTTGAAAATTCTTAAGCTCACTGCATCCCTTCAGGTCTCCAAGGAATGCTAAGTTTCTTCCCTGTTGTGAGAGACATGAAGTGAACTTAGTGTTGGGAGACAGAAGCTGGATGGCCCCCGGGGGCTGACCCGCAGGGTGCCAGACTTCAGGATATAGCAGACAGAGAGTATGGCACGACTTGTTACTCCAGGCTGTAGAATCTTGGAAAAGAGCTACCATTATAGCCCACGCTGGTCAACTGGAGGACCACCCTAGTGGAAAGGGGACAATCTGGGCCTCTGGCCTGTTGTGAACACAAGTATAACAATTGCCTTTGTTTAACGTGCAGATGGAATATTTGATCCATTCCAACCAGACATTTGCATCTTGGTATCCTATCTTAATTGCCAAAGTTTGTTTTCAATCTTTAACTTCTACAATAGCTATCTTGGTCTTGTCGTTAGATGGAAAAGGAGCAATTGTTCCATTGTGAGAGGTTTTAGAAGAAGGCTTAGAAGAAGGTGCAGGTGGTGTGGGATCAAATAAACACATTTCAAAGAATCCAATAGGGTCTGTCCCTGAAACCTTAGCCCCCATACCATAAAATCGGCTTAAAGAAGGGAATTGGCTTGGAAAAGGGGAAGAACTTTGAGGGTTTGAGATAATAACTTGTATAGGATTGCACTGGTCTAGCTGAGAGTTGCGGGGTGTGGGGGTGGGGGCAGGGGGCTGTCCCTCTAGTAAAATGAATATATGCTTTTAGGAAATTACAAAAACCAGTTGGGACAGTCCACCCTTGCTCTTTAGTGGTCCACAGAACGTTGGACAAACTACAGCATAAAAGCTCTACATCGGGGAGCAAGAATCCTGGTTGATACTGGGGTCTTTATCAAAATCTCCCTGGATTAAATGGTCCCAGTTCACTAATGCCCAGTCTGAGGAGAGTCAGGATGGACAGAGGTACTTTTGTGAAGTAGAGAGCTGTCATTGACTTGGCAAATCCCCACAGGGTATAACAAGGCAAGCATTAATTACAAACAATTTGAGGCAAAATTGACTTGGTTATGTTAATAACTAGATGGTAAGCAACAGAGCGAGGAAAGAAGAATAATAAAATAGATGAAAGAGGGTTAAATTTTTCTTAGCTTTAGTTTGGTAGGGTTTTCCCCTGGGACTATGGCCCACGACTCTAGAGGGGGTGGCGCTTTCTTGACTCGGGTATGATGAGTCCATCCCCTTTTCACTGTAGGAATAGCAGTCTCAGTGGTTAGCAGCACAAGGCAGGGTCCTTCCCAGGCTGGCTTGTGTTTTCCTTCTTTCCACCCTTTGATGAGAACGTGATCCTCAGGCTGGTGCTGGTTTACTGGAAATTCTAGGGGTGGTACCTTACCTGTGCTAAAAGACTTTTAGTTTTAAGGGAAAGGAAAGTGGAAGATAAACCAAGTATAAAATTTCTAAGAAACTTTTCTTTTGTTTTAAATGTAGGGACACCAGCAGTGGACTTTATAGTCCTTGGTGCCTTCTTACTGAGAAATTTCCTTTAGCATCTATTTTTATTAGTTTTTAGACCAAAGAAAGCCAAACACCATTTTATATTTGACAATACTTTCTGTACGATTTTTATATCAGATAAGCTAAATTTCACCTTTGTATTAGTGTGCTATTAATGTTAAACCCAATTTTAATAAAACCTTGTAGACATATTTATCCAATTTTAATGTCTGAGCATAAGGTAAGATTTTTATAGACTCTTTTTAACATTTTATAATTTTTGTTAAAGAGCAGGTCAGTGCATTAAGAAAAACCCATTGTGCTTTTGTTTTAATGTCCAGTTCACAGAAAAATTGGATGATACCCCTTTAACATTAGCCAATATGTTTACACACAGAATTTCCTTTAAAATTAACATTTTAAAACTTGCTTAAGCCTTTAAAACAAATATTTTAACCTTTTAATGTAGGTAAAAATTCACATTTTTATGCCTCTTTAAAACCCTTTTACCAAAAGTATATTTTACTTTCCTTTCACACCTTGCACATAAACTGTTTCTTCAATAGTTTTACATTCAGGAGGCCTAATTACTTCTAAATTATACACATTTCTTGCATAAATTCCCTTTTATAACTTTTTTTTCATGACTTTCACAATCTTTGACATGCCTCAAACTTCTGACTTGTTGCAAACATCCCTTTCTTTAAACAACCAGTTAATTTATTTTAGGACAAGAATTTACCGTACAACATTCTTTTTATATTTTTTATATAAATTCTTCCCCCTTTTTTTTTAGTTTTCTCCAAAGTGAACTTCCTTCATGTCTGTGTATTCAACTGCCTAAGGCCACAAGATTAGAAGTTAAGATAATACAAGTTACACTGTTAACTTTTAGTAAACTTTACTTTTGTTGAAAACCTTGTTAAGTCTGGAATTTCAATTATCCTTTGCTATTAATAAGATCTTGTTTAGTCCAAATTAATTTAGAATTGGTATAGATGGTTCCTTCCTGGTTCTGTAAGTACTTTAATGCTTGGCTGAGTGCAAACAGCTCACACATTTGAGCAGACCAATTATTAGGCAATTTTCCTAACTCTGCTTTTACAAGAGTTTCCCTATCAATTACTGAATACCCATTGTGTCTTCTTCCCTCAATCACCCAGGAGGAACCATCTATCATTCTATCCTGAAGGGAGTTCCTCCTAGGTCTGGTCAGACCTTTGTATGGTAATTAATTAAGATTTAGTTCTCCTGTTAAGAAATCTGCTGGGTTAAGGGAATTATCAGTGGTTAATGTTAAATCACCTTTTTCTAACAGAATAGCCCCATACTTTAAGATTTTTGAGTCAGTAAGCTACTCTTTTGCTTTTTTTTTGACTTAGGATAGTTCTGAACTGGTGAGGTGTGTTCACAATGAGGTTTCCTCTAAAAGTTATTTTTCTACTTTCTTCTGCTAGCAAAGCAGTTGCCCTACAGTTTGAATGCATATGGGACATCCATGGGTTACTGGGTTAAGGATTTTTATTTATTTATTTAGAGATGGAGTATTGCTCTGTCACCCAGGCTGAAGTGCAATGGGGTGATCTCAGCTCACTTCAAGCTCCACCTCCCATGTTCATGCCATTCTCCTGCCTCAACCTCCCAAGTAGCTGGGACTATAGGCGCCCACCACCATGCCCAGCTAATTTTTTGTATTTTTAGTACAGATGGGGTTTCACCATGTTAGCCAGGATGGTCTAGATTTCCTGACCCTGTGATCTGCCCAACTCATCCTCCCAAAGTGCTGGGATTACAGACAAAAGCCACCGCACCTGTCCAAGGATTTTGGTAGGAAGGCTAGAGGTTGTCAGTGGCCTCAGTGCCTTTGGGCTGCACCCTTGTTTACGCTGACAAGGTGGTATTGGAGTGTTATAGGGTCATGGAGAAGACCTTCAATTATCAATTATAGGTTTTAAATTTACCCTGTCTTTTAAAGGAATAGGGTACACTGTTTTCTCTTTACTACTTCTATCTCTCTCTCTGACTTTGTCTCTTTCTCTCTCTCTGACTTCCTCTTTGTCTCTCTGTCTCTTCCTCTCTCTGCATCTCTTTCTCCCTCTTCCCCCCTCTCTCTCTTTCTTCTCTCTCTATATCCTCCCTGCTGTTCTTTTCCTGCCTCTGCCAGCCTCTTATGCTGCTGTTCTCCCCTCTCCTTTCCCTTCCCTAGCGAAGGAATCGGTGGAAGTGGAGCTACTCCTTCTTTCCCCAAGAAGAAAGGAAAGAGTTGTTCTGAGTATTTTTCTTACTACTGGAGGTTTGTGTGAGGTTCGACCCCCCAAAGGGGATTTCCCACCTCTTTTTGAGGTTCAACCTCCCTCATGAGGACTGCTTACCTCTTTTTCAGATTCAACACCCCCCCTCCCCGGCCATGGGGATTTCTCATCTTTCTGAGATTCCACCCCCACTCTTGGGGATTTCTCACATCTTTCTGAGGTTCACCCTCCCCTCATGGGGATTTCTCAACTCTTTTTAACCTCCAAGACATCCCGACTAAGGAATACTTCACCGCCCCCATGGCTTTCTTTCCCTAGTTCTGACTAAGGAATGCTTTACCACCCCTGCAGTTTCTCTCTCCTTGGTATGTCCTAACCAAGGAAGGCTTTACCGCCCCGCAGCTTTGTCCTTAGTTCCGACCACCAGAGAAATACTTCACCGGCTCCCGCGGCTTCTCCTTCCTTGGTCTGTGCACAGAGCCATTGCAGCAATATGTGAGAATCCTTTAAGCTAGGTTGCTGGCCAGTTTATTGCCGTGTTGCTGAGAGCTGGGGCTATTTCTTGCACTGGGTGGGTCCTGATTTCTCACCCCTGAGGCCGCCACAAGGGGGCGGGGCATTCCTCACAAGAGAGAACCAGAGACTGACCCCAGAGGGGAATGTAATCACAGGCAAGCCCCCAAATTGTTTAAAAGTTTCAGTGCTGCAAAAGAAATAGTACTCGAATATAAAATTTTATTTTTAATTCTCAGCAAGGCAAGTTACTTCTATAGATGGGTGCACCCTTACAGATGGAGCAATGGTGAGCGCACAGTTGGGCAAGGGAGGGGAGGGGGTTCTTATCCCTGCAGCACATGGTCCCTGCTGCTGTGTCGTTCCCCTATTGGCTAGGTTAAGACTGCACAGGCTAAACTAATTCTGATTGGTTAATTTAAAGAGAATGACGGGGTGAGTGGTTTGGCAGAAAAAATGATTATGACAGAGCAAGTAATTGGAATGAGTCAGGGTGGAGTGGGTATCAGAATGAGTCAGGATGGAGCAGGTAATTGAAAAATGTTGCTTTATAAGGAAGTTAAGTTTAAAAGTACAAGGCAAATAACTGAACATACTAAGATATTGATTCTTAAAAAAGAAATTTAGAACTCATATGTAACATATTTAATGATGATACTGGTTTCTGTTTCCCATTGTACTTTTTGTTTTTCTCTAAGGTGTGTGTTATTTTCTCCATTTGAACTTTAAATCACAAATAGAGTTCTTGGTAATGTCTAATATTTTTAGTTTAAAAATCTTGTTTTAAATTTTTAAGATCTCTCTTGTTTTCATTCTTATGATATTGAATCTAAGTGCCTATGTTTTGTTGTTGTTGTTGTTCTGGTTTTGTTTCTTTTTTTTTTTCCTAGTGTCAGAGGTATTGATTTCATTCCCTTACATGCTATAGCAACCACCTAAAGGGAACTCGTAGTTAGTTTTCTCCCTTTCATATAAAGGGAAGTGATTTATCAAAAGTTTCCTAAAGTGAACCTTCTCCAGCATTAACCACATGAGAAAATACCTAGAGCAATGAACAGAAAGAAGACTGTAACATGTTTTCTTTAGTAGCTGAAGAAACCTAATTGGCTCTCACAATGAGATATTCAAGAAATTCAAGGAATTCTCTTAAGACTCCATCAGTGTTTGCCACATTTCCTACTGAATGAAAAACCCCAACAAGATATTGGAAGTGAAGGGAAAATCATGGACTTCACAAAATTACGGGAAGTTGCTTTGAGAATTTGTTTCCTATAAGATAGTTTTAGATAGATCTTGGCAATGGACATTTTTCATTTGAATCAACAACCCAAATCTGAAACCACCTGTATACTTTCCCACCTTATGAGATTTATAGGAGAGGAAAAACCACCTCTCCTTAAAAATACTGAGAATCGGCTGGGTGTGGTGGCTCACAGCTGTAATCCCAGCACTATGGGAGGCCAAGGCAGGTGGATCACCTGAGGCCAGAAGTTCGAGATCAGTCTGGTCAACATGGTAAAACCACCCGTCTCTACTAATAATAC